>NC_090267.1:144437959-144755459 GCF_040414725.1 Anabrus simplex | reverse complement strand
TCTGTTACATGCGCAGGTGACGAATCTTCGCTCCAAACAATGAAAAAATTAATCCACTCTTAGACAGATCCCACAGCAAACTAACTACATTCCCACCCTGTGCAAATTGTGTACGCACAGGATATACTAAAGTGCCATGGCTCCACATGTCACACAACTGCTGAAATTACAACATTTCCTATCTGGCGGCGATTCCCCACCGGCACGTGTAACCAAGTGTTAACCTCTGGGTGGTATGTCCCAAAGCGTAAAACCGGGCGAGTTAGCCGTGCGTGTAGAGGCGCGCGGCTGTGAGCTTGCATCTGGGAGATAGTAAGTTCAAATCCCACTACCGGCAGCCCTGAAAATGGTTTTCCGTGGTTTCCCATTTTCACACCAGGCAAATGCTGGGGCTGTACCTTAATTAAGGCCACGGCCGCTTCCTTCCAACTCCTAGGCCTTCCCTATCCCATCGTCGCCATAAGACCTATCTATGTCGGCGCGATGTAAAGCCCCTAGCAAAAAAAAAAAAAAACAAAGCGTAAAATTTTAACTAATATTGTATAAAACAGCTGATTTCTGATATATTTTGTATGTATTCTTATTGTCAAGGTACTAATGTTACATCTCCATTCCGGTACCGACCTATCTCCGATGGACACATCTCACAGGTGGTTTCTCTACACGAGTGTCTCAACACCAATTCTTTAGGACAGTTATGGACGTCATCAATGCCATTTCTTTATCCTTTTATTGTACAGTTCAGGTATGTACCCATAAGAAATTCTATGCACTTTTCTCTTAGTGTAATAATACAGTTGTGCTGCAGCTCAAATAGAAGATTATAGATATTCTAAAGGGCACTTATCAATGCTTAACATTGGTTAACAATGGAGGAAGGTGTTGGCATTAATTGTTCCAACAAGAAAGTTAGTGGTAACAGTCAACATGAACAGCATTTGTTTGGCACAGTATGAGTGCTCAAGAGACCCCACACTTGTATTAGATGATGGACTTTAGGATCATTTCCAAGAAAGATCTTTATTTCCATCATCTCCAACAAATCATATTATTATGATGGAGGAAGGTGTTGGCATTAATTGTTCAAACAAGAAAGTTAGTGGTAACAGTCAACATGAACAGCATTTGTTTGGCACAGTATGAGTGCTCAAGAGACCCCACAGATGTATACAGTTGAACAGGGAGTGTGAACAATGCGGCATGAAGTGTGAAAACTTGTGATAAGAATGGAAACATTCCTCACTGTGCAGGCATCTGTGGAATTATCACCAGTGAAATAAACACAAAAGTGCCCAACTAAATTAGGCATACCCTGTAAATGAAACACCACCTCAAAAGAAAAAAAGGTTCAATACAATATACTGAAAGATTTTCTTCAGAATGTGATTGCAATAATTTCATGTTTGCAGATGAGTGCAATTTACCTGAGTTCCAGAAATCATAATATTATTTTTTTACTAGGGACAATACCAATTTCTTGCAGGAATTGGAGATGAATCAGTCATACATTATGATCTGGACTGGTATGACTGTGAAACACATTCTTGGGACTATTTATATGATTGTACTAATGGGCAGTCATACAAAGACATGGTTTGGTAATGGCTCTATCCGTAGCTCACAAAACCTTGAATAGCAAGATAGGATCTCTCCACATTTTTTTTTTTTTAATCAGTGTTCCAGAATGCCCTAATTAATTTTCCTAGATGACTGGATTCAGTGCAAATTGGAGGTAGTTTCAGTCTGCCTGACTTGGTCACAAAGAAACCCTGACTCATCCATTTTGTGGGTTTTTTATTCAGAATAAAGTCAGTCAACAACTCTATCATACCAAACAATGGACAAACTGTAGGCTGCTGTAACATATGCATGCAGATGTACCACAAAAGTTGTTCTTGTTTCATATCTTAAAACAATCACCACCACCACCACCAAAGGATTTTCTCTCTAAAAATTTTCACCAAACATGGTGTCGTACCCAGTCATGTTATGATATCAATAGTCCTCATGCTGATATTTTGGGTCCATAAATTTCAGTATATGTTATACAACAAATGACAGTATCTGTTTTATTAATGAAACAAAGGAGATGTGATGCAACTCACCCTCTATGATAGCCTCTATGTATCAAAAATTATTTTTTTATTAAATTTACAATCTTTATTTTTTGCTATTTGTTTTACGTTGCACCGACACAGATAGGTCCTATGGTGATGATGGGATAGGAAAGGCCTAGGAATTGGAAGGAATCGGCCATGGCCTTAATTAAGGTGTGAAAATGGGAAACCACGGAAAACCATCTTCAGGGCTGCCGACAGTGGGGCTCGAACCCACTATCTCCTGATTACTGGATACTGGCCGCACTTAAGCGACTGCAGCTATTGAGCTCGGTAAATTTACAATCTACTATGGTATTATGTGTTTTTAAAAAAAACACCTTGTTTAAAGGTTCTGAAGTTTTTTTTGTTTTTTTTTAGGTGTAGATTATTACTCAGTGTTTTCTTTTTCTAAAATGAATTGGTGTCTGATACCTACTCATTGTACATTGTATATCTCATATAAAGTTCTTCATTCAATCAATTTTTGTCCTCTTTATGCAAAAGGATTTTCTCTCCATTTCCATCTTGATTTATTCTTCATTACCTGACTTTCACCATCCTTATTTTTATTCTTCAATGAATATACCTTGGTACAGTAATTTCTTTTTTTTTTTTTTGCTATTTTGTTTTACGTCGCACCGACACTGATAGGTCTTATGGCGACGATGGGAGAGGAAAGGCCTAGGAAGTGGAAGGAAGCGGCCGTGGCCTTAATTAAGGTACAGCCCCGGCATTTGCCTGGTGTGAAAATGGGAAACCACGGAAAACCATCTTGAGGGCTGCCGACAGTGGGGCTCGAACCCACTATCTCCCGATTACTGGATACTGGCCGCATTTAAGCGACTGCAGCTATCGAGCTCGGTACAGTAATTTCTTATTGGTCTGGTAAACCTTGTGTTTGCCCTTGAAATGTAACTATCTGCTTATCTCACTACTGAGGAATCATCAGCATCTGTTGGATCAAACATTAAAAGCTACTCTTACACATTTAGCAGTGTTTACTGAACTTTTTATAAGATTTACTAGAAGAGTTTTGGTTTCTTCTGAAGAAGGAAAGCAAATGCCCTTACATAGAATTAATGTTTTCAAGCAGTTTATTCCATTTAACATGCTGCAAACCCAAAAGACTGTCATATCTTTGGTTGTTGTGTTGATTGATTGTTTGAGCATTGTGCAGCATGATGATTAGAGTTATCCAGAAATAACAAGATGCACTCTCTCTAAAAAGTTCTTTATAGAACAAAATGTCTAAATAATAATAATAATAATAATAATAATAATAATAATAATAATAATAATAATAATAATAATAATAATAATAGTGATGATGATGATGATGATGATGATGATGATGATGATGATGATGATGATGACAATGATGATAAACTTAATGTTTATAATGAGACTAAATATTACTAGTTATTGCCATTGGGAACATCACGTATCTCCTGTTTTTAGTACATTTAAGAGAAAAAGTAATGTTCAGGCTTGATTTTTTTTCATACTTATTCAAAAGTGAAATTTATTTGCATTTTTACTTTGCAAGTGTCAGGCCCTCAAGAGAATCCAGTAATACACAAAAAATTACATGGAGTACCAGTATAGAAGCTGTGGTTCAGTAGGCAAATTTCAGCAACATAGCACAGCATAATGGCTTTAAGAATGCTATTTTATGCTTTTATTGCAAATATAAAGTAGGTATAAAGGTTGCAGTCGTTCTTTGTATTTTTTGCTTTGTCTCCATTTTTTATTGAAAGTAGGGAAAAGCAGGAAAAAGTACCCTATTTTGAAACAATATTTAACACTAGAATAGCCAAACTTTCCTCATACCTATAAAGGCTGCAGGTGGTCATTTCGACCACTGCCGCTTACTGATATATATCTAGCATCCAGGGTCTGGGAATCATGTGAATGTTCAATCATTTCTTTTAAAACAACATAGTTAACCATTGGAATGTATTGTATACAGATCAACCCATTGTTAAGTATTAATAATTGCTCATTTTCTTTCACTTCTAATAGGCAATAATGAAATATTTTGGCGGACATGCTATTGAATGCCTTGTGAAAACTTATGGGATGATAAAAATAAGTCTCTATTTGTTTAAAGATATATTCAAGCACTGATAAGCAATTTATGTCAGTGATTACCTTATGCGAACATTTTCTGCAGACTACTTTGTTGCGTGAAGAACATATGTAAGAGGTTTTGTCCTGTTTACAATCAGAGTTCGCTTGACATTGTCATTGCTTACAACTGGCACATTGGACCTGAGGCTTAGACTGAACTGCAGGGAGTTCAATCAACTGGGATCTTGTCTTCACAAAATCAGATCTTAGTTCTTGTATTACTTGAAGGATATAATCATGTCAAGAGATTCTTTGTCCCCTAACTTCCTTGTAGACTATCCATGAATTTATTGCTGCTAGATCAAGTACTGTATGTTGTAAAATACATGTACAGGCCGCCTTCGGCATCCAGTCGTAGTGGTGTATTTATGCGCCATTTGATAAACTACATCTACACCATACTTAGTTCTGTTGTAAAATTCAGTAGTACTAGGGAGCTTCTTGTTTTCTTCACTGACTTGAACATTCTTGTTCCCTTTTCCTACTGTGAGAGTAGTGCGATCTTCCTTCTGAAGTCTGACAGTCTTGTACAGATTCATGCATGATGCTTTTATTGACTCTGGGATTTCCTTTCTTACTCGATTGATTGTCCAAACAATATTAGTTTTCTTCTCTTTCAGTCTCTCAGTCAACTTTATCGATGAAAAGAAGTTATCATTGGTCACGTTATGTCCTTTATTAAGGTATAGGTTCATAAGTTTCATTACAACATTTTCAGGCAGTGACTCATTGACAGGTCACATTTTGTCTTTCCCAAGATAACGAAACCCATTTCACACATACAGTACTTAGAATCAATGCCAAATTTATCTGGCTTGTTGGCCATGTACTGCATGAACCTACACCAAGCTTTGCTGGGGAATAGTTCACCAGCTGTGACATGCGCTCCTGGTTTTCCCACTACTATCGATAACAAACCAAATAGTTGTTCCATCCTTACCACATAACTGATCCCCTGGTGCAAATGAAGGAGGCTTTAGCAGTTCATGACCTCTCCCTACTTCGTCCCCTTCCTCTTCAAACAGGTTGCCCACTGCTAAGGGATCGTACTCTGCTGCAAAATAGATTACGGCTAGGTAATTCAGTCTATGGTAGATACAAAGTCCACTGTGTTCATATTTTCATTAGCCAAATCACTATCGCTATCTGACATATTACCACACTGTTGAGGTATAAAATCCTTATCATCACTCATTACATCTACTTCTGATCTGATAATGGATCTTCATCACCTGATTCGTCTTCTCCTGGCTTTTCAATTTCTGCTAACAATTGAACAGGAGTAAGTATTGCACACTATACTACATAAGAGACAGGCACTAACTTATCCATTCATGACCACTGCTACAGGCATATTATTCAGTTACAACATGCGCTCCTATAGTGCCACTTGTAAATATATCGCAGTAAGCATGCAGTGAGCAGAATAGAGCTCTCCTTATCAAGGAAATGAAGCAGTTAAAATGACTGCTGATGGCCTTCCTATGTATAATGGACAATATCGTGTTCCCTTATTATCTACTGATGTAATTTTTGGTGTGAATATGCATAACCCTAAAAGTTTAAAAGTCACAAAAGTATAACTTCATGCATAGAAAAATACGAGTGTAGAATTACCTTGAAATTGACCAATGGTCAAAATGACTTTTCTGGGTGCTCTAGTGTTAAATATATGATTTATTCCAGTTAGGATAATTAAATATTTGTGGTATTTTTCTTTTAGGGCTCTTAATAATCAGAAACAAGGGAAACATGAAATTTAAAAACAATAGAATTTGGTATTAGTATTATCCTACCGTACTTTTGTTTACTCACTGACTTCAGTCATTGTGGCAGAGAACAACCAATCTTTCATTATCATTTGAATTAATTTTCTCCCATTCTTGTATTAGTTTTCATTTCAGTTCACGTTTTGGTATTATTCTTTTTCTTCTATCTTCTTGCCTAAGTTCACTCCACAAATTCTTAATCTAGTTGAGATCTGAGCTCTAAGGTAGTTCTTTCAATACTTGAACAGTAGTCACATTTTGATATTCCATTTTTATGTTTGGGATCATTGTGTTAATAAAAGTAATGTTTTCCTGAACCAAAGTTTTGCTGTAAGATGACTATAGGTCATGATCTATATTTTCAATTAACAATATTACACCTTCAGTATCTGATATTTATTTTCCAGGTCTGGTAAAACCAAACATTTCCAGAGATTAGCAGTTGAGATGGCCTTGTTATTTTCTTGAGGTATGCCTTCCATTGTGCTTGGTTGATCAAGCTGGAGGCAGATCAGCAGGCAGGTCGGATCCTGAATAGTACTGCACTTGTGCAGTATATTTGCATCTGATGTAAGAAAGCTCCAATTCTGTACGTTGGTCTTGCACTGTAACACTCCCACTCTCATGGACTACAGTATGTAGTGCAGGTTGTTTCACTGAAATGTTGTGATTATCCACCTCGTTTCTCCACTTGATGGTGCAGTTTGCTTCCTGCAATCCCTTGAGGATCAGTATTCAGCATAAGAAACTCTTCCTGAACTTGAGCCATCTTGCTGGAGTCTGGTGTCCATGCAGAGTATGACAGGAATCTGTCTCCCCTTTCATTCTCTCTATATCTGCAGCAACTTAGGATGTGAATGGGTTCAGCTTCTGTACTGGGGCTGGCTTAGGGCATCCAGTCATGATCTGTGTAGTTTCATTAACAGCAACTCCTAGTTGCTTCATATGAGCAGAGACATTCTATACTGGTGCAGAGTATTCTGAGGCAGATATGCATAGTGCCATGGCTGATGTTCTAAGGGTCTTAGGGTCAGCTCCCCAAACTTTGCTTGTCAGTTTCCTGATGGTGATTTGAGCGCAGACTGTACCACTGGCATTAGCACAATACTGCTTGAAGGTCAGAGTACAATCTATCGTGACACTCACATGTGTCGGCGTCGAGCAATGTCACTTCATCATAATTTCCTTGCTGTTAAGGAGGAAGGCACAGATTTGTATCTTGCTCAACTTTGGCATGAAGTTTTCAGCATCCTACTAGAGGGAGGGTTCATCTAAAATCTTGGACAGTTTCTCTTCTACCTCTGCAAAGCTACAGCCTTGAATGGCAACCACTGTGTCATCAGTATGGATGAACTTCATTGATGAAGATATTGTGTAATGCTGGAACCAGGATACTTCCTCAGGGTTGACCATTCTGGATCCTCAGTCTACTGTTCTTATGCTGGAGGGAGACACAGAACTTTCTGTTCTCCGTGAAGGTGCCAATCAATGATGTCAGTTGATGATCCCTAGTCAATTCATAAACTTTCTTCAGTACCTTCCTGTGCTTCATAGCATCATATGCAGCTGAAAGATCAATAAAAGCCACTCCAATGATTTCCTTCTATCAAAACCTCTTTGATGTACTGGGTGAGCTTGACAATTTGGCTACAGTACAATTTGTTGGGCCAAATCCTGCTTATTGGTGGATGAACTTTCTATCCAGGTTGTTCAAGATTTGGTTAAGAATCAGGCATTCTAAGATCTTTAATAATAATTTTTTTTTTTTTTTACGAGGGAAGTGTGGGAAATCTTTCATTAGACACTTGTGAGGGTCCGCACTCCACAAGCGTGTGAGATTCCTACTCACTAAAACCCACACACCCTTTTCCCAAGACGTATATCTCCGCCCCGGAACCGCTCTCGCATTATTTCAGGGCGGCGTCGTGCTAATTTCTCAGGTTTCTTCTTCTTTATTTCTCCTTATTGTCGTTCATGAGCATTCATATCTCTCTTTTTCTGATGCAGGATGCCTTCTACATATACTGCTATCTGATCCCAAGATTCTTGGTTTCGTAGCATCGCCTGCACAATAGTTTCTGGCGTCAACTCTCCTTGCTCAGTATATAAACATCTTCTCTGAGTTGACCAATGATAGCATATGAAAAATGTGTGAAATACATCGTCTATATCATTGCATCAAATACACGCCGAGTCGCTCGCTCTACCTACTCTATATAGAAATTTCTGGAAGTATCCGTGACCCGTCAATAGTTGCGTGATGTAAAAGTTAACCTCGCCATGAGCTCGGGCAACCCAATCAGCTAGGCGTGGTATCTGCCGCTTAGTCCATTTTCCTCGAGGATCTTCCTCCCATCTTTGCTGCCACCGCTCCGTTCATTGCCTATAAGCTAGCTCCTTAGCGCGCTTCTTTCCGAGCTCTCCTTGAGTTCGCCAGACTTCCTGCCTCTCTAAGGCAAGTAAATCAATCGGTGCTACTGCTGCTATCGTAAGGACCGCAGGTTCGGATACTGTGCGATATGCGCTTGTAATACGCAAAGCTGATCTCCGCTGTACCGCAGCTATCCTTCGCCGGTATTTTTCAAACTTCAGAGATTCAGCCCAGACTTCGGCACCATATAAAAGTGTCGAGTGAACTATCGACATCAGAAGTCATCGTTTGCTAGACTTCGGACCTTTAACGTTGCTCATTAATCTACTCAGCGCAATCGTTGTTTTCACCGCCTTATCTGTCACTCGTTAGATATGATCCCAAAAAGTAAGTTTGCTATCAGTTGTCACTCCGAGATACTTTATACTTCTAGATGTTTCAATTTCTGTTTGTCCAATATACATTGGAATGACTGTCGTGATCCTTTTTCTTGTCAAGAGAACAATCTCTGTTTTATGATCTGCAAGCTGTAATCTGTGATTCGCCATCCAATCTTTCACCCGTCGCATTACTTGATTTAGCTTAAACTGAGCCAACTCCAAATTTCGAGCAACTATCAAAACAGCTATATCGTCAGCATAGCCCACTAGCGTTGTGTCTTCCGGCATCTCTAACCTCAACAATCCATCATACACTATGTTCCACAAATTTGGGCCAAGGATGGACCCTTGTGCTGCACCAGCTGTGAGCCGTTTCACTCTTTGCCCATCTTCTGTGTGATATACTAGAGTACGATCTTTCAAATAATTTCTCATTATGCGCATGAGATACTCCGGTAGTTTGAAAGTATTTTGAAGCGCTTCCAATATGTCATTCCAACTGATCGAGTTGAAAGCGTTCTTAACATCAAGGGTTACAAGGAGTGTCACTTTTCAAGAGTGATGATTACCCATTTGTGCCCTTTTAGCTGTATTCAACACTTCCCATACTGCATCGATTGTCGAATGCCCTCCTCGAAAACCATGTTGACGATCAGAGAGGTCCCCAGCTAGTTGAACTGCTGAAAGTATTCTTGGCTGCAAAAGTTTCTCTAATCCTTTACCAGCAGTATCCAGCATACATAAAAGCCTATAGACCCCAGATTTTCCTTTGCTTATTAAAACTAGCCGAGCTATTTTCCAGCGAACACTGAACACCCCCGAGAGCAGGCAGTTATTGTACATTTTCAGCAGTAGTTGTGGACAGGAATCTGCTATCAGCTTTAATATCTCTGCTGGAATACTATCTGGTCCTGGGGCCTTTTTATTTCTAAGGGACCTAATCGCTCTCGTCAATTCTTCTCGTGTAAAAAGTGGCACATCATCTATGAAGTCATCATCATCAGCAGCAGCAGCAGCAGCAGACCTCTCAGGATGATCTGGGAATAATGTATCCACAATATCCTTCATTGCATTTGAGTCCATGATCGGGTTCGAGAAACTTCCAATTTTCTTCATAACAATCTTGTATCCTAAACCCCATGGATCGTCATCCACCTCTTTAGCCATTTTCCACCATTTGTCGACTTTACTCTTTTTGATAGCATTTCTCAGTTCTTTCTTCGCCGACTATACTCAGCTGTGAGTGAGGTGTCTTCTTGGCTGACTCGTGCTCTCTGTGCCTTCCGTCTAAGTTGCAGACAACGTCTTCTCTGATCAGCAATATCTTTGGTCCACCAGTACGCTGAACGCTTCTTGTTTCGTGACGTTTTACGAGTCATGGAAAGATCACATGCTCTCCCAATAAGCTCCATGGTGAGCTTAACACATTTCTTAGCGGCTTCTTTCCTTTTATAACAACATATTTGTTTTGTTATGCTATCCATTTCATTTCTTAGGATAGCAAGAAATTTTTCTTTGTCCATACTTTCTATATTCCACCGCGTTGGTTCATACGATGTACCGGTAATATTAATCTGTGAAGTTTCAGGAAGAATACAAAAAGTAATGTACTGGTGATCACTTCCCGTGTATTCTTCAATCACCCGCCAGTCATTGATATTCGACACGATGTCCTCAGATACAAAAGTCACGTCCGGTATGGTTCCTCTACAGCCCGGTCGTCGAAAAGTTGGCATGTTTCCAATATTAGCGACCGTCAAACCCAGCCTAGCGGCCATCTCCATAGTTCGGCGCCCTCTAGAGTCATACTGTGGCATACCCCATTCTAGTGCCTGGGCATTGAAATCACCAGCCACGATTAAACCGTTGTCAAAACCCTGTAATACGTCCTCTAGGCCGTCCAGCTTAGCCTGAAATTCAAATACTGACTCATTTGGTGTAAAGTAACAGCTCACTAATCTACCAGTGCGGACCCAAATAAAACCGTCTCCGCATCCCTGGTTTGATACTGGGCACCTACCCAAATCTGGTATCCAAACTGCAGCTGTCCCACAATTATCCACGAACCATCCTGGGTGATCTCTGTCTTGATAAGGTTCACTGAGAAGAAATACGTCTACTCCTATCTCAAAGGTCATCTGCGTCAAAAGATATTGGCAGTTCTACTCCTGTGCATATTTGCCTGAATAACCTTCATCATTTACTGCTAGTTTTAGCCTTTTCGAGAGCTTCACGAAACGCTGTGCAGGCTTTTGAGCCAAGTACATGACTTCGATTAGCTTCGTCGACATTAATGTCTGTGCAAATTATGCATCTCGGATTTGCTTTGCAACCTACCGCCCTATGCCCGGCTTCTCCGCACTTAAAACAAATTTTGCTTCTATCTGCACCTTTGCAGTTTCGTGCATGGTGTCCATACGAAAGACGTCGAAAGCAGCGAGATACCATGATCCGTTTTCGGATTCTACAATCCAACCATCCTATTTTAATTTTACCCATATCTAAAAGTTTCTGGGCCTCCTTATCTTCTATCTCAATGATAGCAAGTTTTTGCCCTCTGCTGTTCGGTTTATTAATTGAGACTTTCAGTTCACCTTCGAAATTCTGAAGATCCTCTCTTACAGCTTCCTCTACATCTAAAGCAGTGGTGATACTGTCCATGTCCCGAATTTCCAAGGTAGTGCGGGGAGTTAAAGTCTTCACATCGCCATCCGTTCCAAGGACATCCCTTAAAGATTTATTAAAATTGTCCCTGTTCTCATTTTGTGTATCTTTATTAAAAGCGAGAAGAATCGCCCCGGTCTGAATTTTACGAATAGATCGAATACTCACATCACTGTCTTCCGGTTTTATTTTACTCCGAATACCCTTCAGAACATCTGCAAAAGTCTTGCCGTTTGTTGGTTTGATAAGGACAGCATCAGAACGATCCCTTGATTTTAAATGGGTCTGTTTATCTTGTTTTTTCCCACTAGCAATGACCTCCATTCTACCAGAATCTACCTTATCTGTTAAAGGTTGGATATCTTTATCCTCCTTCATTTCGTTCTTCTTGTTTTTTTTCTTATAGGAAATCTCGACTCATTTCTTCTTATCATTCTCCTCCCCGTTCGTCACTAACGGTGTCGTAGGCAATTCATTTATCTCTACGGTTGTTTGTTCCCGTTTTAGATTTTCCCTAGCTCTCTTCCAGGATGTCCTGCATGCTGCTCCAGCATCGAGAGCTTCCTCCAATTTTCGCAATCCATTCTGGATTTCCAACTTAAGGTTCTTAAGCGGAATAGCTAGAATTTTTTTCACCAATGCCCTAGCGATCTCAAGATGTTCCTCCTCTTTACGCTGTTCCTCCACTATTATTTCCTCACTCCTCCCATTAGGTACTTGCGTCATATCCTGTGTCCCAAAACTGGCACATTCAAGTACGTTTGCACTCCTATTCTGATACGAAAGAGAGCGCTCTACCGAATCTATCTGAACTTCTGCCTCCGTCATCATGCAAGAAAGGAATCTAACTGGTCGTGACTGAGCCGCGGCGGCGAAGGACCTTTCTTTAATATCGTATATTCCTTGAAAGCAACTTATAACCTAAATCCTGAATGATGAAACACTTATCTACAATGAATTTGTCTACAAGTCAACGAAATAGTTTGATGAAGTTGTAAAACAATACTACAGGTACTAGACGAATATTCTAGATCAACTTCTAGTGACGCATATCATTAATTACTTACGAATTCAACATAAGAAGTGCACACACATATTCACCCATCTTTCCATCACGCAACAAATAATAATAATAATAATAATAATAATTTTTTTTTTTTTTTTTTTGCGAGGGAGTGTGGAAAATCTTTCATAAGACGCTTGTGAGGGTCCGCACTCAACAAGTGTGTGGAGATTCTTACCCACTAAAAACCACACTCCCTTTTCCCACGACGTTTATCTCCGCCCCGGAACCGCTCTCGCATTACTTCAGGGCGGATGTCGTGCTTAATGCATCTTGTGCTTCATCTTCCTTCTTCTGCTTTACTATCTGTCGTAATCGTCCAGGTCCTTCTTCTTCTGACGCAGAATATTTTCTACGTAGACTGCCACCTGGTCCCAAGATTCTCGACTTCGTAGCATTACTGACACGATCCCTTCTGGCGTCAATTCTCCGTGCATAACTTCTAAGCATCTTCTTTGTGGCAGCCAATGAACACACACAAAGAAAGTATGTGATACGTCATCGATATCGCCGCAGTATATGCACACCGGACTAGTTGCTAGCCCTAGCCTATGAAGAAATTTTCGGAAGTATCCATGACCTGTCAGGAACTGTGTGAGATAGTAGTTCACTTCACCATGATTTCGGGCAACCCATACGCCCAGAGAAGGTATCAGTCTTTTCGTCCATTTCCCTCTAGAATCATCTTCCCATCTTGTTTGCCATCGTTGCATTCTGCGACTATGAGCCAAAGCCTTTGCCCTTTTCCTTCCTAGCTCTTCTTGTGTGAGCCAAATTTCTTGTCTTTCGAAGGCCAACAAGTCAATGGGAGCTACTGCTGCTACTACTAGAATCGCGGGTTCTGATACTGTGCGATATGCGCAAGCAATTCGTAAAGCTGCTCTCCGTTGTACAGCCACAATTCTTCTCCGATATTTCACAATTTTTAACGATTCAGCCCAAATTTCCGAACCGTATAGCAGTATCGATTGAACAATTGACATGAGAAGCCGCCTTTTACTAGATATCGGTCCCTTGATATTTCCCATGAGTCTGCTCAGTGCAGTCATGGTTTTCGCTGCCTTATCTGTTACCCGTTGGATGTGGTCCCAATATGTAAGCTTAGTATCAAGCGTTACACCAAGATATTTTGTGCTCCTAGTTGTTTCGATGGCTATCTGTCCGATCTGCATCGGTACAACAGTATTAATCCTTTTCCTCGTCAGGAGGACAATTTCCGTTTTGTGTTCTGCGAGTTCTAACTTGTGATTTATCATCCATTCTTTGACACGTCGCATCACCTGATTCAATTTAAATTGAGCCAGCTCTAGGTTACGGGTTACTATCACAGCAGCTACATCATCAGCATAACCCACAAGTTTTACATCTTCTGGCATCTCCAGCCGTAACAAATCATCATACATGATGTTCCAAAGGTGTGGTCCGAGAATTGAGCCTTGCGCTGCACCAGCTGTGAGCCGTTTTCTTCTCTGACCGTCTTCCGTGTCGTATAACAATGTACGGTCTTTCAAATAGTCTCGCAGTATATACATGAGATATTCTGGTAGCTTGAAAGTTTCTTCTAGAGCTTCCAAAATATCACTCCATCTTGCCGAGTTGAAGGCATTTTTAACATCTAGAGTCACAAGAAGCGTCAGTTTCCTAGAATAATGATTACCCGTTTGAGCTCGTTCTGCTGTCTTCACCACTTCCTTCACAGCATCTAGCGTTGAGTGACCTCTGCGAAATCCATGTTGTTGGTCGGATAGGTCGCCAGCTAATCGGACTGCTGCTAGTATTCTTGGTTGTAGAAGCTTCTCTAAACCTTTCCCGGCAGTGTCCAGCATACATAGAGGTCTGTAACCCCCAGTTTTCCCTTTACTGATCAGAACCAATCTAGCTATCTTCCAACGAAAGCTAAAAATTCCTGCTTTCAAACAATGATTATACATTCTCAACAGCAGTTGAGGACATAATTCGGCTGCCACCTTTAGTACTTCTGCTGGAATACCATCTGGACCAGGGGCTTTCTTATTTCTAAGGGAATTAATTGCTGTTATCAATTCTTCAATTGTAAAAGGTGGTACATTGTCTAGTTCTTTCTCGGCCTCATCATCAATCCTCTCTGCATGATCAGGGAATAGTGTGTGTCTATTTCTTCCATGGTGCGTGGATCCATGATAGGGCTTGGTAGCATCCCGAATTTCTTCATGACAATTTTATACCCTAATCCCCATGGATTTTCATCCACTTCCTTGGACATTTCCCACCACTTGTCGGCTTTACTCTTTTTAATTGTATTTCGCAGTCTTTTCTTCATAGTCTTATACTCTACTGAGAGAGCTGCGTCGTTATGTCGTGCTCTTTGTGTCCTTCGTCTGAGTCGCAGGCATTGTTTCCTCAACTCAGCAATTTCTTCATTCCACCAATATGCTGGACGCTTGCCTCTCCGTTGTTTGATTCTGGTCATTGATGCGTCGCATGCTTGCTGAAGGAGTCTCATGGTGTGTTCCACGCATTTATTAGCAATAATGCTTCTCTTGCCTCCGTGACATGTATCCGTCATACAATCCATTCCATTCTGTATTACTTCATGAAATTTTTCTCTGTCCATAGTGGCTATGTTCCATCTTTCTGACTTGGGCGTGGTAATCCTTAGATTCGGAGTCTCTTGAAGTACACGAAAAGTGATATACTGATGATCGCTTCCAGTATATTCTTCAATTACTCGCCATTCAGTTATCCTAGACGCAATGTCTTCAGAAGCAAAGGTTACATCTGGTATGGTTCCCTGACACCCTGGTCGCCGAAAGGTTGTCACATTACCAACTTTGATAACCATTAATCCCAATCTCGCGACCATCTCCATTATACGCCTCCCTCTAGAATCTGTTTGAGGCATGTTCCATTCAACTGCTTGAGCATTAAAATCACCAGCAACAACTAGGTTAGTGTTCATCCCTTGCAGAGTATCTTCAAGCCCATCTAGTTTTGTCTGGAAGTCAGAAATAGCCTCGTTCGGGGTAAAATAACAGCTGACAAAAATTACCTTCTCAACTTGGACCCAGACGAACCCATCTCCGCATCCTTGATTTGTAACTGAGTATTTTCCAAGGTCTGGTACCCATATCGCAGCTGTCCCTAGATTGTCTGAAAACCAGCCTGGTTGTTCTCTGTCTTGATATTGTTCGCTGAGAATCAAGATGTCTGCTCCTATCATAGATTATCTGCGTCAATAGATCATTGGCAGTTAGACTCCTGTGTATATTGGCTTGAAGGATCTGTACCATTCACCACTGCTTTTTGGCCTTTTTAGTGCTTCACGAAACACAATACACTTGCCTGAGCCAAGAGCATGATGTCGTTTTGGCTCTTCAACGCCCATATCTGTGCAAATTATGCATCGTGGATTCGTTTTGCATCCTACTGCCTTGTGACCAGCTTCTCCGCACTTAAAGCAGAGCTTACTTCTGTCCAATCCTTTACAGTTTCGTGCTTGATGCCCATATGACAGACATCTAAAGCACCGAGGAACTACGGCCCACCGTCTTACTCTGCAGTATAGCCAGCCTAGTTTAATTTTGCCTATGTCTAACAGCTTTCGTGCCTCGCTATCTTCTATCTCCACGATGGCGAGTTTTTGTCCCCTGCTGTTCGGATTTGTGATGGAGACCTTCAATTCTTGATTAAGATTTTCTAATTCACGTCTTACAGCCTCCTCTACGTCGGAAATAGTGGTGGCACTGTCCATATCCCGAATTTCCAATGTAGTTCTAGGCGTCAAAACCTTTACTTCGCCATCATGTCCAAGAGCGCCTTTAAGTGATTTATTAAAATTGTCTCTATTCTCCTTTTCCGTGGCCTTATTAAATTCAAGAAGAACTGCTCCAGACATAGTTTTCCTGATCGATCTAACACTGGCGCCACTGTCTTCTGGGTTCACCTTGCTGCGGATATCCTTCACAACATCTGCAAAAGTCTTGCCATTCATCGGTTTAATAAGTACGGCTTCTGGGCGGCTTCTTATAGTTGAACGTTTCCGTTGCTCGTTCTTTTTAACAGTTTCAGATACCGGTACTGGTTCAGGTTGAGTACCTTCATCTTCATCTGCCTTCTTCTGCCTCTGTTCCCTCTTCTTCTTCTTCTTGGATAAAACTATTTCCCAGTTATCCTGTTCTACGTTTCTGTTTGCGGTGCTCTGTTCTACTTTCTCTTGATCGGTCAAATCCTTTTGCATTAATGCTCTAGTTGCTTTCCAGGCTTTTCTGTGCGTAGATCCCGCATCTAGGGCTTCCTCCAATTTCCTTAAACCTTGCTGAATTTCAGTCTTCATATTTTTCTGCTGAATTGCGAGAATACTTTTCAACAGGCCCCTGGCGATTTCCAGTTGTTCTTCCTCTTTTAGCATATCCTCCACAATTTGTTGAGTGATATCAAGCCTCAGATTCGTTTCCGCATTCTGCTCAATACTTCTATTGCATGTATCATGCGTGCACTCCACGTCCATGATATTGTGGCCATGTTCCATAGATGCTGGATTCAAATCCACAGAGTCGCACTGGATTCCAGCTCCCAACATCGTGCCGTGAGTAGGGAGTCCAGCTGGCCGTGACTCAGGTCGCAGAGATATATCTATTCTCTGTTATTTTCTATGACGAAACTACGTAACCTTTAAACGCATTTTCACTAACACACAATGTCAATGTCTTGAACTTTTCACCCACTACCATAGTTTATCCTATTAAATATTGAAAGCACGGATATTAAATATTACTTACACTCACTTTCCATGTCAGTATCCGAGTGATTACCAACGAAATCTTCGATCATTTCATTTTCTTTGATGAAACTAGAACTAGGTAACCTAAAAACGCATTTTCGCTAACACACAATGTCAATATCTTGAACTTTTCACTCACTACCGTAGTTTATCCTATTAAATGTTGAAAGCACGGATATTAAATATTACTTATACTCACTTTCCATGTCAATATACGGGTGATTACCAACGAAATCCTCGATCATTTCATGCACAACATAATAATAATAATAATAATAATAATAATAATAATAATAATAATAATAATAATAATAATAATAATAATAATAATAGCAGCTTGTGTTCTCCAGAGAGGCTGGTGCAGGTCTTTCAAAGTGATGCCATACAGGCAACCTGCACATCTGTGAGGATGGGGTCTCACGAAAGATTCTAATAATGAAGACTGCACAAACACCCAGCCTCCAAGCCAGAAGGATTACCCAATGAAAGATAAAATCCCCAACCTGGCTGGAAATCAAACTTGGACCCCTTGGACTAAAGACCAGCACACTAATCATTTAGCCCTGGAGCTGGACAATAATTTAATAATGTAGCAGATTTCAGATGAAAAATCTTTACTGTTGGTTGCGAATATTTTGGTTTAATTTTTTGCTTGGTTTGATCTTAACTATTCTTCTACTACAAAATTAAGTATAAGTCTTTTCCTCCAGCTCAATTCACTGATAAATATTTCCTTGTCTAGCCACCTTCCCCTTAATTTCAGCTCTTCCACTTACCTTCCACACTGTTTTGTTATAGATTAATTTACAAGGTTATTCTCCTTTTATCTCCCTTGCAAGTTGTGGCACTTTTAATTTTGGATCTTTTTATATTCTCCTTAAGAGAATTTCTTTCTTAAAAATGTGATTAATTTTCTCACCTGGCTCTTTGACATACCGTATGGGCTCAATCCTGCCCTATTCCTTAAATTAATTTATAATGTCATTAAACTGTGCTTTTCTTGTGTCTAATACATTTTCTATTTCTCTGCAATTATATCCTTTTGTATTGTGAAGAATAACAAGATTGGCTTTGCTCAAACTTTGTGTTTTAATCTCTAAGCCCCACATCACATGCAGACATATCTTGACTATACAGCAGAGCAACTGAACACAGCAGTGACATTCAGAGGTTGATGTTGCACTATTCCTTTTCTCCTCCACCATACCTAGCTAGAGTCATGATAGAGTAACAGTCAGCCACACAATAATTTAGTAAGTCCTTGAGTGTTAAAGGTTTCCCAATAAAATTAAACTGCAGACTTATGTCACATTTTTGCAATTTAAGTCTTCTGTTGTATCAATTTATGCATTTCTCAACAGGTTCACAATTAAGATAGATACTGAAAATGAACATTAAGCTGACCTGCTATGATTTGCACTGTAAAAACAGAATAATTGAATAACTAATACAAAATATATGGAAAAGTATGACATTACTAACAACTATCAAACTCATACCTAGTCTTTTGTAGAGTGTTGCTTAACACTAAAACAGCAAAAGACCTGATGTGAGGTCATGCAGAACATATATCTGTATATCTGTTGAAATATTTCCATGTCATTCCTGTGAATGCATTAGAGCCGTTCTCTTAACCTATATTGTGCAGCTGTAATACTTGTCAAGTCCAATTTCCTAACCCTATAACTTCCAGTGTATAGATCAGAAATGCATACTGAGAAAAATAGTCTTACGGGCTATTTTCAGAATTCACCAAAAGATTTTTCCTGCTCTGTGAATGGTAAAAAAGAACATAATTGCTTGTTGTAAGAAACCTACAGAAGATAAATATACGGTATGCCAGTGTAAACACTTGTTGCCCATTCGCAGACCTAAGAGCTTAAAGCAGCTGTTCACAAACAGGGGGCCCTGGTACAATGGAAAGAGGGTGGCAAAAGTAATGTTTGGAAATGTGAATTTAATATGGCAATTAAAATACAAAAATTCTAATGGAACCTTTGGATTGTACAATACTGGTATAATATATACCTACTTATTTCTAAACCAGCATATTTATGTTACCAAACCGTATAAAGCCACTAAAGAGTTCGATATACTGTTATTATTCCCTGCTCTGTTTGAAAATAAACTACAGCTCCACATGATTTAATTGTAGCAATTGTTGTGACTTGCTGGCATGATTTATAATCTCAAAATAATAGAAAAGGTTGTGGTATTGTTTTCTATTGTTCAGATGCAGGAAGCAGTGTGCATATTACGGCAAACATAATTGGCAGCCATATGAATTTTAGGGAACAATGGTAGAACGTGTATAGGTATTTTAAGGTAGAAACAGGTTCTAGGAAGGACATTCCAGGGATCTTTAATAAACAGGGGAGTGTATATGTGAGGACTTACAGCATGCAGAAGTATTCAGTCAGCAGTATATAAAGGTAGTTTGATATAAGGATAGTGTCTCAGTAGAGGAGGCAATTAATACTGGTGAATTACTGAAATTAACCTATGATAATAGACATTTGCAAAAGGATACAAAAGTTGAAAGCTAGAAAAGCAGCTGGGATTGATAAGATTTCTGGGGATATACTAAAGGCAATAGGTTGGGATATCATGCCATATCTGAAATACTTATTTGATTAGTTTGCGTAAAGGAGCAACATCATTAAAGCAAATATGCAGTAAAAGTTCTTGGCTGTCAGCCCACAGTTATTGCAACAAAGATATGAAAGCTGAGCCTGACTTCACCACTTTGACCAGCGTATGCAGAAATCGAGTTCATATGAGTTCACAGCCTAAAGGGTACCCAACACCCCAGAGAGTGTAAGTTTAAGAATATCACTATACTGAAGGTTCACAATTCCCCAATGCGAAGGTATAGCCAGCGAAGAAATGTTCATATAAGAGGATATACATCTTGACACAGCAGACATAACTTTAGGTAATCCATTAATAATAATAATAATAATAATAATAATAATAATAATAATAATAATAATAATAATAATAATAACTTGCAAGGTATTTTGAAGAACTGCTTAACTGCCCAGAACCAACACAAAGATTTCCACCGCAGGAACCTGACTTCACAAACCCAAATTCAGTACCACCGGATGAAGAAGAAATTACCAGACAGATAAAACGACTTAAAATTAATAAAGCTGCAGGTGAGGATGAGATCATAGCAGAAATTCTCAAGTCAGCAGGCCCAAATACTATAAAAGAATTCACCGGTATCATCCAAGGGATTTGGGAAACAGAACAAATTCCAGAAGATCGGAAAAGTGCACTAATTCATCCTTTACATAAGAAAGGAGACAGAACAGACGTAAATAACTACAGAGGAATCTCATTGATATCTGTTGCCTACAAAATTTTATCTCAGTGCCTTCTCGATAGAGCCCAACAGCAACTAGAACCAAAAATTGGAGAATATCAAGCAGGTTTCAGACCAGGCCATTCATGTCCAGAGCAAATTTTGAACCTAAAGTTCCAGAAGGCATCAGAGAATTTGTAGCAAAAATGTAGTTTGTACTTTTGTTGATTTCAAAAAGGCCTATGATTCAGTTGATCGTCAATCACTGTTTCAGATATTAAAAGAACAGGGTCTAGACCGGAAAACACTCGCAATTGTAAAAGAGACATTGACAGACACAAAATCTAAGGTTAAATTCATGGGGGAAATCTCAGACCCTTTTCCGATCAAAACAGGAGTAAGACAGGGAGATGGGCTCTCTCCACTACTCTTCAACTGTGTCCTTGAAAAGGTAATACAGGAATGGCGCAAACAGAAGTCTGTCCTCAAGATTGACCAACCAATCACTCTTGGTAGGGGCAAATTAGCAGTAGACTGCTTGGCTTTTGCGGACGATCTGGCAATCTTAACTCGTGACGTTTCAACAGCCATAAACCAGATCAAACTCCTGAAAGAAACAGCGGAAAAAGTCGGCCTCCAAATATCGTTTGAAAAAACTGAATACATGACCTGCAGCAAAGAAGCCCCTAAATTCATGGAGACAAAATATGGCAAAATAAATCGGGTCCAGCAATTCAAATATCTCGGTGAAATAATTCAGGAGAATGGAATAGAAACAAAAGCCAATGAAGTTAGATGCCAAAAAATGGAAACTGCATATAGACTCACCCAAAATATCTATAACAAAAAGTGTCTCTCCAAGCATGCAAAACTAAGACACTATAATACAGTAGTAAAACCAGAATGCCTCTATGGATCAGAGACACTAATTTTGAACAGGAAAACCGATCTAGAAAATATTCAGAAAAAGGAATGCAAGATCATTAGAAAAATTTTAGGCCCAAAACTCGTAGATGAACAGTACCGCCTTAGAGGGAAACAGGAAATCAAACAATTTTCTAACATTCACAGCGACATCAGAAAACGCAGATTAAGATTCTTTGGACATATAAAAAGGATGAACCCAGATAGACTTACCAAGCAAATAGTTGAATTTTATGAAAACCGAAGTAAAGCCAAAACGAACACAATAAAATGGATTGGCGAAATTAAAACAGATCTCAAACTGGCAGGAATTACACCTGAAGACATCCAAAGCTGGGTTATCTTCAGAGCCAAAGTTCATAAGTGGCAAGTTGACCAAGAGGAGGAACCAAGGAAGAAGACCGGAACAACATGGTCTCAAGAGAGAAAAGAAGCACACAGCAAACGAATGAAGGAAGTGTGGGCACAAAGAAAGGCAAATGCCTGTCTCTAAGTACTTTGCGTAGTCCTAATGGGCTCATTCGCAAATAATAATAATGATGATGATGATGATGATGATGATGATGATGATGATGATGATGATGATGATGATTACAATAGCTTGTGGCCTCCGAAGAGGCCTGGTGCAGGTCTTTTGAGCTGACGCTGTGAAGGCAACCTGCATGCCTATGAGGATGGGGCCCTACCTATGATGAATTCTAATGATGAAGTCGGCACACATACCCAGCCCCCAAGCCATCAGAATTAACCAATGAAGGATAAAATCCCCGACCTTGCCGGGAATCGAACCAGGGACCCTCTGGACCAAAGGCCAGTATGCTAACCATTTAGCCATGGAGCCGGACAAAGTAAACTCGTGTCCTCATCCCGAGGTGGTGCAGCTCTTTTAAGCACACCCCCAATGGAGGTGAGCTGCATGTACCATTTCAACCACATACCAGCCCTCCTGCCTTTCTTAAATTTCTGGCAGTACCGGAAATAGAACCCTTGCCACTGAGGATGGCAGCTAATAGTGCTAAAAGTTACGCTATGGAGGTGGACATCCACTAATGAAACATTACAATATCCTAATTTAGTCGATAAGTCTATAACTTTAGTATGTTGTAGAATTCAACACAAATTAACACTCCAGTGGTCGTGCGAAGAAAAGTCACGTCAGTGGTCGCGTGGATCACAATTGTGATCCGTACTTTCTTTGTGATATAAGGCTATTCTATGCTATTTATTCAACGAATATGATTATGCATTGTGAAAAGAACTTTATTTTGTGCACAATATAATATAATTATGTATGCATTTATAAGAAATACCTGAAAATTACCGGACATTGTTATTTGTATCACTTACTCCCTCCATAAGGTATCTCACTGTCTGGTTCATTCAGCCATAGATTTATATCCTCATAGTCATCCATTTTGTACTTATATACCAATAATTAATACAAACTCATAACATGGAGTAGATATATGCACATGAACTGAGATTAGACACCGTAATGAGAAAACAAACAAAGTCAAAAAAAGTCACGCTAGTGGTCGCACGCATCACAGTTGTGATCCACAAGAATAAATTGCTTTATAACGCAAAAACCATCAGTCAAGATATTAGCAGATTACTGCATTATCAGAGAGGGGATGGGGTGTGAGGAAGGTACACAAATGCTCAAGGTCAACAGTCACACCAAAACACAGGAGCGACATGAACTAAACGGCTGGATCACTATTGTGATCCGTGCAACCACTGGAGTGTTAAACAGTGTATTATGGTTGGGCATAATAGTGGGCTCTATAACCTGAGCCACACCATACAAAATAAGACTATAATAAATAGCAATGAATAAATGGAGGTATACTATGGGAGTAATTGTAGAAAGCAGTTCAACAAATGGATGTAGAATAGGCCCAGCTTCATTGCCCCATAATCCTAGAGAAATTTAGGCAAAACTTAAGAACAGCCTTGCCTTAATGCGAATAAAGTTCACAATAGGTTCCACGATAATGGGAACCTTATGAAAGACCAGCTTCGAAACGAGTCATAAGAAATAAATCTCTTCCCCCTAATTTGCTTGGTTCAGGCCACTGCCAAAGTTGTAATAGCATTGGAAAATGCCGGAGTGTAGAATCATAGTCAAGTTTCTGAGCTTCTTGAGTAGATAGCAGTTCTCCTCTCAAACCCCACAAGATATGGCAGGCAAAAAAAAAAAAAAAAAGAACTGGAGAGAAGCAGTATTTATGATTCCAGTGGAAGCCGGGGCTGAAAGCGTATAGGTAGAGAGAGAGGAGAGGGGAATAAAGAAGCCACTAGAAGGAACGTGATGTAAGAAATGGTGATGTAACCAACTCTGAGAAGCAGCTGGCATCTGCTAGTTAGATACAGGCCAAAGTAGATAGACATGTTGATTTTCAAAGGGGGCATGAAAATGGAGAGTCTCAGAAGAAATATGATTTATAAAGGGTGGAAGGTAAGCACATATCATTACAAGAGCAAAGTCTGATGAGTAGTCTATCACTGAGTTCTTAATTTTGTTAGGTAAACACCAAATGTTGCAACAGAGATCTTTTATGTGCCGACATCAGAGTATGGAGTATCAAGTGGCTTTTTTCTGCCCTTAAAATCTCTGACTATCTGACTACCTCTGCCAGGATTGAACCCACAAACTTGGAATATGGAGGCTGACACTAATCTACCACTGATCCGCAGAAAGAGCTTGTAGGATAGATGATTCTTATGTGCTTGTACATGTCCAGAAGTAGTAATCTTGTTTCTAAATATCTCAACATCATGACAGCAATCCAGTAAATCATGGCCATGTCCTTTTGGGTGAAGCAAGCACACCTGTAATGCCTTGGATAAGTAGCCCTTATATGACAGACTACAGTGTGGAAGCATTTGGACATATCGCAATCAATCAATCAATCAATCAATCAATCAATCAATCAATCAATCCTGATCTGCATTTAGGGCAGTCACCCAGGTGGCAGATTCCCTATCTGTTGCAAGCCGCGTGAGGCGAGCCGAGAGGAGTGGGACGAGAGTCTGGTCTGCAATATCAGTCTCCGAAGCCTTGTTCTCAGAAATATGTGCAACGTTTTTTCTCACTGCTTTCAAGGTTTGCAAATGGAACATTGTGTCAGATGCTTACAATATAATGTGCTTTAGATTTCCATCGCTCGCATTTGAGGTTTGAGCTTCACTGATAGCCTTGGTAGCCCTCAGTATATGCCACTGATGATATGACTTATAAAACAATAGCCATAGTTGCTTATAGAATCCTATCAACAGAGAAAGTACCTAGCTGTTTTAAAACAGTTAGGACAGTTCTGCTGCACAAGAAGGTCAGAAACTAATATTCTGTCAAATTGGGAGACCTATTACCATCTACCCCATCATTAGGAGAGTAATAGAAAATTTTAGATAATAAACTGCGTTCTTTCATTAGCTTCAGTGAACATCAGAGGGGTTTCTGCAGCCAACAAGGGACCCTTGATTTTTCAAAATACTATATATATTTTTCAAAAGACATCAGTTCACAAAGCATGAATGACCACAAGGATCATGAACTTTTATAATTTAGGCAATGATAACTGAAAATATTAAAATTATTGTACAGAAAGGAAACATTCATTCTTGCAGGACTATTAAAATCAACAAAGGAGAGAAATCATGATACAACAATAGTCTTTATTGATATATTGAAAGCTTTTGATAGCTTAAGATATACATATTTAAAATCAACACTATTCACAGAAGGAATTCCAATTACACTAAGAAATCTAATTATAGAATGGCAAACTGGTAACATTATGCAAGTAGACTCTGAAAGGGAAAACTAAATCCATATGTATACAAAGAGGCATCATGCAAGGTTCTTCCCTGTCACCAATGTTATGCCATCCTACCACCAATTATGATTTTGATGATTCAGCTGATGAAAGTCTCGCGTCAAAATACGGGATACAACTTACATCTGATTTGGCGTCACTCACTGTAATAGGGTTTATTGATGACACTATTATCAAAAAAAGGAAGAGAGGCAGCATGTTAATTAATCCACATAGCCTTACAGCTGTTTCTGAAGATATGCCTAGAAATAGACTCCAAAAAATGTGTTGGGGTGTGTTTTGAAGAGGGAAAACTTGTTGATAGGACCCCATTAGTTGAGGAAAACATGATGATTAAAACTATTAAACAAGGTGAACAGTTTCACTACCTTGGCATTCCTTTCGCTGATACAATTAACTCCGATACAATTTCAGTTATAAGAAACCTACACTGAGAATTAGATGAGCTTACATCTTCTCCTCTATTTAAGCCCGATTGGAAATACATTGTTATTGTCATGTCCTGCACTTCCATGTCAGACTGCTTAACCAGCATTTATAACCTCTAGCTTTCTCAATGATGCTGATAAAGTAATACGAAGCTCCTTGAAAGAAATTTTACAGTTGCCTACTGACATCCCAGATTGTATATTATATTCAGACAGAAAACATAAATGTCTAGGTCCTTTCGGAGCATCGTGGCAAGTAGCACTCCAAAACATCAGTGCTTAAATGTTCTAATCTGAACTGCCGTTGCATATGTTTATACTAGTCAGGAGCCATTAGATAAAACTGAACTTGTCTGTGTTCTTTAAACATAGCTAATGATGATAGAATTAGTAATCAGCAAAATAGTATCTATGATACAAGGACAATATGTCAAGAGCTTTGAGACCACAAAATGAGCACCCTGTAGGCCTACTCTCTACCTCACAAAGGTATAGGAGTTGAACTTTATAAGGAATAACTGGATGAAACACCATGAAGGCCTCTCCTGTAGTGAAAGGCAGACAATGGTATGATGATTAATGGGGTGAAAAGTCAGGTTGTCAGTTCCACAGAGAGGAGAAGTCCTCTCAGTTTTAATCACTGTTACAGATCTCTTCATATGGTTGTGAGGGTGTGTAGGGGCTGTGTGGTAAGGATGTAAAGGAGAGGGCGTATAAGTCACTGATGATACCCCAATTAGAGTATGGTTCTAGTGTATGGGATTCCACCAGGATTACTTCATACGAGACCTGGAAAAAAAATTCAAGAAAAGCAGCACAATTTGTTCTGTGTAATTTCCGACAAACAAGTAGTGTTAAGAAAATGTTGAAAGTTTTGGCTGGAAAGATTTGGAAGTAAGGAGATGAGCTGCTCAATTAAGTGGAATGTTTCAAGCTGTCAGTGGAGAAATGGCTTCAAATGACAAGTTTGAGTGGAATTTTTAAAAGTAGAAAAGACTGTAATGTGAAGACAGTGCTGGAATTCAAGATGACAAGTTGGGACAAATATTCATTTATAGAAAGATTAATTAGGGATTGGAATATTTTATCAAGGGATAGTTTTGATAAATTTCCAACTTTCTTCAAATCATTTAAGAACAGACTACATAAAGAACTGATAAGGAATCTGCTGCCTGGCTGACAGCCCTAAATGCTGATCAGGATTGATTGATTGATTGATTGATTGATTGATTGATTGATTGATTGATTGATTGATTGATTGATTGATTGATTGATTGACACATACTATACAATATACACCAATGTAGGAGTATTTCCTATATTGTATTATTTCACTTGATCCACAGTGGCAACCTGTAAATTCAGGAAGTTGATGGTTCCACAATAAATCATATTTCTCTCTCTCTTGGTATAATGGGCATATATGTTTGGCTCCATGGCTAAATGGTTAGCGTGCTTTGCTCACAGGCGTCCCATGTTCGATTTCCGGCAGGGTCGGGAATTTTAACCATAATTGGTTAAATCCGCTGGCAAGGGGGCTGGGTGTATGTGTCATCTTCATCATCATTTCATCCTCATCGCGATGCGCAGGCCGCGTACAGGCATGAAATCAAAAGACTTGCATCTGGCAAGCCGAACTTGTCCTTGAACACTCCCCGCACTAAAAATCATATGCCATTTCATTTTTTTTCATGGGCTCATATAAATAAGTTCACCTCTGGGGTGTAGTAGTCAGTGTGATAAGCCGCCACCGCCAGGAGCCCTGAGTTCAATTCCCAGCTCTGCCACGAAATTTGAAAGGTGGTACGAGGGCTGGAACAGGGTTCACTCAGCCTTGGGATGTCAGATGAGTAGAGGGGGTTCGATTCCCACCTCAGCCATCTTCGAAGTGGTTTTCCGCGGTTTTCCACTTCCATTCCAGGAAAATGCCGGGATGGTAGCAAACTTAAGGCTACGGCCACTTCCTTCCTCTTCCTTGTCTATCCCTTCCGATCTTCCCATCCCCCCAGAAGGCCCCTGTTCAGCATAGCAGGTGGGGCTACCTGGGCGAGGTACTGCTCCTCCTTCCCAGCTGTATCCCCCACCAAATGTCTCATGCTCCAGGACACTGTCCTTGAGATGGTACAGGTGGTAACCCTCGCTGAGTCCGAAGGAAGGTAAACGGATTAAGAAAAAATATATAAATTAAAATTATTTTAGAACTATTACACAAATAAATTAAGAATGAAAGATATGTACAATTATGAATCTAAGTATACATAAGATGTCTAGATGTCTACTGCCCACAAAAAATAAGTGGAAAACACATAGAATGTTTAAGTGCCAAAATTATTATATGTTGTCAGTGCATTAAAATGACAAAGATAAAGGTCAAAATACAATGTAAGCAATAACTTAAGACCAACACTGCATACTTCAAGAAAAAGGAAACCTTAGTGTGTCATTTCGAACATCTTTTTGCTCAAGAGGGAAACACACCAAGTATAAAAATCCGATTCCCAGAAACTTTGCTCAGTGAAAAGGGGTGAAAATAAGTTAACACATGTTTTGACTTATCTGTAGACACTCAACCGTTTCCAAGAAAATGACGGTCGAAGTTTCCAACGTGCTTTACAAGCCTATTAGTGTGTAACAAATTTAACCACTGCGATGGCGACCCATGTTCAAATCCTGATGAATTGTTGTTGGCGTTTCTTTCTTTCATTTATTTACTTTGACCATTGATAATTATTACATGAATGGTTTTGTTCACTGTATTTTAAAATATCGTTGTCCTTATTGTATATGTTCTGTCTGGTAAATGAATTTTAAAACCTCAATAAATCAAATGTCTGCCTCTGTGGTGTAGTGGTTAGTATGTTTAGCTGCCAATCCCGGAGACCTGCGCTCAATTCCCGGCTCTGCCACAAAAATGTTAAAAGTGACAAGGGGGCTGGAACAGGGTCCACTCAGCCTCGGGAGGTAAACTGAGTAGAGGGGGTTCGATTCCCACCTCAACCATCCTCGAAGTGGTTTTCCACTTCTCCTCCAGGCAAATGCCAGGATGGTACCTAAATTAAGGCCACGGCCAAATCCTTCCCTCGTCCTTGTCTATCCCTTCCCATCATCCCCCTACAAGGCCCCTGTTGAGTATAGCAGGTGAGGCTGCCTGGGCACCTTGGTCCTCCTTCCCAGTTGTATCCCCAACCCAATGTCTCATGCTCCAGGACACTGCCGTGAGGTGGTAGAGGTGGGATCCTTCACTGAGTCTGAGGGAGAAACCAACCCTGGAAGGTAAACAGGTTAAGAAAGAATAAAGACAACTTATTTGAAATTGCTTTTCGAAAAAAATGATCCGTTATGCATAGTTTGTCGCAAGCTTATTGCCAACATATGAAATCTTCAGTAATATTAACATTTCTTTCCCGAGTGATATTCCTACCCAGAAATATAATTGTGGCTAACCTGCCGCAGTGCGATGCTTGTGGTGTGCAATATTTTTTAACGGTTTGGAATGTTTCTGCAATTGGTATCATCCAAGGGAATGCACCGTATCTCCCTGAAGCAGTAATATAAGAATGAACTTACAAAACATTGTAATCTCTGAAAGATAACATACATAATGTAAAGGCTATACATAATAAATGCATAACACTTTTTGTGAAACCCAGTTGTAATTTTACTACCGACATGATGCCCTTGTATCCACTAACTTGCTAAGAAACATTCGTACCAAGCTTGATAGCTGCAGTCGCTTAAGTGCGGCCAGTATCCAGTATTCGGGAGATAGTAGGTTCGAACCCCACTGTCGGCAGCCCTGAAGATGGTATTCCATGGTTTCCCATTTTCACACCAGGAAAATGCTGGGGCTGTACCCTAATTAAGGCCACGGCTGCTTCCTTCCCACTCCTAGCCCTGCCCTGTCCCATCGTCGCCATAAGACCTATCTGTGTCGGTGCGACGTAAAGCAACTAGCAAAAAAAAAAAAAAAGAAAGAAACATTTGTGTATTAATCATCAATGGACATAGATAAATGAAACAAAAAAACCAACAATTAGTTGAGACTTGAACACGGGGCGCGGAAGTGTGAAGCATGGTGGTGGGCGCTGCGCCACCACGTCGGTTGAACTTGAAAGGCACATAAAGATATCGGAAACTTCGACCGTCATTATCTTGGAAACAGTGGAGTGTATACAGATAAGATGAAACGTGTGTTTGCTTATTTCGACCCCTCTTTCACTGAGTGACGTTTCTGGGAAATTGGGCTGTTACATTTGGCGGGTTCCCTTCACCAGTGGAAAATTTTTATTTTGGTTTGTTGACTTGTATGCTTAGGTAAATTTACTTTGTAATAATTAAAAAAAGAATAAGAAGAAATAATTCAGTGTTCAACAGAAGCACTTAAGACACGTAGTTATGTAGTTTTATAGGACTAGACCGACTGAATTTTGGAAATGTATTTGAATATTTGTAAATAAATTAAAAAGTCATTTTTAAACCATCAACATCTTCCTTTTCTAGAAAGCAATTAATATTGTAGTATGGTGAGCTGTTTTAATCCTTCTCTACATCAAATCTTGTTTCAATATGTTACAGCCTAATTGCTGCAGCTGTGACATTCATCATGGGGAAAAACGTTGGTCGACAACGCATTCTGCTGAAACAAAAGAAGCTCCTCAACAACAACAACAGTTGCAGTGTTTCTAAAGGAACGTCACTTACACCTTTAGCAAATGGATGGGCAGTAGATTGTTCTGGGGCTAGTAAGGGCCTGTTTTTAGGACTTCTGTGTCTTGTAGCAGGAATTGTAGTCATAATAATCTTTCTTGTGGTCAAAGAGGATGAGAGTTTTCCAGCTGATACAGTATTCTGGCTAACAACTGGAGCATTGTCTGCAATACTCAGTTTATGTTGTATTATGACAACGCTGGGACTTGTACAGATACGTCGTCTCTCCCTCACAGGCCATGAGCCGAGCTCACTAGATGCCCTTCTTGCTACAGTAGCTGCAACAGGTGTTCAGCTGTACTCCATCTTTGGAATGGTAGTGGGAGCAGGAGGTCTTGGTCTGGAGAATGCTGTAGATTCATCATTCCAGAGCCGGCATGCAATGTTAATAGCAGTCAGCTTATTGCAACTCATTCAAGCTACATCCCAGAGTGCTCTGATAGCTGAAGCTTTGAGAAGAGCATCACTCACTCGACACCAAATGTTGCTGAAACCCGGTCGTCAGGTTATTACATTCTTGCTGTGCAGCAATGCTGTCTTGTGGGCATTTGACACCTTTGTGACACAAAGTTGGATGTCACAAGAGCTCCAGCTACGTTTCTTTGGTGTCCTAGCCTGGGGTGTTATTTCACGCATAGGCCTCCCATTATTGGTATTTTATCGTTTTCACTCTTGTGTTCTCCTGCTGGAAGTCTGGAAACGTTCATACAGGACCCCTCTGATGGATCCGGGAAACTGACGGTGGTGGCAACAATGGAGACACCGGCCTGGATTTATGCACTTAATGACAGAATATCCAAGCACTTGCATTCACCATTTCACAGGCCCAGATCCTCCACCAAGGAAGAACAAGGAAAATAATAAGATGACTCTAGAAATTTTTCCAGCAACCATAGCAACTCAACGAGGATCTAGACCTCCAAAAAAAATTACTAGCCTTGCTGAGTTTCCTTATACTCCAGCCTACAATACTAATCCCAAAAAAGGGGCTTTAATGCGTTCATATATGGACTCAGTCAGTTGGATGTATCTAGACCAGTCAGGTCTAGAACCATCACAAGGGCCTATGGTTCTGGAGTTAGATTATGCTCTGCCACCACCAAGGAGAAAAAAGCATCACCATCATCATCATCATCATCATCATCATCACCACAATCAATCTCATGTTTCCACTTCCCATTGTTCATCTTGTATAGTATCAGAATATTTAAAAGCAAAAACATTACCAGCACCAAATATATTTGAAATGGTAATGAATGCCAAGAATTCAAATACGCCATTTCGAAAAGTACCATGGCATCCAAATTTGCATATGCTCAAGTTCTGACTAAGGTAACCATTAGGACAAAGTCATTAAGCTTAATAATATAAATATGTGTGAACATAAACTGTGACTCTCTTCACAACATAAAAGAAATATTGCTCACAAAAAATTAAAACAAATCAAGGAAAATCATAACTATTGTAAATAATATTTTAAATGTTTTAATAGTTATTAAGACATTCAATTTGGGAAATAAATTATGTTTCCTTTTATTTTTAATGTCCAAAGAATGATGTGATTGGATTGTATAATTTGTATATAGTAAGTTTAACCTATGCCTTCAGCAAGAAAACTAGATTATATGAAGCTATACTATGTATTATTTGTATATATTGTATTAATAAATTGAGAATTTTTACACAAAATATGTTGAAACAAAGTTACAATTTTATTTTAGTTTTAAGAAGACATGAACATAAGAACCTAGAGGAAAAGAAGAGAGAAAAAGAGGAGGTGAAAAACATAGCTACGTACAGTGATTAGAATGATTCATAATTAAGAAATGCAGTATGATATTTGACAACACATCTATAGAAAGACAGATTGAAGCGTCCTGCATGCGAGGATGCCAATGAGAGGAAATGGAGAAGGTTACTAATATAATTCAACAACAACAACAACAAAAATAAAAAGCAAAGCAAAGTCATCTCTGTACAGGCCATGACGGCCCTTGGAGGGGTGGAAGGTAAAGGCTTCCGCTATCCGCAACCTCGGCACTTGATGGGATAGAGTGGTTAGCTCTACGCCCGGCCACCTTTGCCCCAGGAATTAATGTGGTACTCTTTTTGGTGTAGGCTGTGTGAACCTCAGGGCCATATGCACCTCCGGAAGTGGAAATCTCATTTCTTAAATTTTGCAAATTCCTGACGGGGATTCGCATCCACGTCCTTCCGGGCGAACCGAGCATGCCTTTACCGCCTTGGCCAGGCAGCCCACTATTATTATTATTATTATTATTATTATTATTATTATTATTATTATTATTTGCGTATTACAAGCGCATATCACACAGTATCTGAACCTGCGGTCCTTGCGATAGCAGCGGTAACACCAAATGATTTACTTGCCTTAGAGAGACAGGAAGTCTGGCGAACTCAAGGAGAGCTCGGAAAGAAGCGTGCTAAGGAGCTAGCTTATAGGCAATGAATGGAGCGGTGGCAGCAAAGATGGGAGGAAGATCCTCGGAGAAAATGGACTACGCGGCTGATACCATTCCTAGCTGATTGGGTTCCCCGAGCTCATGGCGAGATTAACTTTTACATTACGCAACTATTGACGGGTCACGGATACTTCCGGAAATTTCTATATAGAGTAGGTAGAGCGAGCGACTCGGCGTGTATGTATTGCAATGATATAGACGATGTATTTCACACATTTTTCGTATGCTGTCATTGGTCAACTCAGAGAAGATGTTTATATACTGAGCAAAGAGAGTTGACGCCAAAAACTATTGTGCAGACGATGCTACGAATCCAAGAATCTTGGGATCAGATAGCAGTATATGTAGAAGGCATCCTGCGTCAGAAAAAGAGAGATATGAATGCTCATGAACGGCAGTAAGGAGAAATAAGGAAGAAGAAACCTGAGAAATTAGCACGATACCGCCCTGAAGTAATGCGAGAGCGGTTCCAGGGCGGAGATATACGTCGTGGGAAAAGGGTGTGTGGGTTTTAGTGAGTAGGAATCTCACACGCTTGTGGAGTGCGGACACTCACAAGTGTCTAATGAAAGATTTCGCACACTTCCCTCGTAAAAAAAAATTATTATTATTATTATTATTATTATTATTATTATTATTATTATTATTATTATTATTATTATTATTCGCCACCATCACATTGGTTAAAACACACTATTTTCAAACATCTACAGAAGTACTGTAGCATACAAAAGGATGATTGGAAACATACAAGCAAATATTAGAAACCATGCAAAGCTACTGTTTAAGAGAAAACTACTCACAAGTTTGTCTTTCCTGTATTCCTGATGAATGATGCTGCAGAAGTCATAAAATTTGCTGAGATCCTCTAGCACCTCTGCTTCTTCATCATTTAGTTCAACGTTTTTGTGATGATACATGGACACATTGAATTGTTTCATCCTTTGAGTGGATGATTGAAAACGAGTAACTTACAATATTTTAACCCCCTAATTAAATAATATCTAGTTGCTAGTAAAGCATTTATTAGTTCCAATGATAACCTGTTCCATAATTTGTTCTTTATAATCAAAAAGACTGAAAATGCATGCTTTGCTGTGGCTTTTGGTACTGGTAACATCAGCAATATTACAGAAACAATCATTTCCAGCTGCATCTTTGTCCTGAAGAACCTCTGCCCAGAAAGCCCTGGTACTTGATGTGTTGTGCCATTGTTTATCTTTGAGGCTGTTCCATTCTGAGACAATGTTTTCTATGTCCCCAGCTACTATAGGACCACTGAAATTAGAGACAAGGTGAAGTATTTCAGGTTTCTTCTGAGATGTTGCTGTAGAAGGATGTAGTGCATACTGTCATTGTCTGTAAAGTTGCTATATTTTCTGGTAATCATTCCTGTACTTCCTTGTACAATTCAATTAAGAACTTCTTGCATCTTTCGTGAACGTCGTTGCATTATCAGGTTTCAGAGTTTGCGCCAAACATTCAAAATTACATCCTAAATACCAATGGCGTACACTGAACCCCAAAGAACTCTGTATTAATATTTTCTAATTACCGGTTCCTTAGAACGCTTTTTATTATGTTTAAAAAATTGCGAACATCTAAGCCAAGCCAAGTACAGCTGTCTCGACAATCCACTCAGACTACCACAGTTCAGCTTCTCCAGCAAGCTGGGTTTCCTTGCCGGTGTGATAGAGAGCTACCCCCAGCGAAATTTAAGGTCACTTGGGTGACACATGCACTTGAAGCTTCCTCGAGGCGGAGTTGTACCCTATCCCCTGACAGCAATTTACGGCGACAGGCCAGCTAGCTTAGGTAAGGGGTGTTAGTTTTAATACTTGACACTCAAAGTTTTCAGCGCAACACACTAGAGACTGCAAGAAAAATATCAACATCTTAACAGTATAGCCACTTGCACACTGTCTTGCTAATAAAAATAGAGTCAGTATATGAAATCAATTGTAATACAGATGAATATATTTTAGTCTTGGTTTTTGGCATGTATACATTTTTTTCGATCAATTCATTGATGGCACATGTAGAGTATAAGTTCCGAAAGCCGCAGAAAAATATTTAGGTTTCCCATCATGAACACAGAGTTAAGCGCGAATGGTTGTCTGTGATGGTGGTATATAGTGAATTTTTGTAGTGTTCCTCTTGGATTATAAGTGAAGGTTTCGCGAGTTCTGTGGCATTCTTCATGTATATAATGTGTGTTATATGTCGTGACAAATATTTTCCCTCGTTTGTCGTTGATGTGTGTACTGTACTCTCAGTATGCGAGTGAAACTATAAAACTTCAACGACGGTAAAGTACCAATTAAATTTTGCTGATTAGTTTAGATTAGGCTTTTTAAGTAAAAAACAAATAGTTAGTCCCAGTGTATTTTTGTGAAAACCATGACTGTACCGTCACAAAGCATCAGCAGATGAAACTGTAAGTTCATTTTTTAAAATCTGCTATAGATTAAGTTATGATGGTGTCAGTATAAATGGTCCATTATTGGACATTATAAATTTTCCAGCTCATTCCTGGTTGCCAGCGTTTCGCCCCCGTGTGCTAGGTTGGGCTCATCAGGTTGGTACCTAGCACACCTACCAAGACGATTGCTAGTGCATACCATGGAGGCCACTGCGTAGTCTACTTGAAGCTACTCGCAGTGCCAATGCACTATGAGAGACTTTGTCTCATTACCAAAAAGTGATGCCTGCTTGGCCATCAGATGATATAGATGCTGATTCCCATGGGATTCTGAAATATTTGTCCTGAATGAGTAAATTTATAATGCCAATATAAATGGTCCGTTATTGGACATTATAAATTTTCCAGCTAACTCGTTCCTGGTTGCCAGCATTTCGCCCCCGGGGGAATCAAGATCTATATCATCTGATGGCCAAGCAGGCATCAGTTTTTGGTAATGAGACAAAGTCTCTCATAATGCATTGGCACTGCCAGTGGCTTCAAGTAGCCTACACAGTGGCCTCCACGGTATGCACTAGCCAGCATCTTGGTAGGTGTGCTAGGTACCAACTGATGAGCCCAACCTAGCACACGGGTTGCGATTATTATTCATTGTTCTAAACGGCTATTTGTAATGGCCTAGTCTCTTAGGACAATAGGAAAACCATTTGGAGGTTTCCATGATTAGAAACTCCAACTGACCCGGAAAAGTTTCAGTAGATTTTTAGACGCAAGGTTGGAGAGCATGACACACACACTTCATCACGATAAGGTCAGGAACAATGCGTTTCAGAAGAGCTGTTACAGAACTGTTGACACCTACCATTATGCTTGCACCATCCACCCCAATTCTTACTAAGTTTTCAAGATTAAAGATATCATTTTCAAGCTTTCCTCTTAGTGAATTGTGAATGGTTTCTGCATCACAAATAGTCGGTTTCAAAATACAATAAAATTTAGAAAGAATGTCTTTTTTAACAACAGAAAAGTACAGTACCATAATGCAAAGCAGATTTTGAGTTGTAAGATCAGTATTTTTACCAATAATCAGTAGCGGCGATTAGGGGGAGAAGGGGGGCATTTGCCCTCCCCCACACTTTATGGAGGAAAAAATATTCCATTTTAGCCACCTGATTGTTTTACAGTTACGGCAGACTGAAGAACCTACAGTAACAGCTATTTAAAAAATCGCCTGAAACTAGGAATTATAAAAAATCAATTTTTAGTCCATATTGCTTTTTCAGCTAATTTGTTCCTTTAATTTCTCTAATTATTAATAAAAATACTTGGTGGAAATACGCACAAAAAGTCGTTCATTGCGGCTAACCAATTCGTACAGCGTCATATCACTCAGTAAATGTGTCTTGTGCAGTTATATCTGTATGTATGTTTAGTCCTCAGCCCGAAGACTGGTTGGATCCTCAACAGCTCCGCCATCGGCTGTCATAGATGGCCTAGGCATCACTGCAGAGGCGTACTAGGGAAATGAGGAGTGAGGTAGTTTCCCGTTGCTTTCCTCACCGAGCCAGAAGTTGCTATTACATATCAGTCTGCCAAGCCCACTGAAATGCATGCACCAACCGACCCTATGAGCAATATTTTCCACACCATTCATAGCAGGGACTGGCTGCAGAAGGAATGGCATTACTAGCATCACTTTCATTTTGTCAAAGCCAAGGATAAAGCTGAGACAAGTTCTATCTAGTGTCTGTTATTTTGTTAATGTGTAGTCTTGTCTTGTCTTGTCTTGATCGTATAATTTGATGGGCTTCGCTTGGGAGCGGTATAGCCAGCCACGCATCCTCTAAACAAACACAAAAGATGGAGGAGACGGAAACAGAATGTGGAAAATGTAAAAAAGGGGATAAGGAATTCAACTACATATCTACCACACAGGGAAAGCACAAGGACACAAGGTACTAGACTTCACGCCAGAGTGACCGATACTTGGCGACTTTCTACCAATCACAAACTAGACCAGGTCGACACATAAGGGGGAAAAGAAAAACAACAACACCGAACCTACAGTAAACAGTTAGTGTCATAAAGGAAATTCGAGAGGGCAATTACCGTAGTGGGCGTGGGATCGAGTATCCAACACGTCAATTGAGTGGGTAACGCGAATTGTGTGCGAAAAAAAGGTTGTAACCATTTACGCCTGCTAATTTCGAGTAACGGACATTGAAAAAGTAGATGATTAATGGTAGCAATCGACGTACGACACTGACAGAGGTTAGACGCGACCAACTTCATCCGAAATAATTGATCCGGCGTGCACATGTGGTTAAGCCGCAAACGGACAAGATTCGTAATATGACGTCGAGTATAAGGATGTTTTGTAAACCACGGAGAACGTGGGACATTCGGAAGAATTGTGAATAAGTTCCGTCCTTTTCGACACGCGGGGTTACTCCACTCAGTCTGCCAAATCTGTCGTAAAGTCTCGCAACAACCGCTCCAAAATTCCATGAAGGGCAACATCAAATAAAACGCCACACCCTGACCATGCGCAGCAGACTGCGCTAAGCGATCAGCCTGTTCATTACCAGTGATATGGGAATGACCCGGAACCCAGATAAATTTAATCTTTTTACCTCGTTGATGGAGATTGAAACAAATTTTTCGAAGATTTTGAATGTACCAATGTGAGCGGTAATTGGGATTGTGTAAAGCCTGAAGCACACTCAAGGAATCAGAAGCAATAGAGGCAGTTTCAAGGCGGGAGTACTTAACGTATAAGAGGGCTTGACGAATGGCGAAAGCTTCAGCCGTAAAGATAGAAGTCTCCGACGGGAGGGAGAATTGTTTACCTAGAACAAGATCTGGGGAGAAAAAGGCCGCCCCCACACCTGGGGGGGGGGGGGGGTGCAAATTTTGGACCCATCAGTATAGAAGACTGATGCTAATGTGTGAACATCCTGTGCCAAAATGTGATGGACATATTTCCGAGCACTTTGTGTCCGAGCCAGGCCAAAAGATGGGACCTCCCCTGACGTGGGGAGTATCATGTCAGGAACATAGTAGTTTGCCTGAAAGGGAAAAATGTAGTTAGCTGTGGACGGGTTACGCAGAATAGAGTTGCGAAGATAGCTAAATTTCCAATAAGCCCAAGCCAGCGCGGGGAATCTGTGTAACGGAGTACCCATATCTTGATAATAACGAACGAGCAAAGATAATTTAGGGATGAGAGGGTGAGAGTTTAGAAATAAAGTCCGGAGAATAAACTTGGTTGCTAGCAATTTTCGCCGCAGATTTAAGGGGAATTCCGCAGCTTCAACCAGGGTGGCATTGTTGGGGGAAGATGGTAGAGCCCCAAGACAAAGTTTAACAAATTGTACTTGCAGTGAATCCAAGTGATTAAGTTTTTTCTTGGCCGCCGTGTCGATAAACCCCGAGCCATAATCCAAAGACGATCGAATAATGTTACGATATAACAGAAGCATCGTACTGGGATCGGATCCCCAAGATCTATGTCGTAGGGCAACAAAGAGTGATTTTTTAGGAAAGGACTTATCCACCAGGTATTTGAGGTGGGAGTGCCATAGTAATTTCCGGTCAAGGTAAATACCAAGATATTTAGTAGACTGGATTATCGGGATCGAAAACCCTTGGAAGCGAATAGGCGGGTGATCTGTACGCCGAGCCCAAGAGAAAACAATCGCACGACATTTGGCGAAAGATACCTCTAAGTCAGGGCCTCTCAAACGCCCAAAATCTCACGCGTGCAGATAGAGGCGCAAGAGCTCCGTGCACTGTGCATCGCTGCCGCTCGGCATGGCTCGGATCAACGCTTCGTCTCTGGGCTACTCGGCTAAGCTCGGCTCAACTCGCCTATACTCGGCTCAAGTCAGCCCGGATTTGGAGCGCTACGGCGCAAGTGGGGCAGAGGGAGACAAGCGGAGCGAGCGAGACAGGCGTGAGGAAAGAGAGAGTAATCGCTATTGCTCCAAATCGAGGAGTGGGGGGTCTGCACTCTGGTCAACCAAGCCAAGTCGTCTTTTGCACCGTGCACAGTGCATGCACCACGCGCATGCACCCTGAGAGGCCCTGCTCTAAGTTATGATCATGGAGCATCTTTCCAAAGTCCAGTAACGTCACAGTCTAATATACACAGTCGCGAAGCTACTTAGTAATGAAATGGCATCCTGTTGTCAGGCGGAACAACACTAGCGCTCGTAGCGGCCAGCAAGCTCTAACTGTTCGGAACAGATCTCTACCCAACAGCTGAATGCACTTTCCCACGTAAATTATAAACTGTAACCACCTCGACAAATATATTAATCGTGCATTTTAATAAAATACGTTGATACACTAGACTACCGCGTGGTAATAATACCGAAGGAAAACAACAATAGTTTATTTTCGAAGGAGCAGCTGATCATACCACTGTAGTTAAGGTCTTAGCCATTTTCGAAATCCTATTATTGAACTGAATTTGGTAATTTCACATAAATCATAAAAATAGTAGTGAACTATAAAACAATTCAAACAATATTCAAACATCTCAGGAACCTAAATGGCTGGATTTTGAGCTTTTTTGTTTTATGACACTGAAAACTTTCATTGCAAAATATCACAAGATAATCTAATCTTAGTTTCACAAATAATTTCAACACTAATGACTTAGTACCTTCTCGGCATTAATGTGGAAAATCAAGTATTAACATTAGGGAATTAATAGTTTACTACATAGAAGTTAGTGAGCATACAGTCCATGTTCTCTCGGCTCCTCTGACAAACGTGCAAGTGGCTGGGCGGCTTATCAGCTTACATTTCGGAGATAGTGGGTTCGAACTCCACTGTCGCCAGCCCTGAAGATGGGTTTCCGTGGTTTCCCATTGTCAAAACAGTCTGTACCTTAATTAAGGCCATGGTTTCTTCCTTCTCGCTCCAAGCCCTTTCCTATCCCACTGTTGCCATAAGACCTATCTGAGGCGGTGCTACGTATGACTGTGTGTTGTGCTCCTTTGAGACGGGCTTTCGGTTCGAAGAAATCTGCGGAGATTCCATACTAATTTCTTTTTCTTTGCTGACATAAACTGGCTGTCTGCAAAATGATTGGCACATAACGTGATGTTATTGTACAAATAGTTCACATTTTTCTTCAATAAATCATCCCCCCTACCATTTACAAGCAATTTTCTTGCCTTTCTTCCTTTCTTAATCCGTTTACCCTCCAGGGTCGGTTTTTCCTTCGGATTGAGTGAGGGATCCCACCTGTACCGCCTCTAGGGCAGTGTCCTGGAGCGTGAGACTTTGGTTCGGGGGATACAACTGGGGAGGAGGGCCAGTAGCTCGCTCAGGCTGCCTCACTAGCTATGCTGAAGAGGGGCCTTGTGGGGGATGGAAAGATTGGGATAGACAAGGGAGATGGAAGGAAGCGACCGTGGCCTTAACTTACGTACCATCCCGGCATTTGTCTGGACAAGTGGGAAACCACGGAAAACGACTTCGAAGATGGTTGAGGTGGGAATCGAACTCCCTTCTACTCAGTTAACCTCTCGAGGATGAATGGACCCCGTTCCAGCCCTCGTACCACTTTTTCAAATTTCGTGGTAGAGCCGGGAATCAAACCCGTGCCTCCGGGTGGTGGTAGCTAATTACACTAACCACTACACAGAGGCGACAAGCAATTTTCTACACATTGAAAATCAAAACACCGCTACGTGTTAGAGGTTACGGTTGTGTTAAAACATTATTTAGGTTCATATAATAGGATGGATTTCACTATGAGTTATATTCCTGAATCAGTGATGAACGAAATGCCTACTTATCTTGTTCTCTTATCCGAAAATGTAAACTGTAATTAAGGCTTTAATGTTCAGGATCTTTAGAAAGCCTAAAGAATGATAGCTCCGGTGTCATACATACCATGTCAATTTAATAGTAAACCGATCATCTATAATGTAATTACCTCACGCTTACCTCGCAAAACGTATACAACTTACACATCCCAGAAGACCGGCAGCTTGCTGGCCACGTGGAGCGCTGCAGTCGCATGGATGAAAAAAATAAGCCGAGCTTCGCGACTGTCTATATTAGACTGTGGTAACGTCAGATGTAATGACTTATAAACCTCTTCAAGTTGTGGAAGACTGAGATATATCACGAGATCGTCAGCAAATTGGATAATACGTGCTCTGCGTGTAATAATGTTCTCGAGGGACATCGAATAGATTGAGAAGAGAATAGGACTTAGGATATCCCCCTGAGGGAGCCCCGTAGAGGTCATACGTGCTGAGATTTGTGGGAAGTGTTTGAGTTGAAGTGATCTGTGCCTTAGCATATTCAATAGGAGATTAATAAAAAGCGGCGGAAAATTGTAATTTAGCCATTTTTGGAGTAGAATTTTTAGGTCAACATGATCAAAGTAAATTGCCAACAAAGGTTCCTTCCGACAGCGTGCTAAACTGATATCTGTAACCAAAAGATTAATGGCATCAGAGGTAGAACGACCCGGGAGGAAGGCAAATTGATATTTTGGTAACAGGTTATAGAAATCGAGAGACCATTTGAGGCGTTCCAGAAGAATTTTTTGGAAAAGTTTCCTAAAGCATTGGACCAGGTAGATACCCCTATAACTATCAGGAAGGAGAGGATTTTTACCTGGTTTCAACAGGGGTACGAGATAAAAGTCATTCCATGTGGAAGGGGTTCGAGCCGTCTCAAGGCAATGATTGAAAATGTGAAGCAAATGTTGCCTAGCTAGAAGGGGGAGTTGCTTTAATACGGAATACGAGATCGCATCCCGTCCAGGTGTCGAATTGTTGGAAGTATTGATAACCAGATTTAATTCTTCTATGTCAATTGGGCTCATGAGCGACGAAAAGGTATTGGAACTAGGAGGGATAATGAAACCATACTGAGGGTCTACCGAATCCGGCGTGAGGTGATGAAAAAAGGTTATCAAAGCATCCATATTGAAATGTATAGTAGACGGTGGATTAAGGAGGCGGTTCGATAGACCAGCTATTGCTCTCCATATATGTTTGGACGGTGTCTGCCTATTTAACGAGGCAATGCAAGTTTTCCAAGCTCGGCGGCGTTTATCATTAAATACCTTTTTCGATTGTGCTACTATGACTTTATAATGTAAATAAGATTGGAACGTACCCAAACGTCGAAAGGAGCGCAAAGCTGCTTTCCGGCGTGATATTAAGGCGGTGCATTCCGCGTCCCACCAGCGTGCATAAATGATAGATTTAGGTGGAAAATATGGTTGTAGTGGATGGTAGAGATCTAGATATTCAGTGATAATAGCTGTGAAGGAACTGTAGGACACCGGTTGACCTCCTAAGGCTGCAAACTTGTGGACTAAAAATGTTGAAACTGAGAAGAATTGAAGTGGCGCATTCGTCTGCTTACTTTAACCGGGGGTTGAGCGGCGGGAAGACTGTCAGCCAACCCAATAAAGATAGGGAAATAGTCGCTGGAATGGGCGTCCTTGACGACCTCCCATTCCACACGGTGCGCCAGATTACTCGAACAGATAGTTAAATCCACAGCACTTTTATGCGTAGAAGGGGGCGTAACGCGAGTAGGTGACCCATCATTCAAAATCCGTAAATGATGTGATGCCGCTAATTTAGCTATTTTATTGCCCTTAGGGCACGAAACGTCACATCCCCAACTCCGATGGTTCCCGTTTAAATCGCCCCCCAGAAGAAAGGGGTGCGGCAGGTGTGAGAAAAAAGTCGCCCAATCAGCATAAGTGCCTTGAATTCTCGGGGGGCAATAGATGGAAATAAAATGGATGCTGTCGATCACAATAGCGACCGCCTGTGTACCAGGTATTTTATACGTTAATGATACCGACGAGTATGGTAGGCTGTTATCGACCAAAATACACGCCCCGTCAAAACCATAATTGTCATGACGAATAACAGTATAATGGGGTATATGGAAATGTTTGGCCGGAGCCAACCAACTTTCACCGAGGAAAATGATATGAGGTTTATAAGAATCAATGAGTAAGAATAATTCACGTCTCTTGTGAACTACGCTACGTGCATTCCACTGAAGAATGATCATTTAACGATATAAATGATACTAATGAATGGAGTAGTGACTGCACTTCCTCTTGCATGGTGAGGAGCATTTTAGACCATTTAGCATCGTTTTCAGCCGCCCGGGCATAAGCAGAGAGTTTGTTTGAAATAACGGTAATGGTAGCCGATACCGGGTTCGAGGCCCGGGAACTGTCTTGCTTGGAGTATACAGTAGAATCTACATGTCTGGAAGTGGCCGGGAGGTTCGTCCCCGATATGGAAGGTATAGGACGTATAGCAGTTGTGACAGAGGGAGGCTGTTTGAGAAGAGCACGATATCCCTTGACATCGTAACCTGGCGAACGATCCGGACTAGGTGGAGGCGATGAAACGACCGCCGTAAATTTTCGCTTTCTCGTCGGCTGGGGTTGAGGAAACGGCGAGGTGCTCGGAAGCGGAGGAAAGTTGTGTAAGGTCAAAAGGGGGTTGAATCGATTGGCTGTCGGAGTAAAAAAGGACGCTGAGGATAACTGAGGGACGTCCAACGCCTGCTTTTTTTTCAGTTCCTGTTGCCGTTTATGTTCTCGGCATTGAAGGGAACCCACGGAATGTTCTCCTGAACAATTGAGACAACGTCGGGTAGAATTCTTACATTCTGTAGTTTCATGTTCATGTGCGCAATTAGCGCATCGAGGGAGTTGAGCCCTACAGTTTTTTCTGGTATGGCCGTACCGTTGGCATCGCCGGCAAATCGTCGGCTAGAAAACAAATGGTTCGACCTGGGTACGAACCCGGTAGATGGAAATGAAAGCAGGGAGAGTCTGGCTGCGAAACGTGAGTTTAATGGTACCAGTTGGAATGTAACTGACGCGGCCATCCTGAAAGGAGCGTCGGTTCATTCTCTGTGCTTCGACTAAGGGGGGGGGGTTGATTCAGCAACCTTACAAATTTCCTCGACCGATAAATCTTTATCAACCCCTCGAATAACGCCTATCTTATATGGTGACGCGGAAGGAATAAACGCTATAAGGTTTTTTTTCCTTTAAGATAGGGTTGGTGAGAAAATTGTTAGCTTTTGTTCGTGAATTAAACTCAATTTGGATCCTATGGCGACCTCGCCGAGCAAGTCGAGTAATACCCTCAAATTTACGATCATAAATTTTTTTCCCAAAGCCATGGGATGTATGCTGCCCAATTTCTTACCGTCAGCAATGGCCTCCACAAATACTACGTAGGGTCCCGTATGTGTCTCATCATATGTCTGTGTGTCAGGTTTCAGAGAATACACATCAACATTAGGAGAGGGAGCACGGTTACTATCAAGTGGGGTTGGGTCATTTAACACGAGGGTGTTATCCAAAGAGAACTCACGACTATCTACCTCAATTGACTTCTCCTCCATACTCTGTCCCCCACTCGACTCCGCCATAAGGTTCGGAGGGAGTTGGGAAATTAATACATATAATTACTCACAAGACTCCCACGCCACTCCCAAGGAAGCGAAGAAACTTGAACACCATACCAAAACCGAACCTACTCGCACACTATACCGATTAATACGCTAGCACCGATAGGCACGTCCACTCGCCACCGGGAACCAGCGCGAACTGAATGTGTAGTCAAATTGTAGGAATACGCCTAAGACTTGAATAATATCGATTATTTTCAACTGTTTTGTGTGTGTAGAATGTTTTTGTATTGAGTGTTTTGTTGTTGTTTTTGTTCGCAAGATGTTTTCCATGTGTGTGAGTTAAATGTGTTCGATTATTGAGGAAATGTACTCGTGTTTTCTCGTTTTTTAAGTGCATTCCTAACATTTAGCGACCGCGACAGGACATTAGACAGTTATATAATCATAGAAACAGTTTCATAAGTACAGTAGTATCTCTAGCATGAAAGTCAATATAGCAGTGACAAAGAAATCAAGAGTGGTATTACGGCGATCAATAACCTAGATCTGTATACAATGAGCTTGACGCGTTACTGCAGATGCCGGAGAAAGATACGGTACGGAAAGTATTAGTGCACATATGGATCTATTAGAAACGAAATATCATGAATTAACAGGTGTGGATACTCTTCACTAATATGAATGAGAACGTGGAGGTTAGGGATGACGAGTTAGGCAAAGAAGACAATATGGTCAACGAGTGTAAGTTCAAATTTTATAAGGTTAAGACTGTTGAACTGAAGTTCGGAACTCAGAAGCAACTGCAATATTAGTTAATTCTAACTCGTCACTCCAAGTTAAACGTTCATACAAACTGCCTTTGTTGGAATTGAAGAAATTCGGAGGTGAACTAAAAGATTGGCTTCCTTCCTGGTCGCAGTTTAAGGAAATTGACGAAGACTCTTTTAGACCTTAACTAGCTGATGTACCCGTGCTTCGCTACGGGATTCTCAGAAAGACTGACTTTGTGGTTTTCCTAACTGAAGTCAACATACAGTAGGTCATTACACAAACGTCAGTGGGATTGTAGCAATTAAAAGCAATGTTACCGAGTTCGATAGCTGCAGTCGCTTACGTGCGGCCAGTATCCAGTAATCGGGAGATAGTGGGTTCGAGCCCCACTGTCGGCAGCCCTGAAGATGGTTTTCCATTGTTTCCCATTTTCACACCAGGCAAATGCCGGAGCTGTACGTTAATTAAGGCCACGACCACTTCCTAGGCATTTCCTATCCCATCATCGCCATAAGACGTATGTATGTCGGTGCGACGTAAAGCAAATAACAAAGAAAAAGGCAATGTTATCGTACAAAATACTCAATCAAATGAAAAACCGCACATTTTCGCACTTTTAACGAACAGTACTACGGTGCCGATCTAACAGTCCAAAGTTCCAGAGCTGGAAAGACCAGCCGCAGAGAGTCGCGAACGCTCCTCTGCAATTATTCCGTTAAATATGCACACTGATCATTCCAATCAGTGCCTCAGAGTAGCGACTGAATACCAATAATGCTATGATGAACCAATGTGTTACGTACCGGTACCAGTAGTATGAGAAAATTTATGAACCAGAGGAATGGCATGCTAAAGAAGAAAGTTATCTAACTCCTCAGCTACTTCCCACCAATATTCAGGCAAGCCGTTACATTCGGTAGACCGGGCAAGTTGGCCATGTGGTTAGAGTTCGCAGCTGTGAGCTTGCATCCGGAAGATAGTGGATTCGAACCCATTTTTCACACCAGGCAAATGCTGCGGCTGTACCTTCATTAAGACCAAGGCCGCTTCCTTCACACTCCTAGACCTTTCCTATCCCATCGTCCGCCATAAGACCTATCTGTGTCGGTGCGACGTAAAGCAAATTTTTAAAAATTACTCGGTACTAAGCAGTAATCCTATCCATCGGCAACAGAGGACACAAAGCACATCACAACAAACAATGGTCAATGTAACGTTATTGTTGACCAATTTTATGAATTTTCTATATTGTAGGCCTTCACATTTAGTTTTCTCTCGACTGTGTGATATTAGGGCGTCTTATAAAATTATTTATAACGTAGACTGTAGTTCCTTATTCTCTGACTCAACATACCGATTTTCATTAAATTCTGTTTACACATTTTCTCGTGACTCTGCGCTGATATGGACTTAACAAAAATCCAAATTCATGAATGTCTCTGTGATCATAGCCGGTACGGTAACAATGTATAAGACATACATGATCGGAAATTTAATACTATATAACTTAAGTTATGTAGTATTTACCGATACAACCACTAATAGCATAAATATTTGAGAATTAATTTTAGGCCTTCATCTAAACTACCATTTCACTCAGCGTGAATAAAATTGTGGCCTAGATTATAGCAACTTCTTTCCTGACTTTGTATACCGATTTTCATGAAGATAAGACCACTAATAACCTAAATATTTGAGAATTAAATTTTATTTCTTCCCCACTCAGCGTGAATAAAATTATTTATGACCTAGATTATAGCAACTTCTTCCCCGACTTTGCATACCGATTCTCATTAAGACCACTAATGATCTAAATATTTGAGAATTAAATTTTAGGCCTTCCCTAAACTACCATTTTTCTCGCCGCGAATACAATTGTTTATAGCCTAAATTGTAGCGACTTATTCTCCGACTTTGCCTACCGATTTTCATTAAGATACGAACACTAATAACAAATATTTGAGAATTAAATTTTAGGCATTCCCCTAAACTACCATTTCACTCATCGCGAATAAAATTATTTATGGCCTGGTTTATAGCGACTCGTTCCCCGAACTAACTAACTAACTACAAATGCTTTCATTCCCCACCCTGAAGGGGTGGGGCGGGCCACCTAGAGGGTAACGCCCACTCTCTGGCCAAGAGATGCGGGCAGGTTGGGGAGATGTGACGGAAGAAGGAGGTGGGTAAAGGATGTGAATATGTAGGAGATGGCGAGGTGCTTTATTATATCAAGTGGTTTACAATAGGAAGTACAGAAACTTTTTCAACAGTGGTATTACAGATTTACACTATTGGGTTACATACATAGAGTTTACAGATACATACAGTGTTGAAAGTATTAGTTGATTTGACGTGAAGGTGGCATTAGGGTAGGGTTGGGATGTAAGTAGGTAGAGAGTTGATGTGATGTTGACAATGGATATGGCTAGGAGACGGAGTAGGTCTAGTATCGGAAGGGGTGGTAGGAAGAAGCTAATTTGGGGAATAGGTAGGAATACGGATTGCGGGGGTGGGGTAGGTGGTGGGGTTGGCCGGGGGCGGCGGTGGGAGTTGTTGGGAGAGGAGAGCCCAGTAAGGGGTGGGAAGCGAGAGTGCTCTACTCGGTGGTGCTGGCTGTGAATTCGGACGCCGGTGGTTATCAATTGCTGTTCTTCTTCTTCGGAGGGGAGTTGAATCCGCACCATGAATGTTGGACCATTACTATTGTGGATGCGAAATGCCTGGAGGACTGGGACGCCTGCTGTTTGGAGTTTATTTTTTTTATTTGATTGATAAATAGGGTTCCAGAGACCAAGAGCTCTGTCAAGAGGAACAATACATAGATAATCACAACAATGGCGGATTAACGCATAAGGTCTAAAAGTGAAAGAGTAATAATAGTGGTTTTACACATACTTTAAGTATCACAATTTACCTAATGGATAGGATTATATTAAGTGGATTATTATCAGAGTAACAATACAGGAGGAACAACTTTTTGACTTTTAAGATTTGGAAATGAAAATATCAGAGAAATAACTGTTATACATTTATAGTGCCTAACAGGTACTTCTTAAGCTTATTACGAAATGGCACAGTTTTAGAGATGATTGCTATATTGTCAGGAATGCTGTTATATTCAGATATTAGTAAGTGTTGCACTCCCTTAGTGCCAAAACTTGTTGTATAATTTTGATGAACATGTAATTTTTTTTTTTGCCTTGTCTTATATGAATGGATGTCAGTGACTTTAGGAAATTCAAGTTGGTGAACATTTTATTATGAAAGACTTTATGAATACATACATACATTTATTGAACATAACAGGCGACTTCGCCCCTATACATGTTCACATGCAGAGTAAAATGAATAATAAAGAATAATCATAATAATAGGAAGAAGAAGAAGAAGAAGAAGAATTAGCAGTCATTAGCTGTAGCAGTCACTCACTCAATGTTCATCCAGTGTGCTTATTATGCTCTGTACTTGCGTCACATTATTTTTCCTGACCTACACCTAATCAATAAATCAAACAACAACACTCAGCATTTCAGCACTTGCATTCCAGCTAACTTTAAAACAAACAGACCATGCAATCCTGTCTTATTACCCAACTCCACATAACTAAGTACTCGGTCCCTATATTCCCTAATCCATTAGAATTTTATCATACTACCCCCTTCCCTTATACACATAACAATTCCACCCCCCTATTCCCCTGCCCACCCTCGAACTCACTCTCCTTCATTTTACTCTCGCAGGCCTTTTTTGTCGCACAAAAATACCTGTTCAATTCACCACCTTTTTCCCATTGTTTAATAATCCATCTCAGGATTGCGTTCTCATCCCCTCTCCCCAATATTTCCCGATGCTCGGCACTCAATAATCCATGTCTTAACCCCCTCGTTACCTCACAGTCTCTTAGCAAGTGAAAATCATCATTCACATCTCCACAAAGTACACACCTTGTCTTATCTCTCCCCTGTATCCACCCTGTATTCCTTTGCAAACCTAAAAGCCACCACATCATCCCATATCGTTTTGACCTATCGACGTATCTAATATTCAACCCTGCTATCTCCTCTATTTTCGTCAAAACAGTCAGCGAATTTCTTAGTCTGCTTTCCCCCAATAATTTCTGCCTATGGATATCTCTAATTCTCCTTTCCAGTATATTCATCCCTCTCACTTCTGTCTTCGACCAAACCTCCCCCCACAGGTGTCCTAATCCTATCCTCTCCAAATATCCCTTTATTTTTTCTAACCATCCACCCTTATACATGCTCTTACATTGCTGTGCATACGCTGCCCGTAATACCCTCCCACCTTCCTGTCTTTTTAAATTCATCCAGTATCTAACTATTCTTTTCACACCCTCTGATTCCAAATCCTCCCCACACATTAATTCCGGCCCTACATTTGCTGTACACCTCGGTAAGCCCATTACTAAGCAAACCTACTAACAATCCTTCTTAGTTCCTCTCTTTTCTCATCCAGCCTCCAAACTTCTGAGCCGTATAATACCCTCCCAACGATTACCGACCTGAACACTAACCTCAGTGTTTTATAACTGATCCCCGGGTATTTGACTAGCAAATTTCTGACTGAGGCTAAGGCTGCCAATCCTCTATATTTCACCCTTTTTATCTGGTCACTCCAAGTTCCTTCATCATTAAAAATAACTCCTAGATATTCCAACTTCCTTACCTGTTCCAATCTTTCTCCCTGAATTACCCAATTACCTTCTATCTTCTTTTGTCCACCTGGACTACTAATATTTTAGACTTATTTCCATTAATTCTCAATCCCCATTTCCTCGCAAATAGCGTCACTGACTTTAAGGCCCTATTCATCGCCCCTGAAGTTAGCGTCATCAATAACACATCATCCGCAAATATCAGTCCTGGTACTTCTAAACCATTAATTACTGGCACAGCCCAATTTTCTGTCCCAAACCCCTCTAAAATATCGTTGATAAATAAAATAAACAGTATTGGCGATAACTTGCATCCTTGTTTTAAACCCACCTTGGACTCTAATGGTCCACTCAGTCTCCCTTCTCCCAATTTTACACAAAACCTGACAACCCTATATATTCCTTCCACTGCCCTCAACATCTTCTCCGAAATCCCTAGCCTGCCTAATTTCTCTAATAGGGCCTCTCTATTCACCTTGTCAAAAGCTTTCTCAAAATCTATTGCTGCTACATAAACCGTACTTCTAGCCATATTCTTATACTTTTCTAGAATAGTCTTTACTATCATTATATTATCTACTGTTCTTCTCTTTTTCCTAAATCCACCTTGGTAATCTGTCAAAATTTCATTTTCTTCCGCCCACCCGCTTATTCTGTTCGCTAAAACCCCAGTATATATTTTACTCAAAGAATCCAACAGAGATATACCTCTATAACTGTTCACATTGTTCCTACTACCCTTCCCCTTGTATATAGGGCATATAATTCCTGTTTCCTATTCCTTAGGGTAATTACCTCCCTCAAATATCCTATTGAATAGTTTAACCATATCCTCTATCATTATCTCATTTTTGCTAATTTCTTTCCAAAACTTGTTATTTATACCATTACACCCCCCGGCTGACTTTGCTCTGGCTCTGCTTATCACTCTCAGGATTTCCTCCCTTGTGATTTCTTTATCCAGGTCATAAATTGCCATTCTCCTATTCCTCCAAATTACTTCTTCTCCCGAAACTCTCCATCTTTCATCCCCCTTATTCCCTAGTAATTCGTCAAAGTGTCTGACCCATTGCACTTCCTCAATACTCGTTTTCTCTGTATTCCTTCCACACTTAATAATTTTATTAATCTTATCCCAAACTCTCTCGAAATTATTTGTCTTGCAGTCATTATTTATGGCTTCCATTTGTTCCTCTAACCACGCCTTTTTTGTCTCATAAATTTTCTTTTTATACTCCTTCCTCAATCTACATAAAAACTCCCTTTCTTGGCTCCCACCTTTCCTTCTATATTCTCCTAACGCGTCCATCACCTTCCTCCGCATTCCTTCACACTCCCTATTAAACCATTCTTCTCCCTCTTTCTTATTTCCCTTTCTAGATTTAGCCTTCTGCGCTATTATCTTTATTGGATGTAGCAACAATTCCAAGGCTTTATCAGTATTATTCTCTTCTAACGCCCCTTCCCAACCATATTTCAGGAGTTGTAACTCCTCTTTTACTACCCTATTCCAATCCCGGCCCACCTTCTCTGTCCATTTATACTTATTATAACCACTCCCTCGTTTATCATTTGTCTCATCTTCCTTCATTGTACACTTCTCTTCCCCCCTTTTCAGCATAACCCTCACCGGGAAATGGTGTGATTCAATCCAGTCTCTTATTTCCATTCTTACAACTTCCTCAATCATCCCTTCCGAACTTAAAACCATATCTATCACACTACCACCCTTCTCAGTAACATATGTCAATTTCCCCGTCCTGTCACCCTCTATCCACCCATTCAGAATATACAAATTTCCCACAGTACACATCTCTAGGAGCTTCTCTCCATAACTATTTGTAATTTTGTCCTCACTCCTTCTACTTTCCAACACACACATTCCATCCTCCCTACTATAAACTGGGCTCTGTTCCCCTATTCTCGCGTTCCAATCCCCGAATAACAACATATCCTCCTCACCTGGAAACATTCCCGTTATCCTACCAATATCTACCAATAACTCTTCAAAAAATATTTATTTGCATATGCTGAAATACTAGGGTGGCAGTAAACAAAAGCCAGATTTATTTTCTTCCTCCTTCCCTCACCCCTCCCATATTCAATCTCAACCATATGGTTTCCATCATATCTGTCTCTATATCCTCTATTCTTTCACTAATTTCTTCCCTAATTAGAACTATCATCCCTCCTGGTGCTCGTCCCTTATTCCTCTCTTTTCTTCTATATTTATATTTTATCACAAACCCCTTCCATGAAATCTCCCTCCCTGTTTCCAGCCACGTCTCCAAGAGTGCCACAACATCAAAACTTTCAATTACTTCCCGAACTTTCTTGTTTCCTAATTTGTTCCTTAGTCCCTCAATATTCACACATCCTATTTTCCAATATAGTTATAACTATCCCTCCCTCCCTTCTTGGTCTCCCCCTCTATTCTTACTTCTAGTAGTTATCGTCCTCTCATCCCTCGTCTCCATTCCTCCTTCTTTAACCAACCTATACCGTTCCATGTCCTCTGTATCCTCCATCCCTTTACGTACTTTTCCCCATATATCTTTTAAGCTCCTACTTCTGACTTTACTAATATTTTTTTACCTTCCTGTCGATCTGTCCCCTCTTGTCTTTTCTTGTTCACTACACCACTGCACCCTGCTCTCACCGATTCTTGTTGCTCACCCCCACTCACCCCCTCGCTATTTTGGGCTTCTGAATCCACCTTCCCTTGTCCTTTCTTGCTCACTGCAACACTACACTCTACTCTCCCAGTTTCTTGCTGCTCACTCTCACCGTCCACTTCACTATCTTGATCTTCTGCCTCCCGGCTGCACTGCCCATTCTCTTCTGAGATGCTCTCCTCTCCTGCCACGTCTCTCCTCTTCTTTTCTTCTTTCTTCTTCCCATCTTGCCTTGTCATCTCACCACCCTCAACCCTCTCGTTTTCGTCCATCTCCTTTAGCTTCGTCACTGAATGTACTCTAACCCATCGCCCGTTTGTCACCTCCAACCTCAGACCTCTTATTCGGGCCTTTAGCCCCTGGTTCCTCGCTCTCCATAGGTGCCTATTCAAGATCCTCATATTTTCACTTCCTTCTCTTCCCATGTCTCTTTTCACCCTTATTTTCTGTCCCTGTAAATTCTTACTGTTACCTACCACATTTTCTGCCATTAGGGTAGATAAAAATTTTACCCTAATTGGCCTCCGTCCTTTAGTTTTACCAATTCTCTCTACATCGTCTATGTCACCATTACTGAAATCCATCTTCATTGTATCACGTATAACTTCGATCACCCAAGGCCGCACTAGATAGACAGGCCACAAGGCTCGGACCGTGACGTCACGCTAGTGGCTGGCGTTCAGCATGGCAGTGTAGGGCCCGCTCTCACTTTCACCATGATATTGTTCATTTATTCAACCTTAACGATAAAATTGAACACTACTTCAAATGTGGCTTCACTTAGGCTTGTATACTACACGAGTTTTATGCGGGGAGAAAACTGGAAGGGCAGTACATGTACATTTCTTTACGTAAAATTATGATGACATCTGTCACTTGTAACTCAACACGGTATCTTTAAAAGATTAGAACGCATAATACGTATACAAAAAGTTTTAATGTTACTAGGAAAATGCATGATGGCAATTCACAACAAAAGTCTGAAACCTTTCTTAGAAATTAAGCTGCAACTTAAAACTTACCTAAGAATTCCTAAGGTTTCAGTTTGTACATTTTTATTTTCCTGAGGATTTCTTCTTCTCAGCGATGAGTTTATCTACGGTAACTTTTCTATTGTTATTCAATAATATATTACAAAAGATGTATATACATCTGTCAACGAAATGTTTAAAACTATTTATTTAATCACAGCATGTTTAAACATTTTCGTTTTCCAGAACATTGTTGACAAGGGAAGTCAGAATTTTTCTCTGAGAATCCTCATGTAAAAACATTAGTATACAGGTTAACGTTTTGTAGCTCTAAAAGAGTCTGGTACAGCACCTTTTGGTAACAGGGCAGGAGCAAGCCAAGGCCGCACTAGATAGACTCAGATATTTTTTTGTCTGACTCAGAGTTGTCAAAGTCAAGATAAGTTTTCAGCTTGATTAAGCCAGTTATTTATTAAGATTTTAAATAAATGACCAGTATCAAACAATTTTTTGTGTGTGTGTTTCGTCAAATGGATTTTGAAAAGTGGTTTGTAAATTGCTTTTGCACAGCTTTTCAAACATTTTCCTGTTATTATTAGAAATTATGCATGCTACCTTATAAGCTATAGGACTATCTGTTAATACTTTAAAGACTTGCAAAGTTAGTTCTTCTAAGAAATGTCATATTAGGTTCTTACATGAAAACAAATCAACAACGTCTTTATTTTTTTAAAGACTGGATGACAACATAAAAGTTTGTGCAGTTGTAGCTAATGTAGTGTTATTTTCTCCGCTTTTACTACTAAAAGCAACTCCGTCTACCTTTCCTCCTAGCGGGCGATCTGGCCGTGCGGTTAGGGGCGTGCGGCTGTGAACGTGCATCGGGAGATAGTGGGTTCGAATCCCACTGTCGGCAGCCCTGAAGAAGGTTTTCCGTAGTTTCCCCATTTTCACACCAGGCAAATGCTGGGGCTGTACCTTAATTAAGGCCACGGCCGCTTCCCTGTTATGCCTCTCCTATCCCATCGTCGCCATAAGACCTATCTGTGTCGGTGCGACGTAAAGCCACTAGCAAAAACAAAAATGAAACCTTTCCTCCTTTATAGCTCAGCTCACGTTTTATGTAGACTCCATTCAACAAGTTACAAAATATTTCATGCTCCTTTAACAATTTTAGTTTCTTTTTTCAAGTAATTCCAATGTGAATCATCAATACCCGAATTTCCCGTGCCTAGTTTTGCAGTAAAAGACTGTGAATAACCAAGTGGGGCATTGTAAGAAACGTTGACTGTCTTATCTTCTTTTACGCCCCAGGAAATGCGAAAAATATTGAAGTGAACCATGTTATTAGAATACAGGAGTAAGATACTTTCTTTGCAAAGGCTATATTTAACTGTTCCTTAAAAAAAAAATTATCAGTAATGATACACTCATTAACTTCACTTTCAATTTCATCGATTATTTTGTGTACAGATTCTATTTTGTCGTGGACAGTCACTTTTGAGTTACGAGCAGGTCTAAACAGGAAGTTATAAATACTTTTCTAATTTGACCATTTTAATATCTTGCCCCCATCACCTAATGCACGTATATCAGGGTTATAACTCATGAAAATATCATGATAATGGATTTAAAATCAACAGCCTCGTTTAATGTTAAGGAAGTACCAATTTTCGGAATATTTTCCTCAGTCACATACATTTTGAAAATACAGACTTTGGCTGTTAAAGTTGACGGAAACTTTGTCCAAATCTAATTTGCGTTTAATACTGAAATTACCCTGAACGTCGTCGAAGTCCTTGATCCTGTCATATTCTTCCTCAGCTTTCTTTCTTTCCTTCCTCTTCCCGTTTTTCAATTTCTTCTTGTCTTTGAATAGGATTTTTGCTCGATGTTGGAAGATTTTTTATACCGATAGGCAGGCACATTTTAAAACTTAGGAATAGCATCGTTTGAGAGTTTTAAATGGTTAGGTTTTACAGTTAAAAGAGACTCATCAGGTCTTTTAACGGAATCGTCCCTGATTACGAAACTTCGTCGAAGTGTTTTATGCACACAACTGAGGTTGCTGAAGGGATGAATTCGGTTCGATGGATAGCTATGATCCACTTTTGTTTCCGAAACACGCCAGTAGGAAATTTAAACACTGAAATATTAGGCTGTTTTGAACTGTAGTTTATTCTACAACCAGGTATACAACACGACGTGGCCATAATTCACAATGTTCACACACGTTTAAATCATTCAACACCATCGATAGCCTCACTGCTGCGAAGTTCAGATCAGCTTATAAGTCACTGGCGAGAAGTGAAGCGGCTGGCGACTAGTGTGACGTAGCGCCCGAAGTGGAGGGGGAGCCTTATGGTCTGTATATCTAGTTGGCCTTGGATCACCTTGCCTATCAGTTCCAACTTGTCCTCCCTCACATCTTCCTCAACTCCATATATAAATATGCCTTTCTTCCAACTCTCCTGCTTGTACTCCTCCCCTTCTTTCTTCATCCTCATCATCTCCTCTTTCAAATATTTCACTTTCCCTCTCAATAACTCGATTTCTTTCTCATTATTGTCAACTCTTCTGCTTGATTCCTCCGTCCTCGTTTCCAGCCATTTCTTCATGTTGCCTATCTCCTTCTTCTGCTCCTCCACCATGTCCTTTATTTCCTGCAGTTTCTCCCACTGGCATTTCTCCTGCATGACTTCACTCACAACCACCATGAGTGCGGCCAAATCCTCTGTGTTATATTTTCCACTGGTATTTGGGCCTGGGTTTAATTCCACCCCCCCCCCAATAACCAGTAGCACCGCTACCACTGCCACTACCAGCACCGTTTCACTCATTTTTAATCCGTCCTTACTTATCACCAATCCATTCTTGTTCTCCTTCTTCCGTTTCGCCTGCCATTTGCCAATAGCGGCCCGGTATTGCTCGATACCAACCATATTCACCGCACGCACTACTTACACGACCTCTCTCCTCGACCGCTCGAGCTAGACTGTGGACTTTATGAATAAGAAGTGATGCGTTTAATGAGATTAATTTCTTAAGAGGTAATATATTTGTTTCAGAGTACATTTTATTTCGAGAATATAGTTGATGAAATCCATACATAAATCTAATAACCCTGTTTTGTAAGACCTCCAACGTATTTAAGTTATTTAGGGTTGTTTTGCCCCAAATGAAACACAAGTAAGAAAGTCGAGATTGTATCATTGTGAAATAAATTAGACGAAGAGTGTCAATTTTTAGTAGGTACTTAATCTTGCCAATGATACCAACCAAGACAGAGATTTTATTTTTTATGTTTAATATATGAGGTGTCCAGAAGAGGGCGCTATCAATTATTAGTCCAAGATATTTAACTTTAAACCATTTCAACTTCGTAGTGCCAAATAATATATTTGTAGTTGCATTTAGGTCATTTTGTGATTTATCGAACATCATACAGACAGTTTTTGAGTAATTGGCTTTTAGTAGATTTTTTCTCAGCCATTATCTAAGATATAACAGTCATGCTGGATATCTGCAACTATTTCATCTTCAGAATTTGATGAATAGAACAGTGAAGTATCATCTGCCAAAAGTGATATTTTACCCTTAAAAGAACACAGGGCTATGTCATTAATATATATAAGAAACAAAATTGGACCCAATATGGAACCTTGTGGTACACCAAAGCAGATCTTTTGTAGCTCACTTTTATTCATGCCAATCTGAACATATTGTTGTCGACTTGATAAGAAATCCTTAAACCAGAGCAGCGAGGGACCTATCACACCTGCCTTTTCCAGTTTGTATATCATAAGTTCATGGCTAACAGTATCAAAAGCTTTTTTAAATCAATAAACAGCCCAGCAGTCTTGTAACCTTTATCAATATAATTTTGAAGCTCAATTATAATGTCCATTAAGGCAGGATTCACCCCAGCCTTTTCTCTGAATCCATATTGAAATCTGGAAAAATAATTGCATTTTTCGAAGTAACTAATAAGCCTAACTTTGACAACAGTTTCTAAGATTTTAGATAATTCAGGTGGTACTGAGATGGGTCGGTAGTTTCCAGGGTCGGATCTATCATTCTGTTTGTGTATAGGAACCACTCTAGAGATCTTTAATGAATCAGGGACAATGCCTTTTGCCAAAGAGCAGTTGATAAATTCAGATATTGGACCAGAGAGTGCTCGATTACAGATTTTGATAAGTTTACTGGAAATACCATCACTAGCAACTGAGCGAGCATGTTTGAGAGAATTGATTATTGCAGACACTTCTTCTGGAGAACATGGTTCAAGAAAAAGGGAATTAGGATGATTATTGATTGTAGCAGTATGTTCAGGATGTGGAACAATATTTGAAGATAGTGTGGCAGGGACTGAGATCAAATGATTATTCAGGGCATTACAAATGTCACTTTTGTCTTCACAACATTCATTCCCTAGCTTGATACGTGCAATATTGATTGTTGACTTTGAAGGTTTACCAAGAACTTCGTTTATGAGTTGCCAGGTGTGTTTAGTGTTATGTAGATTGTTTTTAAATTGATTATCATAGTACGACTTCTTGAGAGTCCTTTGCAGGGTTGTAACTCTATTGCAGTAACTTTTATATTCTTCTTTAATTATACTGTTGTGTGAGTGTTTTCTCAATTTACTGCAGAGAAGTGCTTTATGCCTGCAGAGTGATGCAAGTTCTGGTGTGCACCATGCATTCAGAATGGTGTTTGCATTTTGATGATGAAATTTTCTAACTGTCGATGCATAGTCAAGACCACTATGAATGTATCTGGTTAAAGCAGCATATGAAGCATTTATGTCCACACCATCTACCCACTGGAATTGGTGTTGCTCAAAATATGATCTAGCCCTTTCATAATCTATATGTTTATATGAGTGTCGTTTTGGCTCACTGGGAGTAGGCCTATAATTAGATGTTTTTGAAATATCTAAACTAAAGAGCAAGAGATTATGGTCACTCATATCATCAATTATGTTATCTACAGACCAGTTATTAAGTTTTATGCTGCATAGAAAGTGGTCGATTAGTGAATTGTTCGAACTCAGCCTGGTAGGGTATACTGTGTTACAGTTTTTAAGGCCATAGCTCTGCATGAACGATTTATATTCATTAGTTAATACTGCATTTGAGAGTAAATTTATGTTAAAGTCACCAACAACAATTATATTTCTATGTTTTATTTTGTTGAGTATTATTTCAATGTCATCACATACCTGTGTCCAGTTTGAAGTGAATGGATTGTAAACAGCTATAATAATATAACTACACCCTGACTTAGAAATCTCCAGAACCAGAATATTATGATGCTCTTGGACATTATAGATGATATTACATTGCCACAATTTGTTTTTAGCGTAAATTGATACTCCCCCACCCTTAAGTGATTTTTCAGAAGGAATTCTAAAGGAATAAAATGCTTCATAACCTGTGATATTGTAAAAGTTAGACTCATCACCGTTTACAGACAACCATGTTTCGACAACAACTATAAAATCGATATTCTGAATTAACTCTATGCGATCAGCAATCATCTCTAACTTACCATTTCGTATGCTACGAGAATTGAGATACATTATTCTCAAGGTTGGAGCAATTGTTCCAAGTGAGGTGACCAAGTCACTATATTGAAAGTATGATTTCCACTGTCTTTCTGTCATTAGTGTAGTTTAAAAGAAGAGGAAGAGAAACAAATATACATAAATATAAAACATAAGAAGGAATCTGTGAAGACTGACAGCTCATTTAGGCCTAGATGCTGCGAGCCTAATCAATTTTTCAATATCGTCTTCACGAGTTCTTCTACTATGTCTCTTGTTGCGATGGCTGGGTCAATGCCTCGTATTACACAGCTTGGAAATGGTGGCTGCTGAGGTGCTGGTGCTACGGCGGTTGTATTTTCTTGAGAGGCTGGCTGTGCTGTGGTGGTTGCATCTGTTGGGTTGGCAGGGGGTTGCTGATGACTTGGTGGTGTAGTGTTTGGGGTGGTGATGGATATTGACATTATGGGAGAGGGGTGGGTGGTCGTGGTAGTGATAATGGAAGTAATGGGAGGATTGTAGGCCGAAGTGGTGATGGTGGTAGTAGTAGTTGGTGTGGAGGAAATGGTGGTAGGAGGTGGTGAAGGCTGCTGAGTTTTGCTAGGTTGGTATTCGTTGACGGTGGGAAGAATGGTAGGATTATTGAACATTTGTTCCAAGATGTATTCTGGGGTTGGCATCACTTGATGAATTCTGTCCTTTATCTTCGCGCCGCAGGCTTCGAGGATTGCTGTTTCATCGCCGTCTCGCAGATAAGCTAGGACCTGAGTTGAAGGCCGAGAGGTTGTTCGGTCCATGAGCCTGCGAACGTCGTGGACTCGCTAGCCGGACTTGCGAAGTTCACTTAGGATGGAGTACTCCGTGAGGGCGTATCCACACCTGTGATGAGGCAGGAATACATGAGGTATTGTGATTTAGTGGGGAGGCGACAGCCAACTAGGCGTCTGCCTATTAATTATTCTTGGGCCGACTGAGTAGCAAATAAAGTTGAGGGCCACCCAGCCGCAAAAATGTTGAGGTGTGTTGGTGATTCTGCGTTTGGTGTGGTGGTGTGTGTCGTTCCCCGACTTTGCATACCGATTTTCATTATGATACGTCCGCTAATAACATAAATATTTGAGAATTATATTTTAGGCCTTCCCCTAAATTACCATTACACTCAACGTGAATAAAATTATTTATTTCTTAGATTGTAGCGACTTATTCTCCGACTTTGCATACCGATTTTCATTAAATTCTGTTCAGCCGTTTCCTCGTGATGCGTGTACATACATACAGACAGACAGGCAGACAGACAGAAATTATGGAAAATTAAAAAGTGCATTTCCTTGTTACTGTGGACACGACTGATACAGACATACCATCCTTTTTAAATTCTGAGCAATGTACAGACCAAACTCTTATTTTATATATATAGATGATAAATTCCATTACCTCATACAGGCCACAGTTTCTGGATCCAGAGCACGAGATTTAGTTGAGAGCTTTCCTGCAACCGGGGAAAATTATCGTAAAGCAAAATCAAGTCTCAAAGCATGCTACGGGAAGAATGATTTGCTTGTAGAAGTGTACATTAGGGAGCTGTTAATTTTAATCTTACTGAATGCTGTGAGCCTAATAAGGTGTGTTTATCATCCCTCTATGATGAGCTTCAGAGCTACATAGGAGCCCTAGGGACCATAGGGTGTCGTGTGTGCCCGAGGATATTCTAAGAACTTTGGAGAGAACTTCTTCAATCGCACTCATTGGCCAGTCTTCTTCAAACTGTTCAGCTGCTGAACGGGGGGAGGGGGGGCGCTGGTGTCAGTGACCAGAGTGTGAATTCCAGGAATCGTTTAGACAGCTTCATGCAGTTTCTTAGATGGAAAGGTCAGGGTTTGGTGTTCTGCCTTCAGTAGCTGTCAACGGAAGTCTAACGAAGAAGGACAACAGCTTGAATTACACCACTAATCCGAATGAGAACATTCCTACAGCGGCAGGTTTCCTTACTGCATCTAATAGAGAAACAACAGGGTGTGTATTTTTTTCGTCTAATCACAAGTATCAAGACTGTATTAAGTCCTAGAAGACGACTTTGCAAGATCGTCGTCTTGCACTTGAGAATAAAAGATGCTGTTTTTCTTGTCTCAGGGTCGGACATCCAGCGAAGAAATGTAGAAAAGGCATAGGCGCATCATTTGTGGTCGAGGACATTTTGTGGTTATGTGTGATAAGTTGCCACAAACGCAGCTAGACTCAGCCGTAGAGAGACCGAACTCAACAGGAGACAAAATGAATTCCACTGCGCAAGTCCAGAAAGATGAGGCTTTAGCTAGTTTGTCGGACCGTTGTGGGGTGTTAATGCAAACACTACTTGTCAAAGTTCGGGGACAAGGAGTTGAGTGGACTGTAAGAGCATTAATTGATTCAGTATCCCAACGTTCCTACATTTTGAAGAGTAAAGCCACAGAAATGGGATATCAAACTGGTAGACAGGAAAATATCCATCACTCGCTGTTTGGAGGTACAACCACTGGAGTATACCATCATTGTGTGTACGCTATTTTCCCCTCTAGTCTGAATGGTAGCTACAACCGTCACTTGGAAGCATTAGACCAAATAAGAATTTGTGGTGCCATACATTTAGTGCATGAAGGTCCTTGGACTGAGGAACTAAGTAGTCAAGACATTGTTTTAAGTGACATCGAGTCTTATGGACCAATAGAAATATTCTTTTTTACAACTTGCTTTACGTCGTATCGACACACTTAGGTCTTACGGTGACGATGGGATAGGAAATGGCTAGGAGTGCGAAGGAAGCTGCCGTGGCCTTAATTAAGGTACATTCCCAGCATTTGCTTGGTATAAAAATGGAAAACCATCTTCAGGGCTGCCGACAGGGGGGTTCGAACCCACTATCTCCCGAATACTGGATACTGGCCGCAACACTGTCGTGTAGTGTTTGGAGTAACATGTAGCCCATACATTCTTGGAGCAGTAATAAAGTACCACCTGAAGACCAGTGTAAAGAAGGTACATATTTTTATTCTCAAGATTTAGTAGAACTGTTAGCTCAGAGTTTTTATGTTGACAATTGTTTGACCAGTGTAGATGATATAAACAAGTTGCAGCAGTTAATTGACGAAACAACTTATATCGTGAGTGAGAGAAAGTGGAGCTTCGGCGGTGGGAGTTCACAAACCCTTCTTTGCCATCAGCAAAGCCTACCAATGTCTTAGGGTTGTTGTGGGATAAGTCAGGAGATACCCTATACATAAATGTAGAAAAGGTAAATTCCCTTCGCTTGGAGTAGCTTGTAGTGCCACCTTGTTTCTCTTGCAGCAGACATGGGAATCAGGTATAGGTTGGATGAGGGATTTGTCATACTTAGAAGAAATCAAATGTCCCAGATGGCTACCGAGGTCAGATTCGTAAGAAAACTGGACGCTTCATATCTTCCTCGACGCAAGTCAACTCTCGTTTGCAGCTGTGGCTTACCCGCGTGTTGAACATCAGGATCAGGTTCATATCCAGACCATCCTTGCTAAAGCAAGAGTCTCTCCAATTAGTAAGCCTAACGAGAAAATGACAGTCCCGAAGTTGGAGTTGTTAGCTGCAACAATAGCTTCTAGGATATACTCTAACATTGTTCATGATTTCAACAACCCTGGTGTTAAAACAATATTTTGGAGTGACGCAATTACGGTCTTAGCATGGATTCGAAGATAAGATCAATGGGACGTGTTCATATCCAACCGAGTTAAAGAAATCAAGGAACTGACTGAAGGACAGGAAAGGAGGCACGTTCCAGGCACCATGAATCCTGCAGACCTACCATCCCGTGGCGCTACTGCCAAGTTGTTAGAATCAAGATGGTGGGAGGGACCTAAATGGCTACGAGAACAACCAAGTACATGGCCCAAGGTAGACGTACAGCTTGATGAATAAGAGACTACCCGCGGCAAGAAGAAAAGTGTTGTTTCATCCATGCTCTCAGCTACAGTTGTATCTGATTGGTTTTTTGGCCGCTTTTCTACTTCTAGGTAAAGTATGCATTTAATAAGGATGTATAGAACTAGCACTGATAGAGCGCACTGCTGTTGTACTGGGTAAGCGCAATGCGTTCTTCATTTGTCTTCTGTGTACTCATGCCGCCAAATATCCATGAATTTAAGTTGCTTAAATTGTTATTTTTGTGACTATGCCGAGCTATTGCAGTGTTCCTCTTTGAAAAAATCAGAGAAGCTCATTTTCGTTTCACCAGTTTCCACAAAATAAAGAAATGAGGAAGAAATGGTTACATGCTATTAGAAGGAAAAATTTTGGTGAGAAGAATCTGACCGAAAATATTGAAGTGTGTTCCCATTATTTTCAACCCGGTGACTTCACGAAAACTTTGTTGGGTAAGTGCGATTTATGAAGGGAAATAATTCCTATTTTCTACCTACAAACTGATTAGGCATTTTGATAACAACCACTGAATTTATGCGTTTGTATTTAAAGGTGAGAGATCAAGATTAAAACCGGGCGCTGTTCCATCGCTTTTTCCGTGGACCACGAACAGAACGAAAACAAGGAAGAGGCCAAACACCAGAAATTTGCTGGATTACCACGATAAGCCTACAATATCGGAATATGCAGAAATCACCTCCTTTGAAGTACGGGAAGAAATCGTGAATATACCGGAAGAAGAGAATGTTACATTTTTTGTGGCTCTCATTTTCAAAGACATCAGCACTCAAAAAATACTACAGGTAATTTGGTTGTTGAGCAAACAATGCGTAATCCTGATGCCATATTGCTTTATACAGGATTTGTAGACGTCCAACATTGTAATTTTGTGTTTGCTGTTCTGGGAGAAAACAGATACAATTTACAGATATTCCCTCTTCTTCTTTACAGTCATGAAGCTAAGGACCAACAAATCTGACAAAGAACTAGGCCTTAACTTTGGAATCCATAAAACTACTGTTGGGAGAATATTTAATGTTTGGATCAATTTCATGCACTTCCAATTTAAAGAATTGAACATTTGGCCTGATAGAGAAAATGCCCTTGAAAACAGCCCCCTTGCTTTCAGACAGAAATACCCCTCGACTAGAGTTATAACTGGTACAACTGAGATTATAATAGCAAAACTTGTTCCAAGGGCAAACATTCCACTTTCTTAGGGCTAACTGGCCTCAACCGTTTGGTAGGAGGATGCTGAAAAGTTTATAAATTTTGGCTGCATGTTTTTGAACACTGAATAATACCAGTCTTGGGGAAGTGCTCTAATGCGTAGCTTACAGCAGCAATGTGCTTATAACATGCCTTGGGGCCTGCTCCAGCAAAACGTTCACATTCCCTCCTATAATGTCACCAGGTACTCCTTTTCACTGAGAAGTCTGTATCCAGCATAACACAATGATTTGTAGTTGGAAACAGGTACTCCATCTATTTCCGATTTTCTAAATACGAAATAATCCATCAGATGGAAATTTGTGACAGTGATCTTCACCTTATGGCTGATGGTCAAATATTCAAAGGAACCGGCACTGGGAAACTTAAGAATATTCATATGCTTTTGGTGATGGACAAAGGCTGTATCTGCAGTTTCATGTAAGCCATCAACCTTTAAAAAAATACATGAATCGAAATGTATAAGCAAGGGGAGCAAGTGCGTGTTTAAATATCTATTTATGATTTAAGTCTTGTGGATGTACATACCGGGTGGTACAGCTGCCCCTATATTTTCCCGAATATATGCAACCAGCTAGGACGTAAATGCCTCTTAGTCCCATCTTGCGCAACACCTTACAGCAATGTTATGTGCAGTTAACCCGATGTAGACTTCTCCGCACAATGGAAAAATGGTACAAGAGGCAGTAAGTGAGGTCCATCTCAAAAACACTGTACCATTTTATGTAGAGCGGTGTCCAATACTCTACTAATTTTTACGAAATGTTGCTATACTGTACAAACCATAAACACGCCTATAGCTGTCGGTAGAGAATTGCGCACCTGATTGATCCAAGAGGCCATTTTCTTTTGATAGAAAGGGCGGTCGTGGTATCATAGAAAACGTGATAGGGTAAGACCAATTACAGACATGTCGATGCACCACCATTTTGTACAGTCTCATCACATCGAAATTGATAGAAACGTGTTTTGCTCTGTAGTTTATAATCTGTGGCACGCAAATGCTGTACAGCAGATGTGATAGCTTACGCCATGTAATCACTATCGTTAGAGCGATCAAAAAAGGCATAAAACGGGACCATAAGGCTGTAACTCATCAGTAACTTGTCGAAGCGGGAACTTCCGCTCTCCTCGTGAATACAGAGTTACAAGGATGGCGCTTGTACGTTGCAAATAGCTGCGCGGAATTACGTATGGAAGACGTACCTCGATAGGTTACTTGAAGCAAGAAGGGTTCCAACCATTCTTGAGTCATGCATTTTTAATGTCATTTCGTATTCGCCTAGGCATCGTTTACGAAGACCTTTCTGAAGTCTCCGATATTCTTGTACGGAAGTTATAATAAACAGGTATCATAAATATCGCCACATACGCACCGATTGTGAATACCACCTGAAACATAACGCTGGACTCATTCAACCAAGTAACGCGTAGAAAATGGTTGCAACTATCTGGGCGTAAGAGAGACGCGATTCTTTAGTTCACTGTGGTGTTTGCACATTCGAGTTCAGAACTTTTAACATCAACGATCAGTATCGAAGCGATAGCCTAGGTAATTCCATTAGTACAGAGCTACGAGACCAATTCTTTGTCGCCTGCAGTGGCTACATGGCAGCGAGCATACGATATGTTAGCAGGCATTTAGAGTTCGAATCTAGTTACGAGCTTTTCAATTTTATTTTTATATTATACTTGTAAGGCCATTCGTAATAAATATTTAACGTTCTTAAGTCTCAAAAGTAATTTGCCACCTTTACAAAGAAAGCATACATACGAAAGGAATAATAAAATGCGACTTCCATATGGCAAACGACTACAGGGAATGAAACGCAGTGCACGTGTTGTCAACATTCTGACCCACCCATTCAACCAAGCAACTGCGCACGTTCGACTCGAAGACCAACTAACAGCAATCTACACTTCATACGTAGGGCACATGAAACTGCATATCGTAATCCTAGCAGCAACGTGTGAGCACGTACTGTACGGTTAGCACGAAAGCAAACATTATGTATTCACGGGATGATTATGTGAATATGGTACTACCTTATGGAGAAGCAAGGCAAAATGCACGGGAAGCCAGACGCTTGTATCAAGAACGATTTCCTGGACGAAGGCTGCCAACTGCAGATATATTTCGACGTGTTGAAAGACGGTTGCGTGCAACGGGGTCATTTCATACATTACCCCCCGTTCGGGATGCTCCAGTGACGTCTGGAAATAACGCCGAAGCAGTTCAAAATGCAATTGCATACAACCCGCACACAAGCTCACGGGCCATAGGAAATGAACTGAACATCAGTCATGTATCTGTATTAACCGCACACTTTATCTTGGTGCATTTACACCCTAGTGCTGAATCGGTCGACCTCGGCGATCTTCGAGATTCGTACTGGCAACCTTTGAAACACAAACTATGAATCGCTTAAGCATCGTTGTGCGACATCTGGCGTACACTTTACGTACTAGTACTGTTGTTGTTTACACAACAAAGCCAAAGTATAGAATTCATGCTAGGAACAAGATTCGCATCGGGGAATGTTTTATAATGTTATATAATGTGTATGTGACATAGTTGTTGGCTTAAGATGATAACGGTTTAGAAAATTCATATCGATCGATCATATTCTCGATTCAATTCAGATTTCATTTTCATTCAGTTGGCAGCACCAGGCAGCACTATCGATACCGGGACAGCTCCGTCCTTACCCCTCACCGCCGTACACAAATGCACCAAGATAAAGTGTGCGGATAATACTGCGAATATTGCACCGCCATAAATTCTACCCTTTCCATCAACAGCTGCACCAGGATCTTCACGGAGATGACTTTCCAAAACGGATAGAATTTTCGCAATGGATATTACAAAGAGTTGAAGCTGATGCGAATTTCTTAATGGACATTCTCTTTAGTGATGAATCCAGATTTCACAACAACGGAACTGTTAATCGTCACAACTTCCATTACTGGAGCGTTGAAAATCCTCACTGGATCAGGGGAGCTCGATTTCAGGTACAATGGGGCGTCAACGTGTGGTGCGGGATACTAGGTGACAAGATAATTGGACCATATTTCTTCGAAGGAAACCTCACGGGACGACGCTATCTAGAGTTACTTCGTGAGTACCTCCCACTCTTATTGGAGGATGTGCCCCTTATGACACGGTTACGGATGTTGTTCCAGCAGGATGGAGCTCCCCCACACTGGTCGTTGGCAGTACGGAACCACTTGCATAGGACATATCCTGGACGATGGATTGGACGAGGGGGTCCGATCACATGACCGGCTAGATCACCTGGCCTTACTCCACTCGACTTTTTCCTCTGGGGTTATTTAAAGGAAGGAGTCTATGAGCAGGAGCCTGAGAGCCCGAATCATTTACGGCGGCTCATCACGGAAGCCTGCAGGCAGATTCCACCACATATGTTGCAGCAAGCAAGAATGTCTCTCCTCCACCGTGCTCAGATGTGCATTAACGAAGCAGGTGGTCATTTTGAACATTTGCTTCATTAATCGAATGGCCATGCATAAGCCCATCGCACCGCTGTCGGTACAATCTCACTTTATTTCAAATAGCTCTTTTAAGAGCTCCTTAAAAAACAAACATAGCTGAGTACCTGCAATATGAGAACTGATCATGATTTAGATTTGTCGTCAACAACACGACTCTCACGAACATCAACAACGCAATAAAAATATTCGTCGTACACAGGACTCGAACCGCCTACTAACAAACACCGGTACTCTCCTCTAACTTTTAGCAAGCTCGGCTATCACGGGTTGCTGTTTAGCGCTGTTGTGTTGCTGCTACTTCTAGTCATTCACCAATAATATTCTCTGTACAGGACGTTTCTGCGACACATAATTTGCACGATTCTTTACCATCAATCGGTATTTTATCATTAATGCTGATTTGCTTGACACGAATAAACGAATTATGGAAAGCGTTGTAAGAGCAGACATTGTAGTGAGTAGTCAAGGTCAATATTTTTAGGTTCGACTATAATCTGCGGGTTGCATAAAACTGCGTGAATAGGGGCAGCTGTACCACCCGGTATATTTATCAATGCGCAGTACTCAACGGCATGCTAACTCCTATTCATTATGTGGATAATAAATCGCGTTAGAATTTTCTAATTACCGCTGTACTAATTCTTCCTTCCTCCCACTAGTTTTAGCGTTTCTGGTCCGTAGCTCATATTGCAGCTGTTTAAGGCTTAAACGCTGAAAATCGTCCGTAATATACTAGGGGATATACCTATACAATTAATTAATATAGTCTTGGAGTAAAATTAGAGAAGATACAATCGGCTTTAGCTCAGAAAACTCGGTCACATTCTATACATTACTCGCAGCCGACAGGGAGAAACATAAGACGATCGCCGTGCGCTTACCCAGTAGTACACGAGCGCTATCTGGCGCGAACTTTCTCTGCCTACATCCCTATTGGTTGGCTATATCGCTTTGTGAAGAATTGTCGAACGAAATAACGTGACAGATTCCATGGTAACTTGACAACAGAATAATTAGTGGTGGCTGAGCTTAAACTTATAAATATGGTTCAGAAACAGGTTTTCTCGGGAATGAATGACCCAGAGTTGTCGAATTTGGTTCCATTCATTGATGGAATTCTACGCCTAATGACAAAAGTCGCGCATAGGAAGGATCTAAACGATTTTTGTCAACCAGCTGTTCTGCCTAGTTCCGAACATCCTGTTGTATTTCGCCTGATAATGTATTTACATAGAGAATCGTATTACACAGGTCCATAGATAATGATGACTCTCCTTAGAGAAAAGTTTTGTATCCTTCGTGGAAGACTAACTGTTCGATCAGTTCTCGATAAATGTCTTCAGTGTAAGAAGCAAACAGTCAACCATTTAGAAGTTAATCCAACATTTCTTCCTGAAGATAGAGTGCGACATGCTAAGATATTTGAAGTTACTGATGTTGATTTAGCAGGTCCGCTATACCTCAAGATGGAGAAGGGCAGTAATAAAAAGGCATGGGTGTGTTTGTATACTTGTGGAGTGTATCGAGCAGTATATTTCGAGCTTATATCTTCCCTCTTAACTGACAGCTACATTCAGAGTTTTAGGAGATTCATTAGTAGAAGAGATTGACCATCTCTTGTCTATAGTGACAATGGTATTAACTTTTCTGGCACTGATAATGCATGTAAGAAATTTGATTGGGATGCTATCAATATTTACAGCACTGTCAGAAGAATCAAATTGAAGTTTAATCCTCCAACTGCATCCTGGTGAGGTGGTTGGTGGGAGCGGCTTATTGGAATAATGAAGAGACTACTGCGTCGTGCCCTAGGACGAACATCAGTTGACTACGAGGAGATGCAAACAGTTTTGTGCGACTGTGAGGCTGTCATCAATGCTCGTCCCCTAACTTATGTGTCTTAAAATCGCAGTTATTTGACTCCTCTAACGCCCAGTATGTTTCTACAGGAACTTGAAGAGATAGGAGTTCCAGATTTTTATTTAATTGAATCCACTGATCTAAATAAGATATTTCGCTACTGGCAAAAGCTGCGAGAAGACCTCGTTCTGAATACTTGGGACAGTTGATGTTGTTAGCCAATAAACAGCAGCATAGACCAATTTCAGTTGGTGAAATAGTGTTGGTGGAAAATGACAACACAAAACGTGTAAAGTGGCCTTTAGCAAGAGTTATTAAACTCGTAAAAAGAACTGACGGTGAAACCAGACTGGTCAGAGTGAAGACCTGAAGTGGCTTGCTTCTGAGACCAGTGCAGAGAATCGACCCGTTGGAACTGGAACTTGGCCAACAGAGTGAAAGTGCAGTCATCGGCAGAATAGGAAGTTGCTGAACTACCCCAAGAGAAAACCGTGACCATCACTGAAGAGACTCCCAGTGAACTGGTGGAAACAAGATCTGGAAGGACGGTTCGTAAACCTCTGAAACTAAACCTTTGATTGTGTTGTGTAAGTTATCGTTCGACTGACCACCGTTAACTTATGTGGGAGCTTAGCCTACAAGAATACAAAGCCTGCTCACTCGCAGTGCTCTCTCGAGAAACTGTCCGCCTGGCAGTGTGCGTCTTGACCAATGCAGCGCTAGTATACTACCTTACATCAGCACTCACTAGCATTGCTAACGGGAGTTAAAACCTGCACAAATTTACCTCTACACTATACTTCCTGTATATTATATACGTTATTGAGCAGAATGAGGTATAAAATAATAAATGTTCACCTTTTACTCCTAGGAGTTCAATTCAGCTGTGGATTTTCATTTCAGATAACACACATAACTGTCGAAATTTGTCTGGCATTTAAAAGGATATAAGGTCTCCACTAGATATTTTTACTATCACACCGTAGATTTTCAGTGAAAAGGATCGACTTTAAACTTTTTCCTTGGTATTTTCTCCTCATAAATTGTTTTTCTTCTCAAGAAGTATTCTCGGCGATACTCATCTGTCAAGCCAATAGCGTAGTTAGTGACAGAGGGGTGCAGAAACTTCTGCAGTATTATTCTGCATAGTTCCTCAGGATGATCACCTTTCCCACACTGTAGAATAGGATTTTAGCAACACGTGGCAACAGTATTTCGGTTAATGTTTGTGCTATTTTTGGACTGTCCAACGTTACCGATAACATTTCGTCCCTTAAAGATCGGGCTAGCTAGGAAGACGTCTGGTCGAGCATACGCTCTTTGGGCGATCCAGCGTAGCGCATCCCCTCCTAACAGAGCTCCTGCTACAAGGACAGTTCACTGCATAAGTTTACACTCAGCTGTCGCGCGCTGCTTTGTAATTTCTCGTTATATAGTAACTGTGGTTAGTGGTGGTGTACGTTAGGCCTATCTGTGACAATATGGAAGGTGTTAAAAGTAGCCTGCATCGTAAGGTGCTAAAGAGTCAGACTCGTGCAGCAATCTCGAACGTTATAGACTTAATGGAAAGGGAGGCAGTGGAAAAAATGTTCGTGATAGATTGTAAGAAAGTGCAGGAAAGAGTAGCAGCAGCTTTTGGATTGTCAGAAAGTTCTGTGGCGCGGATTAAGAGCGAAATATGAAAAGTGATAGAATTAGGAAAACCTATGGACAGTCTGTTTGAAACACCAAACAAAAAAAGAATGCGCACAAAGAATGTTACTGGACTAGACGACTTTGACGAAGGTGCCGTACGTCGTATTGTTAACAATTTTTATTTAGTTGAAAAATGTTTACCTACAGTTTTAAAAATTGGTGCAAAGTTAGAAAAACTCTTCAAGTTCAAAGGATCCAATACTAGTGTCAAGCGAATCCAACGATCATTAGGATATCGTTGGAAAAAAACTAACACTAATAAGCGCATCCTACTGGAGAAGCATGACATAAAATACAAAAGATTAATTTATTTGAAAAAAAAATGCCCAGTATCGGGCGGAAGATAATAGTGTACACGGATGAAACCTATATACATACGTCCCATGTATCCAGCAAAGGCTGGTCTGATGATTCAATATCCGGTATATCAGCGCCCATGTCAAAAGGAAAAAACTTATAGTTGTACATGCTGGCGGGGAATTGGGCTTCATCGAGAACTGTCTGCTAATCTGGAAGTCTGGCAGCAAGAGTGGCGATTGCCACGATGATATGAATAGTGACAATTTTTTTTAAGTGGGTGAAAGGTATGTTTATTCCTAATCTTCGGCCTCGCAGTGTTCTCGTGATTGACAACGCTTCATATCACAAGGAGGTAGAACGTGCTCTGACCTCCACCTCACGTAAAGTGACGATGATATCCTGGCTAGTGAATAGGAACATTCCACACAGTGATGTGATGTACAAATATGACCTTTATGAGCTTATCAAATTGCACGAGCCGGCACACAAATCCTACTTCCTAGATGAACTCATGGGACAGTACGGACACTCGGTCCTTCGACTGCCCCCATATCACTCTGAATTAAACAGTATTGAAATAATATGGGCAGAAGTGAAAAACTGGGTAGCTTCTCACAACGCCACCTTCACTATTGACAACGTAAAGAAACTCGCTAGACAGAAATTCGCGTCAATATCCGCCGAAGACTGAAAGCGTAAATGTGACCACACAAAGAGGGTGGAGAACGATTTCATGAGGGATGAGGAACCACTTGAGTCCTTTGTGATCCAGCTGGGAGCCGACGATACGTCATCCGGTGAGGACGACAGAAGTGGTGACGGAGGACTCAGTCGAATTGAAGAGCTCTAGAGGACATTTAAAACAAGTATGTGCTCATTTTGTGAATATAATGTCATTATTTTATTATTTATTATTTCAAGTGTCATTTAAGTTATCTTTTTATTCGTACGTTGTTGCCTTTTACTCAGCATATGTAGACCCTTTACGGTGTTTCTTTTTATGAATTATATTTTGTTTCTGTACCTGAGAACCATTATATCGTTATATATGTTATATCGTTAAGCCGCATTTCTTATTTTACAAGAGGGCAACAAAATCTTGGCAGTAAGGAGTTAGGGACAAACGATCATATAGTCTAACCCTGCTTTTTCGCCTTATAGCAAAAGTGATCATTCCTTTCTCTGTGTTTTGTTCTTTTCTTAGTGCCCAGTATTTCTTCATTGTTTCTGACCTTCGTTTCCTCTCATCTTCCGAGATAATACATTTGGCTTTTAATGTAGATTTACCGGGCGAGTTGGCCGTGCGGTTAGGCGCGCGCGGCTGTTAACTTGCATCCGGGGAATAGTGGGTTCGAATACCACTGTCGGCAGCCCTGAAGATGGTTTTCCGTGGTTTCCCATTTTCATATCAGGCAAATGTTGGGGCTGTACCTCAATAAAGGCCACGGCCACTTCCTTCCACCTCCTAGCATTTCCTATCACATCGTCGCCATAAGACCTAACTGTGTCGGTAGACGTAAAGCCACTAGCGTTGGTGGTTAATGTAGATTCATCTTGTAACCTTAAATTTTCTTCTTTAGTTATTGCTTTAGCTGTTCGACCGAATAGTGAAATTTCTGTAATTTTTAATTCTACCAAGTCTTTTTCAGTTTCTTTAAACCAGTTCTGTATTGTTTTGCGGTTATGGAAGAAGACAAAGATTTATTCGGGTAATCTATTAGAGTTTGTTCTGAGGAGAAGATGACCGTAAAAAATACATACATACATACACACATACATATATACATATATATATACATGAATACATACATTATCATTATAGACTGTTATGCCTTTCAGCATTCAGTCTGCAAGCTCCTGTGAATTTACTAAACGTCGCCACAATCCTCAGTTTGCAACTAGTGTTGTGGCCTCATTTAGTTCTATACCTCTTATCTTTAAATCGTTAGAAACCGAGTCTAACCATCGTCGTTTTGGTCTACCTCTACTTCTCTTACCCTCCATAGCAGAGTCCATTATTCTCCTAGGTAACCTATCCTCCTCCATTAGCCTCACATGACCCCACCACCGAAGCCGGTTTATGCATACAGCTTCATCCACCAAGTTCATTCCTAAATTAGCCTTTATCTCCTCATTCCGAGTACCCTCCTGCCATTGTTCCCACCAGTTTGTACAGCAATCATTCTTGCTACTTTCATGTCTGTTACTTCTAACTTATGAATAAGATATCCTGAGTCCACCCAGCTTTCGCACTCGTAAAGCAAAGTTGGTCTTAAAACAGACCGATATAAAGATAGTTTCGTCTGGGAGCTCACTTCCTCCTTACAGAATACTGCTAATCGCAACTGCGAGCTCACTGCATTAGCTTTACGACACCTTGATTCAATCTCACTATATTAGCATCCTGGGAGAACACACAACCTAAATACTTGAAATTATCGACCCGTTCCAGCTTTGTATCACCAATCTGACATTCAGTTCTGTTGAATTTCTTACCTACTGACATCAATTTAGTCTTCGAGAGGCTAATTTTCATACCATACTCATTGCACCTATTTTCAAGTTCCAAGATATTAGACTGCAGGCTTTCGGCACAATCTGCCATTAAGACAAAGTCGTCAGCATAGGCCAGACTGCTTACTACATTTCCACCTAACTGAATTCCTCCCTGCCATTTTATACCCCTCAGCAGATGATCCATGTAAACTACGAACAGCGAAGGTGAAAGATTACAGCCTTGTCTAACCCCTGTAAGTACCATGAACCAAGAACTCATTCTACCATCAATTCTCACTGTAGCCCAATTGTCAACATAAATGCCTTTGATTGCTTTTAATAATCTACCTTTAATTCCATAGTTCCCCAGTATGGCGAACATCTTTTCCCTTGGTACCCTGTAATATGCTTTCTCTACATCTACGAAACATAAACACAACTGCCTATTCCTCTTGAAGCATTTTTCAATTACCTGGTGCATACTGAAAATCTGATCCTGACAGCCTCTCTGTGGCCTGAAACCACACTGGTTTTCATCCAACTTCCTCTCAACGACTGATCGCACCCTCCCTTCCAAGATGCCAGTGAATACTTTGCCTGGTACACTAATCAAAGAGATACCTCGATAGTTGTTGCAATTCTTCCGTTTCTCTTGCTTATAGATAGGTGCAATTACTGCTTTTGCCCAATCTGAAGGTAACTTACCAACACTCCATTACTCTATGAAGCCATTTCATCCCAGCCTTCCCACTATACTTCACCATTTCAGGTCTAATTTCATCTATTCCTGCTGCCTTATGACAATGGAGTATATTTACCATCCTTTCCACTTCCTCAAGCATAATTTCACCAACATCATTTTCCTCCTCCCCATGAGCTTGGCTGTTCACAACACCACCAAGATGATTTCCTCTTACACTGAGAAGATCTTCAAAATATACCTCCACCTGTCCAGTGATTCCCTGGGATATATTATGAGTTCACCTGAATTACTCAAAACACTGTTCATTTCGTTTTTTCCCCTCTTCCTAAGATTCTTTATAAATGTCCAGAAAGGTTTCCCTGCTGCTTGACCTAGCCTTTCCAGGTTGTTACCAAAATCTTCCCATGACTTCTTTTTGGATTCAAACATTATTTGTTTCGGTCTGTTTCTTTCAGCTACCTACAAATCCCTGTCTGCCTCGGCCCTTGTTTGGAGCCATTTCTGATAAGCCTTCTTTTTACGTTTACAAGCTGCTCTCGCTTCATCATTCCACCAAGATGTTCGCCTTTTCCCACCTTTACACACAGTTGTTCCTAGGCATTCCCTTGCTGTTTCTACTACAGCATCCCTGTATGCCACCCATTCACTTTCTATATCCTGAACCTGCTTACTGTCTACTGTTCGAAACTTCTCACTAATCCTATCCATGTACTTCTGTCTAATTTCCTCGTCCTGGAGATTTTCTACCCTTATTCGTTTGCAGACAGGTTTCACTTTCTATACCCTAGGCCTAGAGATACTTAGTTCACTACAGATCAGATAGTGGTCTGTATCATCGAAAAATCCCCGGAAAACTCGTGCATTCCTAACAGATTTCCTGAATTCGAAGTCTGTTAAGATATAGTCTATTATGAATCTGGTACCCCTAGCCGCCCATGTGTAGCGGTGAATAGCCTTATGCTCGAAGAATGTATTCGTAACAGCTAAATCCATACTAGCACGGAAGTCCATCAAACGCTTCCCATTCCCATTAGCTTCCATATCTTCCCTACATTTACCAATCACCCTTTCGTATCCTTCAGTTCTATTTCCAACTCTTGCATTGAAATCACCCATTAGCATTATTCTATCCTTGCTGTTGACCCTGACCACGATGTCACTCAATGCTTCATAAAACTTGTCAGCTTCATCCTCATCTGCACCCTCACATGGTGAATACACTGAGACAATTGTAGTCCTAATTCCTCCAACTGACAAATCTACCCACATCATTCGCTCATTTACGTGCCTAATAGAAACTATGTTGCGTGCAATGGTATTCCTGATAAAGAGCCCTAACCCAGACTCTGCCCTTCCCTTTCTAACACCCGTCAAGTACACTTTATAATCTCCTATCTCTTCCCCCTTATCTCCCCTGACCCGAATATCACTTAATCCTAGCACATCCAGATGCATCCTCTTTGCTGACTCATCCAGTTCTACTTTCTTTCTTCCATAAGCCCCATTAATATTGATAGCTCCCCATCGAATTCCATTTCTTTCGCCAAGTTGTTTCCAAGGAGTCCCTCGCCTGTTAAATCGGAGTGGGACTCCGTTACTCCCATAGGTCCGAGGCTTGCTTAAAATGTTCTGAGCTCGGTAAATTCATGAAGCAGTATGCTACCCTACTTGCACATAGTCCAAGCGAGGATCTCTCCTCTAACGGGTTATGGACCACCGGTGGATTGTATAGTCCTAGCCGCCTGAGCACAAGGAGGGCCAGGACTCAGAATATGTCCGAGATGCCCACTCCCATTCCATAGCAACTGGTATCCCGACTCTCGGGACCACCTACTAGGCCATCCTCCTTTTTCGCATAGTATCTGAGAGTTTTTCAATTTTCCTGTAGTGTTTTCATTCTTGATGTATATTATCTTCTTCTTCATATTATTATTATTATCATCGACTTATTTTACATGATGTGGCTCAGGTTATGAAGCCTGCTGTTATAGCAAACCATATTCTACACTGTGCATTTACATCGTCGTAAAGTTAATTTTACATTAAATTATAATTTAAAATAATGACTACGTAAATTGATACACGAAAACGATTTTCACAGCTACTATAATAAGATGTTAAATTATGTTCTAACTCCTTAAATCTATCGATCATCTGTAACACTTGTAAATAAATACTTTTCGGCTAGGTATGCCTGTAATTTACAGCTGGAAGAGAATTCCACTAACTAAAAATCTGCGGAGTGTTACATGTCAGTTATAACAAATATTTCGGCTCAACTGTACGTCGCCACGAAACTGAGCGAGAAGGGGAAGTCAGCGTTCTCGCTCCCCAGGCTCTGCTTTCTCACTCACACACTTCTCCATACCGGATGTCTTCCTAGCTGGCCCGATCTCTACTTGCCCCAGTTTTATCAGCAGTGAAACAAAACTTGGCTTTGGATACCTGAGACCTGACACCACCTCTGTCTTTGATTTTTATTAATGACGTTAGTGGAGATGGACTCTGGATACTACTAATTTTATCAACACACTCTTGACATTGCCTGTAGTCTTCGACAACTCTTACCAAATACTCTCCAATATATGCCATTGCAGCACTAGACGGAGCGGTCACTAGGGTTCCATAACTTATCCTTGGTACCACCTACACAACAGAATAAGGAAATCATTATCATCAGAACAGGATCAATAATAATAAGTAACCAAATTTTTGCCGTCACAAGGTCTGCGTATTTACTGTGCCACATCCTGTCTACTTATTACTTTAATCCATAATTCCCTAATTGGCTCTTGACAAGGGAATTCATGGAAACTAGTCCCATGAACTTTATTTCTAGAGCCTTGTTTACAAAAGTGTACGCAACAGTACACCATTGTAATATAATTGACGTATTTTAACAATACTCTTTTCTCGTTTGGTCAGTGTGTGAATTAAGCCGAAAGTGTCAGGTTCCAAGTCATCCTCAATTTACAAGAGTTTACGCATTTCACATCGGATGGTAAAATTATATTCTTTGACGTTTGCAGCAAAGAGGTGAGTGAAACTTTTTTTAATTTCCGTATAACGAATTATAATCAATTTAGCCAAATCAACATGGTATTTTAAATAATGCATATTAAGATACGTAAAACTGCAGCTGCCTAAAAGTATTCTGGAGACTATTTGAGAGTCTGTTTTAGGCAGCTAAAATAACATTTTAGCACCAAAAAATCTGAGGTCTGGTAATCCCTATATCAAGTTTCTGTGGTGGTTGGAAGTGTAGTGTATTGTCTGAATATGAAAGGAAAAGTGTTGGAACAAACACAAACACCAGTCCCCGAGCCAGAAGAATTAATTAGGCGTGATTATAATGACCCATCCAGCCGGCAGTCGAATCCGGGACCTTCAGAACCGAAGGCCTCAACGCTGACCATTCAGCCCAGGATTCGGACAAAACAAAATCATTATTAAGTTTCATTATTTCTATCGGTATTAACATTCTTCGTAGTAGACGTCACCAGTAAGCATACAACGTGTAGAAATACCGCCAACCGAGGTGTTCATGTGAGGTTGAATTGCAGTGCCTCTAGCGGCAAATATAGCATCCACAGGGCGGACAGCTATGAGTGGCTATTGGGCAGGCTTTGTATTCCTTGTAAGCTAAGGTGGGAGAAGATGTAGGAATAAGCCTAGGCCCCATTCAAAATGCAAATGTAACCGTAAACTTAACGACGTAACGTAACCGTAAAATTAACGTAAAATTTGTGATATTCACAATGGAGGAACGTAACATTAACGTAAAGAGTACACGGCAGCCAATCAAAACACTGCCATGTTATTTAGCACGGAAGTCGGGTTTTGGGCTATCTCGCAGTTTTATATTTCAGTACCTCGATGGAATCAAACAACGTGGTAGCGGAATTCATATTACTTCAAACATCTATTGCTTTGCTCCTGGGAGCTGTGTAGGCCTACCTGGAAAGGCGATCTAAAAAACGATGCAGAAAATGGGTTCATCCCTTGAATCAAAGAAGGTTATCTCAGTGCGATGTCGGTAATCTACTGTAAGAAATGATCCTCATCAGTTCGTTTTGGACATGCGTATGAAACCTGAACTGTTTGCTTTTCTTACGATTTGCTTCCCCTTTTCTAATAAAAAGAAATGTAAGGTCCTTTACCGTCATCTATGCCCCTGCCTATCACACCCCGACGAGATGTGTTTGGATGATAACCTTTTTCGTAAACTAGTAGTCCGTCATAATGTTAAAAAAGATACAGGGACACTGTTTTATTTATGAGAGGGATTGTCTCTCGCCCGTTCGCCAGTGCTGCGAGCTTGTCTCCCGCCATTTACCGTCAGATTTCATTGCTACAGGATATTTTCTTCGGTACAGCGTCTTTGTAATACTTTTTTCCTTTTATCATACATACACACAAAGATTATTTTGAAAGAGAATTACAAGTGTTTCGTCGAAAGAAGTCATTATATCGTGCACAAAATACAATGTTTACCTCTGCTCTGATTGGCTGGATCTTAAAGCTAACTTAAAATTAACCTCAAGAGCTTGGAGTTTGCAATCCCTTAATTTTACCAGGGAGTTAAGAATACATTACTCCCTGAATTTTACGGACTCGCAGTTAAGCTTACGTCGGCGCATTGTGAATGTTTTCATTATGGCCGGTCTCCACTGATTAACATTTAACAACACCTCATTGTTGGCTGCCATATTGAATATAGTCGGAAGAAAAACAAGCTCCTCAAATAAATACCAAAACTAAGTAATTACGCAAACTAAACTTGTGAAAATAACTTTCCAACACCCTTAACATCTAGACACGGTTGTGCTGTGCTCGCTTTGCTTTCTAGAGCTCGCTATCACCTCGTGCCCGTGTTTACAGAACTGTGTGACTGTACTGAATAATAGTATTATATAGACACGTGCACATAAGGGATTAGTGTTACCTGTGAGTGGGGACGAGGGTCCCCGGGACTTAGTGAGGATGGAGGAATCATCAGACGGTGGCCTAGGTACTCTATCTAACCATAATTCACTTAGCTCAGCTATAGGTACCGCATTAAACTTGTGCTATTCAGACGGACCGTTAAGTGATGTAGACCAAATACCTTCTCAAATATCTACACTACGTAAACGTGGTCTCCCGGACGAGCGTCCTGATTACTGGAATGAAGAGGGCCTAAGTGTGAAGAAGCTATCAGTGTCAATAAGTGCCAGTGAAAATTCTCATGAACATCGAACTAGCTGCCCAATTCCGCCAGCCCCATCTGTGCAGCCTGTGCAGTTGAATACGTCCCAGCATACAGCTAGCCAGCTTGCTCCAAGTCAACAGGTACGAAGCAGCGCTCAGCATGAGTCATACCTCTATAAGTTAGATGATGAAGGTCCGTTCATAGTGTATGCTGAACATAAACCCGATGAGGCAGGTGCGGTAACTAAACATATCGGCCGGTTACATCCAATGTCCGTGGGAAAGTGTATTAGGGCCTTAATTCCAGACATGCGTACTTCTATAATGAACATTACTACAAAGGGACGTAATAGGGTTCAAATAGAACTTTCTTCCGCTACCTGTGCAAACAGGCTTGCTCAGTTAAAATCCCCCTCACTCAGTCTTTACATACCAAGGCATCTAACGGTGAAGACAGGTCTTATTCGTGCAGTAGATACGTCCTTCTCGGAGGAAGAATTACTTTCAGAAATTCAGTCAGATAAGAAAATATTAGAAGTACATCGCTTTCACCGTAAACTTGTACGAGACGGACAGACTGTACTAGTGCCTCGGCAACTGTTGCGTGTTGTATTTGAAGGTCGCACTTTACCTCCTTACGTGTATATATTTAACACTCGGTGTGGTGTAGAACCTTACGTCCAGAATGTAACCCTTTGCTACCAATGTCTTAAATACGGCCACGTAAATAAACAGTGTCGTAGCAAAGCACGCTGTGCATGCTGCGGCGACAGTCACATCACTGCAGATTGCCTTACTCCAGATCCGCCTAAATGTATTTACTGCTCTGGCCCTCATCGTGCAGATGATCGATCCTGTCCAGAATACGAACGACAGCGTAGGATTAAATATAATATGGCCCATTTAAATATCACCATTGAGCAAGCACTCGAAATGGAATCTACAAGCACATATGCTAACACTGTGATGCAAAATAACACTCCTCCAGCAAGTACATCTTATCACAAGGAATTTCCACCCCTTCCTTTCCCTGCACGTGGGCCACTTCCCACCAATAACCTTTCCAACTCTTCTTTCCCTAGTACCTCTAAGGTGTCCTCTCGTTTTACACCCAAACGTTCTTCCACCCCAAAGTCTAGAGTTCCAGTTCACAACCAGTGGAAAACATACTACAATGGACAGCGTTCCCCTGCCAACTCCACTGGACCTATATACCCTACACAACAAGTTCAACCAAGTCAACAGCCTCAAACAACACCACAGGCTCTACCTACAACTCCACTGCTTGAAAACATTGTCCAGTTTATTTTGACGCTTAAAAACACGGCCTCCTCGGAAATTGATCCCTCTCATATACGTGACGTTATTTCATCACTTTTAAATCAGAATAACCATGGATACCGCACATCAACTGAATAAAATAATACAGTGGAACTGTCACTCAATACGAGCGCATAAACTTAGCCTTCAGACTCTACTGCGAGATTACTCCGTTTCAATGTGTGTAGTTAGTGAGACCTGGCTGAAGGATACTACCCCCTTTCAGCTTCCAGGCTACAATTTTATAAGAAGTGATCGTGGTGATGGTTATGGAGGGGTTGGAATTCTCCTCCAGAAGAACATCATTTATGATCAAGTAACTCTTAATCTTCGAGGATCGAAATTGGAAACATGTGCCATCAAGGTTAACTACAGGGGTTCACCGTTAACTATTGTTTCCGTATACCGATCACCTAACCAACTGGTATCTGTACACGAACTGCGTCGACTCTTTTCCCAACTTTCACAGCCTGTACTTATCTTCGGAGACTTCAACTCACACCACTTGAATTGGGGAAGTTCTTCTACTGACTCACATGGAATACAACTCATGGGTGTAGCTGAAGAAGAAAACTTAGTGCTACTGAATGATGGGTCCCCTACCCGTATTTCCCGACCTAATCAAGCTCCTTCGGCAGTAGATGTTACTTTTGCATCTCCTTCAATAGCACTCGACTTCTCCTGGCAGGTTCTACAGGACACTCTAGGATCTGACCACTTTCCAATATTATTAACATCGACTAATACATCAACCATTCCTCATACCATCTACCCAACATATCGTTGGAAAATTCGACAAGCTGACTGGGCAAGTTACAAGGAGGCAATAGATCTCATCCTGGAAGAATACTACGAAACGAATGACATTGTCAGAGACTACGAAACATTCTGCGATTCCATTAATCGAGCAGCCTGCCTTACAATTCCACAAAACAGACCATATGCATACAGCAAACGACCTCCAACTCCCTGGTGGGATAACGAATGTCAAGCTGCGTTGCATGACAGGCGTGTGGCACTCCATCATTATAAACAGGATGCTTCTGAAGCTAATTTCCTCACCGTACAACAAACTCAAGCGAAAGCAAAACGCTTATTCAAGCTTAAAAAGCGTCAAGGTTGGCGCCAATATTGTACTTCTCTCAACTCATCTATCTCTCCTGCTACGATGTGGCGGAATATTCGTCGTTTCCGAAACTCACAGAACTGCCCTCAGTTTACATCTACATGTACGATACCAATAAAAGAGGACATCCTGAGAAAAATGGCCCCTCCTTCAGCTCATATAGGTTATTTACCACGCAATGGCCATGAAGATAATTTCCATCCACTACTTCGTCCATTTGAATTTAAAGAACTTATTAAAGCCTTGAAAACTAGTAATAATACTTCCCCAGGCCCAGATAACATCCATTACCCAATGTTACTCAACATGTCTAGTGATGGACATAAGAAACTACTTAAGCTGATGAACAGGATGTGGTTTCAAAGAGTGCATCCTCCGTCATTTAAACTTATTCGTCTGGTACCATTATTGAAGAATGGGAAAAATCCACGACTGTCTTCATCCTATCGCTCACTGTCCTTGATATCCTGCTTGTACAAGACTATGGAAAGGATGATTAAGCATCGATTAGAATGGTGGGTAGAACATCACAAGCTGCTACCACCTCAACAAATGGGTTTTCGACGTGGGAAAGGTACAATAGATACACTTGTACATCTAATTACAGACATCCAACTTGGTCTGAGCAATAACAATTACGTTGTGGCATTGTACACTGATCTGTCTTCTGCGTATGACAGCGTGCTTATTCCCGTCTTAGAAGACAAATTACGCTTCCTACATCTCCCAGAGGACTTTATTGGGAACCTCAGTTGCCTTCTACAAGATAGACATCTCATCATGTTTCACAATGGCACGACAATTGGTCCTCGAATGACATCCCAAGGTCTTCCACAAGGCTCTATCTTGTCTCCGTTGCTTTTTAACATATACACAGCAGACCTCACATCTATATTTTCTCCTGAGATTCAAGTTCTTCAGTATGCTGATGATATTTGCATTTATACAGAAGCTGAATCCTTGGACAAGTGTCAAGAACATATGACGGTTGCCATGAGGACTTTCACTCCTTGGCTTCATAACCATGGATTAACGATATCTGCAGGAAAATCAGCAGTCTCTATCTACACTCGACATTCGAGACCCCCACTGGACACGATTCATCTGGGTTCCTACTTATTTCCCTACAAGGTGGTGGTGCCTTATCTAGGACTTCTCATCGATCACAAATTGACATGGTCTCCACATATTCATCATGTGCTCCGTAAGTGTGATATTTCAGTCAATATCTTACGAGCCATTAGCGGCTCTTGGTGGGGCTGTGACCCGAAAATTGCGCTGCAACTGTACAGAAGTTTGATTCGACCTCTCCTGGATTATGGAAGTGGATGCTTTGCTACGGCTTCCAAAACATTGTTAACTAAACTAGACAAATGTCAGTATAAGGCCCTTAGACTCTGCATAGGAGCAATGCAGACTACACCTACAAATGCTCTGCTACTTGAAACACTCGAACCTCCTCTTCATCTACGAAGGCAATATCTAGCGGGGAAATATATTTTCAAACTTTTTCAATACAGGGAGTCTCCAATACTTCACAAGATATCCAAGCTGACTACCCTAGTACTGACTTCACGCTACTGGAGAAAGAAACGTCAACCGATCCTAGTGGATGAATTTACCAATCTCAGTGGTTGCAGGCGTATTATAAGCACTACAGATACCCATCCCAGTTTTAACTGTTCTTTTGAAACTACTATTAAGAAACTGGATATTCGACTAGAAACATCATTTGAGATCACTGTGAACTGTAACGATGTCAGCCTGAAACGTTATCTGGCAGAATGGCCACACGCCCGACACATCTACACAGATGGATCAAAGGACTGTAATACAGTGGGTAGCGCCTATATCGATGTTCAATCCGGCAGTTGTGGTAAGTTCAAGCTACCTCCGACAACATCTATATTTACGGCTGAGCTTACAGCCATTTTGGGGGCCCTCGAATACGCTGCAAATCTTCCTGAGCGGTTGATTGTGGTGTTGTCTGATTCTAGATCAGCACTGCAGAGTCTACAAACCATTAACTCACGGACATCATCCTTGATTCTCGTACACGAGATTATTGCACAGGTACATCGACTTGAGACACAGGGGAAGAAAGTTTCATTTGTGTGGGTAAAAGCCCATGTAGGAATCCCAGGCAATGAGCTAGCAGACAAAGCAGCACGATCTGCTGCCACTGAAGGCCAACAGACTTACACGACAGTTCCAGCATCGGATTACACCTCCTTGCTTCGTCGACGGCAATTGACGGCGTGGAACAACGAGTGGCATGATACCTCCCAACAACGCGGAAAACACTATGCCACTATCCATCCAGATATTCCAAACGTTCTTTGGCACCATCAGCGTCCCTATTCGCGTCAATTCATCAGAGCAATCGCAAGAATGAAGTTTCATCATGGTTGTTTCCCTCAGCATCTGCACAAAATCCAAGTACTACAATCTCCCTTCTGTTCATGTTCAGCTGATACAGTTGCCGATCTTAATCATATATTCTTTGGATGTCCACACCACTTTGTACGCACTACTTGCCTACTTCAAAATTTATTGACATTAGGATACCAATTACCCCCTATTCTTTCGTCAATTCTCCACAAAAGTGATCAATCTGCTTACTTTGAGTTATATGCATTTCTTTCTGACATTGGACTGCGAATCTAAGTCCTTCGCCTAGCATCGAACTTACCCTATAGTACTACAACACTCCTACCTTCTTCTGATCCACGGCCTAGTCACGCGTACCACTGGATGTCCTCATAGGCATTATGATGAGAAGATGAATCCATCTCTCCTGTCTCCGAGCAACAAATAAATTAAAACATAAGTTCCTATAAAACTCCCTTCCATTCATAATTCACTGGCTGAGTGGGCTTCGACCCGAATGCCAAAAAAAGAAAAAAAAAAAAAAAAAAAATTTAACAACAACTTGTTAAATGTTAAAAGTGTTAAATGTTAACTGGTGACATCATTAACATGTTAAATGTTGAATACTGTTTCATTTAACATTGTGTCCACACTTAATAAGCACGTTAAACTTTACTTTGGTTCATCATATCAATTTGTGGTAATTCATTTAGGTGTTGTTTAGTATTTTCAAACAAGGACAATGGACTCAGATGAAGAGGATTTCGCCTTTGTTATTGCCACCGTTGCTTCTAGTTATTATTTAGAAATGCAGTTTTATTAGACACATTACCTCCCCTCATCCTGCATATTGCTTCAAAAGCAAACCATTTTGAAGTATAAACTTCGTCCGCTCCCGTCCCCCGTCCCCCCACTTCCCATTTTTTTTTTTTTTTTTTTTTTTTGCAATATTCGACTGTACTGCGAGCGGAGGGACGCTAGGTGTTTTTTCGATGCACTCACGGGAATAATTATAGATAATTTAGAGTTCCTGGGAACTGTCGGCTTTCTTCGCTTTATCTCTGTATTCCTTTGATGAGACATCCCACAAACAAGGCCTTTCTATTACGTCATTAATTAAATCCAAAGTAATATTGCTCCACTCCATTTCTGACTATAAATTTTAGTATAGTGCAGAGAGAACGACACGCGTGCGCGTACCGGTACCGGCACTGTATTCGTAGCTTATAACAAAGAGAATGAGCGTTGCGGAGTGTTGTAATTATAATCCTACTTCACGAGAAGCACGTCGTTTGCGTCGTTTAGCTATCTGTTGCCACTGAAACGTCAAGGAAGTTGCCGAAGCTGTGCCAACATCTCACGAACAACGAATTGACTTGACATGTTTTCCACTTGGAGCGGAAAACACGCCATGTTAAAAGTGTTAACCTCAACATTCTGAGTTAACATGCAAAGTCAATTGGAAGACACAATCACAATATACATGTTAAATTTAACATGCTGGTGTTAAATGTTAATCAGTGGAGACCGGCCTTTAGATAAAATGGCCGCTAACTTCTAAGTTAACGTTAATTTTAAGTTCACGTTACGTTACGTTACGTTTGCATTGAGAATGGGGCTTTAGACTTGAATAATATCGATTATTTTCAGATGTGTTGTGTGTATAGAATATCTTTGAAGTGAGTGTTTTTGTTGTAGTTTTTCGCAAGATGTCTTCCATGTGTGTATATTGGTGTTCTGTGATGTGTGTGTGTGTTAATAAATGTGTTCGATTATTGAGGAATTTTACCAGTGTTTTTATCGTTTTTGAAGTGCATACCCAACACAAATACTAAATGACATTTTAATTGTGTAATCACTCCGAACTTCTATTTAATGTGTAATTATTGTTCCTTCGGTGAAATGTTTATTGTACAGTACCGGTACTATTATTACCGCACTAAAGTTAATAGACTCAACCTTTACGTCTCTATCGAAATTCACTCAGAGAGCATTAAAAAATTTCAATTTTGATGGAATCCGCAGACATAGCACTCGCATTCCTCGGTGCTAGCCCTGGACCTCAAGAAAAGAACAAAAGACGGCATCAGCAGCGGAATACGACATAAACCAGTCCTGTCTACAAGCCTTAAGTATGTTTTCATATTTCTCAAATAACGACGGTATTTCTTAATGTGCCAGGAATTTTTCACTTGATATGTGTAAAAGCAATTGCTATGTTCCATTTGTGACAAATTTTATAGTGATATCTCGGTGATACCTTTGCGCATCATACCCGACTCAACCTTTACGTCTCTATCGAAATTCACTCAGAGAGCATTAAAAAATTCCAATTTTGATGCCCCAACCCGTCCACCGTTATAGCCATAGCCCCGCGTACTTTTTATTGTCTATACATTTTTGCCCCCCACTTCTAACTCCCAATAGCCGCCACTGTCAATAATAATAGAATAAGGGGAAATTCCTATTTGAAGAATCAAATCTTCTTGTAGAGAAGGACTTATAACGTTCTTAATAAGCATGGTACATTTTGTTCGATGGATCTTTATACTCTGTAAAGTGGTTAGGACATACTAACAGAGAAAGACGTTCTCCCAGATGATCAACATTTCTAACAGAAGAGTGCTGAGCCACATAAAAAGCAATTTTTATTTCTGGCTGTTTAACAGTGCAGCCAACTTCTACAGATTTGATCTTCCTGCGTGAATTTGCGATCCTTTCCATATGAAATTTATCGCAATGCTTTTTAGTTTTAGCATGATCTAGCAAATCCTTCTTATAAACTTTGAGTCTAGTGTGGCAATATATGCAGAATGCTTTGGAGTCCTGGCCAGATGAGTCGGGTGTTAACCATCTGAAAAGTGATGAAGACTGTTACTCACTAATTATCAAAGATGAAAAATAACATGTTTAGAACCCAGTGGTGTATGCTAGGATCAAGACGTGGACTACCACTAGACTTAGGTTACCCCTTTTTGATAGTCGGTTTGGTGAATGTCAAGCCCTAAGCGTTCTGAGCTGCAGCCAATAGAAAACAGAGTAGCCTGCTGCATTGTCAGTGCTGTTTCACAAACTACTACCCTGGCCTCTGCTACAGTCAATAATCAACACCTGATCAGTGGAGATAGTAGCCTAAGGTTTAGCAAATTAAAGTCCGTCTTGCCTTTTGTCCGAAGAGCCCGGTTCAAATCTCAGAATCAACCCCCTCGTACTCCTTAATTCCCTGGCTTGGGAACTGGGTGTGTATCACGCCTTCGCCATTCATTTTATCCTCATTAGGTCTACAACAAGCCTATACAGATGCCATGCGATATTATTATTATTATTATTATTATTATTATTATTATTATTATTATTATTATTATTATTATTATTATTATTATTATTATTATTATTATTATTATTATTATTATTATTATTATTATTATTATATAAATCGCTGGGGCCATCAAGGACCACGTTAAGTCTTGTTGCATTTGACACTGAACTTGGCCTTCTTTAGAGCTCAAATTTCCCTCATTCTTTGTGAGTGGGCCTGCTTACGCTCCTCTGTCCAAGAGGCACCGTGTCTTCTCTTCGGTTGCTCGTCTCGGTTTACCCCGTTCGTCAATATTTTCCTGCGGAAGAGCTCTCTGTTAAGGGCGTCTTCAGCTGAGATATGTAGCATTTGCATGCAGGTCTTCTTTGGTATTTCTAAACCAGGGAATTGTGGTTTTGGGGTTTGAATCAAAAAAGTGAAAGATTTCTTTAGTTAACTTTCTTCCGTCCATTCTTTTCAGATGACCGTAAAATCGCGCCCGTCTTTTTCTGATTGTGTCCTTAATTTTCTCTATTTTGCTGTAGACTTCCTTGTTGGATCTCTTTTGATGGATTCCATTTCTGTACTTTGATCCCTAGATTCCTCTCACAATTTTGCGTTCTCTTTTCTCCAGTTCTTCAAAGAGTCCTTTGTTGGCATTTAGAGACAGGGTTTCGGCTGCATATAGAACTACTGGCTTCAGAACTGTTTCATAGTGACATATCTTGGTGTTTTGGGAAAGGCATTTTTTGTTGTAGATTGTGCGGGATGTTTGGTAGGCTATTTCCAGTTTGCGTAGGTACTCGCTCCTGAAGTGCTTCCTTGTCCAGTCCATTTTTCATGATGATCTCACCCAGGTATTTGAATTTGTCTACTCGGGTGATGTCCCTGTATTTTGTATGGAGTTTTGGTGGAGCCTCTTTGATGTTAGTCATTACTTCTGTTTTCTCAAACGATATCTGCAAACCAGTTTGTTCGGCAATTTCCTTTCAAATTTCAGCTTGAGCTCTAGCGGTTTCTATATCGTTTGAGAGAACAGCAATATCATCGGCAAATGCTAAGCAGTCTGTTGCGATTCCCTTGGATTTTGTTCCTATTCTCAATGGACTGCAGTTGGTTTCCTGTAATCTCACCCGCCAGGTTCTTATGATCTTTTCAAGAACACAGTTGAAGAGTATCAGGGATAGCCCATCACCTTGTCGAACTCCTGTTTTGATGTCAAAGGAATGCGAGACACATCCGTGGAACTTCACCTTGGATTTTGTATCGGTCAGGGTGGCTCTAATTAATGCCAGCAGTTTCAAATCAACTCCAAATTCATTTAAGATGTTTAGCAGGACTTCCCGGTCAATGGAGTCGTACGCTTTCTTAAAGTCCACAAAGACAGACACATACTGCTTGGACCTTAGTGTACAATATCTGATGATCGTTTTGAGATTTTGGATCTGTTCAGCTGTTCAGCGACCTTTTCTGTACCTCCTTGGTATTCACCTATTTGATTTTCGACTTGTTCTTCCAAACGCTCCAGGATGGCAAGTGATAGAATTTTGTAAGTCACGGGTAGCAAAGATATTCCTCCGCAGTTGCTGATGTTCTTCATGCTGCCTTTCTTGTGTAATGGATGGATCAAAGCTATTTTCCAATCTTCGGGTAGGGTCTCCTTGTTCCAGATTTCTTCTATTTGCTTTTGCAAGATATCAAGTGATTCCTCTGGGGCATATTTCCATAGTTTTGCTACTACTGAGTCTTCCCCCGGCGCTTTGTTATTTTTGAGACGGGAAATGTGGCACTTGATTTCAACTTTGTTGGGTGGTCTGGAATCTGGGTACCTGAGTAAGGGTTCCTTGGTAACAATGGCGCTTTGCGGTTTAGAGCAATTAAGTAAATTCTTGAAGTAATCTGCCAAAATGCTGCAATTTTCTTCATTTGACGTTGCCAGTGTGCCGTCCTTTCGCTCAAAGCATAGAGATGGTGGTTTATAGCCAGTGAGTTTGCGTTTGAAGGCTCTGTAGTACTCTCTTCTTTCATTCTTCCTAAAGTTTTGTTCTATCTTTTCAATGAGAGATTTTTCGTATTTACGTTTCTCAGTTCTGAACACCCTAGCTGCTTGGGCACGTTGGGTTTTGTAGGTTTCCCAATCATTTTCTGATTTCGTAGAGTAGTACTGTTTCCACGCATTGAGCCTTCCTTGGAGACTAATTCGCAGGTACCATTCCACCAGGCATGCTTTTTGCTTCTCTTGATTTCTGCAACTTCTTTGGCGGCCTCAACAAGGAGACTTTTGGCGTTGTTGAAGTCACAGTCATTTGGTCTAGCCTTCTCCTGGAACTCCTCGACCCTTTGCCGAAGTTTATCATTGTCGAAGCGTGTGATCTGTTTGGTTGTCTTCCTTGTGTTTGCGGGAATTGGTTTGAATTTGATAAGAGACATATAATGATCTGAGGCCACACTGATGCCTTTCTTTACCTTGACATTCATAATCTCAGGGCTGTTTCTCCTGGAGATTGCAACGTGATCAATTTGGAACTCTCCGAGAGTTTGGACGGGAGAACGCCAAGTCATTTGCTTCCTGGGTAGATAGCGAAAGTGTGTCGACATGACCTGCAGGTTGTGATTTTCGCAAATGGACACCAGTCTTCTGCCGTTGGGATTGGTTCTTTTGTGAGCAGGGTAATTTCCTATAACTTTCTTGTACTTCTGTTCACGACCTAGTTGGGCATTGAAGTCACCCAAAAGAAGCTTGACATGGTGTTTGGGGATTTTGTTTAATTTTTCATCCAGTAGGTCCCAGAAATTATCAACTTCGTCTCGATCAGACATGTTCTTATCGTTTGTATGAGCATGTGCGTTAACTAGGGCGTAGGTTTTGTTCGCGCATTTAATTGTGAGTATAGACAACCTGTTATTCACAGGTTCGAAATTTGCAACCGATTGAAGGATCTTGGTTCCAACAGCAAATGCGGTTCCAAGCATCACAGCTCCCTTGAGGATTCCTCTTTGCGCTTTGCTCTTGAAAAATCGGTAGTAGAATAGAATAGAATGGAGTACGCCCATCCCCTAGTTCCGGATTCCGGAATTATGGGAGAGAGCACTCTTTTATTGCAATTTGTTCAATTTTGATACATGCTTAACATAACATTTTCCTCTTACATTTGTTTAACTAAACTGAATAAAATTTGTTTTGTCCTAGACGTTAGCATTGCTATATTGTCTAGGACAACATGTATCTTACCTTAGTTTATTTATACACTTAAATTAACGAAAAAATGATCATTATTTAACAATGTAACTGCTCACCTTGCGGCAAACTAACAAAAAGCACACACTTCTACTTCACAGCAGAAATAAATTAAATAAGTGTGAATACCCACTTTCCAGCAGATACTACATATTATGTGAAACCTTTTCAGGCAAGTCACAAAAGCGCCTTCACAGGCATTTAAATAACTTTTACAGGTATATCAATCTGTTCCACTGCATGCTTAAATGCCACCATGTATCTTACCATTACTATATTTGACGCAAGTGCTTGTTTAACAGTAACAATACTTGTAGTTATTGCTAATATCTTTTCGTTTCCTTCTGCCATATACTTCTTGAACTCATATTAACTCATACATATCTGCTATTTCCGAGATCTCTTTTTGTACAATCATCATATTATCTCCCTGCTGCGCTTGTAACTTTCATTGTCATCACACCTTACTCTAATCTACACATGAGAAGTGTTGAGTCAACACTAGGCTTGAGATAGGTTAGGCCTATCTCTTCCTCTCCCTACTCTACTATACTACAGCAGCCAAAACAAACTAATTAACAATCCCACAGCAAATAAAACAGGCTAACACACAGCAAACGACATCATTGTAAGGAACTAATTACTGTTAGCATATTGATGAACTAAATCTGCTACTTAGAAATATGCAATATCTAATATATGAAGGAACATTGAACAACTGTAAAAGAAACATAGTGCTAAAACTTATAACTATAGTCGCCCTTAGTTCTTAGCGACTTAAGCTCTATAATGAATACATATCTGATATTTCCGAGATCTCTTGTTGTACAGTCATCCTCATGCTCATGTATATTACATTTACTATCATTTACCAGTACTGTTATTACTTTCTGTTATTACTAATCTCATTTTAATTTCTTTCTTCCACATGTTTCTTAGAATACAGAAAAATTTAGCTAGTTTTCCTGGGGTGATCCATTCTTTATTTAACAATTTGGTTATTGTATAAAATTCTTTCTCTCTTTCTACTTTTAATTGAATGGATGAAAACCATAACGGTATAAGTGACATTTTTTAAAAAATGAGTTAAGTGCAGGATGTAACTCCGGGAGGATGTATCTTTACACCAGCAAGGAGATACAAGTGATAGCGGTAATATTCTGCGCTCTAGTGATGGGTGGTATAACTACAAATAACATGCTTTATATGAGTGTTGAAGATATTTAAATGCCTTTTTCTCTGAATGACCAAAATGCTACTTATACCGTTATGGTTTTCATCCATTCAATTTATATTCATCTCCAAAGTATTTAGTTCTCAGTGCCTCCGTTCCCTTACATGTTCTCAGTAAATGGGCTTCTCCCATTATGTCGTCACAAAATAAACACTGATTTACGTTATGGTTCTCTCTTATTCCCTTATTTTTGTATAAACCCCAAAGCCACCACAACACACCTCTTAGTTCCCTATTTGTGATTCTATTTTTTCTTATTGGCATATTTTGGATAATTCCACAAAATTCTACTAGTGTTCTTTTAGTTTCACATTCTGCCCTAATCGTCTGTCTCTCTATTTCCTTTACTCTAATCGTTAATATTTGAATGAAGCTGTTTTCTTTACCGTTCATCTCCTTATTCCAATATAGCCCCATTCCTATTTTGTCTAGCATACTTTTTACTTTCGATAACCAATAATTCTCATCCAAGTGTCTCATCTGGTGCTGGTAGGCTAGGTTTAATATTTCCCTCCCCTCTCATCTTTTTAATCTTAACCAATATTTTACTATTTTCTTACTTATGTCTGCTTGGATGCTGATATCTCCACATATAGTTCTCACTCCACTATTTGCTAAACATACTGGTAGGCCTATTATTATTTTACAGCGAGTCTTGCCTAAGCCACGGACGAGTGAGGTCGCGTTGAGCGGAGGGTCCCGGGAGTGGGAGGTGTGGGTGAAAGTGCCGAGAGCTGGAAGGTTGTGGAGAAGTGTGCCGACAATGATTAGTATAGAGCAATACAGGGCGACGGTAGGAGGATGGCAGGGAAGAATGAAGAAAGAAGAAATGAAATTAGGAAGGTGTTATATTGATTTGGAGAGAAAAGGTGAATTATTGCTATCAGCGGCGGTGATTTTAATTTTGCTATGTATAGGGGGGGTCGAATTGAACCCAGGCCCGACCCCTAGTAGAAATGAAGAAAGGGAAAATATGGACGCATTCAAAAGAGCTGTAAAAGAGGTGGTGGAAGAAGTTGGCCCTTTTGAGCAAATTAAAAATATGATTAAGGAACAAACCAGGGAATTTGAAAGAATGGAGGTATGGTTAAGAGAGAAAACGGAAGGCATAACAGTACAAGTGAGACATAACACCGGAGAAGTGGCAGCATTAAGGGAAGAAATAGGACGAATAGAAAAGGAAAACTTGAAGCTGAAAAGAGAAGTGGAAGCAAATACTTTACATCGAAGAAAGAAGTGCTTATTTATTTATGGTGTGCCTGAAGAGTTGAGAGAAGACAAAGTACTGACAACTTACAAAGTTGTGGATTTAATACAGGGGAAGTTGAAACTTAATTTTAGTGAAGTAGATATAGATGATGTGCAGAGGGTGGGAAAAATTAGGGGCAAAAGGCCTATCAAACTAGAACTGTTTTCTACGTTGATGGCTGATGCTGTGGTAAGAAGTGCGAGTGACATGCAGAGAGAGAAAATATGGATCAAGAGAGACGTTGGATGGGAGACGATTAGGAACGAGAAAATACTTAGAAAACATAAGATTCGTGCAATAAATCAAGGTTTGAGAGCGACTATTAAAGGGCAAGAGCTAGTGGTAGCAGGCAGAAATTGGAAGAAAATTTGGACTGTAAATGGACTGATTGACTTAGACAGGAGGATAAAAGAAGACGAAGAAAAAGTGAGTAGTGCAACGAAAGGTAGGAAAGTGAGGAGTGATATCAGTATTAGTATGGACTTAGAGATGAAGGCAAAGCGGGCTGAAGAAGAAGGGAGCAGTGCAGCGAGTAGTGGAGAGAATAGGCAAAATACAAGAAGTAACAGTGTAAGTGTAATTATAGGAAGTAGTTCTGAAAAGTGTCAAGAGAGACAGAGCGAGGTGCTAAGTGGAAGTACGAACAACGGTAAGGAAAGAGCAGTGGACGGACAATGCAGGAGAGAGGCTGAAGAACAAAGGGGTAATGAGGGAAAGGAGAATGAGCAACAAGAAGCCGAGAGAGCTGGGTGTAGTGGTGTAGTTAGACAAGATCAGGGTATAAAAGTAAGTCCAAAGTTAACCTATGAGTACCTCGCACAGAATTTGAGTTTGAGCATAGGGAGAGATAGAAGATATACGGACAATATGATGAGAGCTAGGTTAAAAGGAGTAAAAAACAATAATATAGTGAGTAAGTAAGTAATTAAGGGCGTGGAGGCTGAAATGTTGTGATGGAGAAGGGGTATACAAGTTATGATATGTTAAAGGGTTGAAAGATGGTGTTGGAGAAGTGGTGGTATAATATGGTGGATGGCAGTTTGTTGTTATTTGGAGCTGGAGGAGTGATGCTAAATGTGGTGTTGGATAAGTGTTGTAATTTGGCTATTTGTAAATTTTGGTTCGGTGGAAGATGGAGTTTTCGGGAGGTAATTATGATGGGTAATAGGATGAATATGAGTGTATGGCAAATTGAGCAAATTATGATATGTTACAGAGTTTAAATGTGGTGTGGGAGAAATGGTGGTATAAGAGGGTGAAGTGTAGTGTTGGAAGTATTGAAGGCTTAGTATTTAAGTTATGCTATGTTATAGGGTTGAAATGTGGTGTTGATGGCTATTTAATTTATGGAGCTGGAAACAGGTGAGTTTATTGCTATTATGTGTATTGAGATGGTTTATTTACGGATGATTGCGTGGGAGTTGGGAGGTGGTTTTATTGTATTGGTGTTTGGCATGACTATTTAATTTTTGGAGCTGGAGAGAGGTGAGTTTATTATCATTTTGTAAATTTAGGTTTGTTTGTAATATAGCGAGTAAGTAAGTTATTAAATGTTGTGAGGACGAGTGTGTGCTAGGGCTGAAATGTGGTGTTGGAAGTAGAGGTGGTAAATGGTTGAAATGTGGTGTTGGAAAGGTATGGAGAAGTGGTGGAGTACTCATGAGTAAGTTGTATTGAATGTGATGATGGTATACGAGTGGGTGGTATTTGTAGATGTTGAAATGTGGTGTTGGAAAAGTATGAAGTTGTAGTAATGTAATTTGGCTATTTGTAAATTTTGGTTTGGTGGAAGATGGAGTCTTCGGTAGGTAATTATGATGGGTAATAGGAGGAGTATGAGTGTATGGTAAATTGAATAAGTTATGATATGTGATATGTCTGTTAAATAGATTGTGTGAGTGTAATTGTCGGAGAAGTAGAAGTGGTATATATAGAAATGAGGTGTTGGAAATGTGGTTATGAGGTGATGTATGGTTTGGTATTGAGATGGTTTATTTACGGCTGAATTCGTAGGAGTTGAGAGGTGGTATTGCGTCTGGTATGAGTATCGAATTTTTAGAGTTGGAGAGAGATGATTTATTATCATTTTGTAAATTTTGGTTTGTTTGTGCAGAAGGGACGAAGAAATATGTTGTTGGAGAGGTGTTGGTATATGATTGCCGAAATTTCAATGTTATTATGGAGTGTTATGACGGAATGAAATGAAATGAAGCAATATTACCGAGGTTTTGTGAAAGTTGTGGTATGGTGGATTGGAATGTAATGACGGAATATTGTTGTTATTTTGGCTGGTTTGGTATGTATTTGTGTAATGTTGCTGTGGTAGTTTATTTTGGAGTAGGTCAGGGAACGATAAAGCTGATGAAAATGCTGAAGGTAAACATAGGCATGGTTGGCCTGAGCACAAAGCAGAGTAGGTCAAACAGAAAAACAATGGCGGTGTGGGAATGTGCTGAGTAAGAAAGGACAGTTGGTGGAAGGTGTAGTCTTGCCCCGGGATCACATATGAGATATATTGCAAGTAAGGCAAACGGTTCGAGGGAATCTACCGTTGGCCAGTTGATTATTAATATTATTATTCCTTTATTATTATTGTTTTATTATATTATTATTATTATTATTATTTGTTTATTTATTCAGCTATTTATTTAGTTGTAGGGTGGCTTAGGTAAGACTCTATTGTGAACATGTATTGGGGCTAAACGCCTGTGTTGTTCATCAATAAATATATATTATTTTACAGAATTTGTTACTTATGACATCTAGTTCTTTTTTCTCAACTTCTATACCCCATATTTCAACCCCATACAGTGCTTTTGATACCACAAGGTCATTAAAAATTTTTTTATGTAGTTTGTATTGCAAATTAGGCATCTTCTTTTCTAAGGCCTTTATACTTGATAGGGCGGCCACACCTTTTATTTTTGCATGACGTATCTGTTCCTTCCACAATCCATTCTTTGTTAATATAATTCCTAAATATTCTAATTTATTTACAACTTCTAATTTAACACCATCTAACCACCATCGCCTTTCATTTCTTGTTAATTTATTTCCTCTTTTACAAACCATTACTTTTGCTTTTTTGGTATTTATTTTCAAATTCCATGTATTACAGTATTCCACCATTTTTTTGAGGTTACTTTGCATACCTACTGTTGTTAGTGAGAGCAGCAGGATGTCGTCTGCGAAGACTAGACCGGGGATCTCTTTATTGTATAAGCAAGGGCTAGTCCTATTCTCTTTCGCTAGGCATTCTATTACATCATTAATAAAAAGCAAAAACATTATTGGTGATAGTTTACATCCCTGCTTAAGTCCAATGTTCGAGTGGATCTTTCCTATCATTAAATCTTCTTGACTTTAATTGAACATATCACTTCGGTATATAATTCTTCTATGGCTTTAATCATTTTCATTGACATTCCTATTCCGGCCAGCTTCACAACGACAGCACGTCTGCTGACTGAATCAATAGCTTTTTGTAGGTCTATTGCTGCAATGTATAGTCTACCACCTTTCTTTCTTATGTACTTATCCATTAATGTTTTGATTATAAATACCTTGTCAGTAGTTCTCATTCTTTTCCTGAATCCTGATTGGTATACCGAGAGAATAGAGTAATCTTCTGCCCATTTCATAATTCTTTTAGCTAAAATCCCAGTGTAGATCTTACTTAATGAGTCCAACAATGTAATCCCCCTATAGTTGTTCGTATTCGATCGTTCTCCCTTTCGAAAAATCGGTAGTATTCGGATTCAAAAATATCTTCATCTGGGTACCTTGTTTCCTGTAGGGCCATTATGGATATCTGATTTTCGTGAAGAGCTTTGGTGAGGGTTTTCAGCTTGCCAGTTTGTGTAAGTGAATTTATGTTGAAAGTTGCTAGAAAGGTTTTAGATTTTGGCCTGAGTTTTTGTCTCTTCCGGTTACACCGAGACGCTCCGACTCGTCTCTTGCATGATGTCGAGTCTCCCCCAGAATCCGAACGAGACTCGTGCGTCGTGGCGTTCACTCCGAGAGATTTATCCGAAGATTTACCCCCTGGGGTATGTTTCTTGAAATGTTGTGCCATCATGCTTTCTGACTTGACTTTGCTTTGGACGGGTACCCATCCTTTTACAACTAGGGTTGTTAGCCGTAGATGTTGCCTCAAGATGTTTTCTGGCTTCTGGTCATTTACCAGTCTTCGCCGTAACCCTGGCAAAGAAACAGTTTTTTTTCACGGTGGTATTTTATTTCCCTACTACCCTTTGACTCTGCTGGCGGCAGAGCCAGCGAGCTTCCCTAATTCCAATGGGACGCGGCTGATGGAGGTAACCGGTAAATCCCCAGATCTACCCGCTGGAGAGGGCTCTAATAGCTGTCCCTCGATATCTCGCTGAGTATCGCGTATTGTCTCTACTGTATTTGCTATGTACTATGAGGAAAGCATGTGTCAATTCGGAAACTTGCGGAGAACTTCTAGTCTTTGAGCTATCTCTCCGTTAGCAGTGGCGATCTGACAGACCGAAGCCTAGCACACCTATTCCTTCCTGGTCCGTGCTCCTATCGGGCGTTCAGCTGCAAGCCGTGCGAGGTGAATCGAGGGGAGAGGGATGGAGTGCCTGGGCTGCGATATCTTTCTCCGATGCCTTGCACTCAGAAATTCGAGCGACGTTTTACCTCATTGCGTTCAAGAATTTTAAATGGAACAATGTGTCATATGCTTACATTAAAATGTGCTATAGATTTACATCGTTCTCATTTGAGGTTAGGGCTTCACCGATAGCCTTGGTAGCCCTCAGTTTTCGCCACTGTTAGAACCTAACCATAACAGCAGAACAGACCACCTGCATCCGTGTACAGATGAGTAAATTACAGTAGAACCTTCAAACATTTCTAAACAGCCGTTTGTAACGGCCTAGACTTGTTGGATAATAGGAAAATCAGTTGCGGGTTTCCCTGATTAGAAACATCATGTTTGGAAATATCGTACTGTATTTTAAAATGTGCATTTTTCTGTTTGACATGATAACGAAATACATAATGTTCCATGAGGGCATTTTGTAACGTGGCATTTAAAACATTTTAAGTGTACGCAAATTGCTGAAGTACGGTACGTAATCTACTAACCTACCTAAATTTCATGAATAACTTACCTTTCAACAAGATGTCTGCTTCTCACGTCTTTTAGTATTTCTGTACGTATTTCATCTTTTCCTAGGATGTCATTATACACAGTACGCATTCTCAAAAAATAATTAATAATTCCAGAGAAATATTAACACAGCACGCGAATAGCCCGATTTTGTTAACAAACCACGCAAATAAGCTTACATCTGAATGAACTACATAGTCACAGTGAAAACTGCTTCGAGTTACGCTATCAGACTATTACCTTCACGTTCTGCGGGGATTTTTCTCCTTCATGACGTTCACAACTAGTTACTACAAACGGACCAATGAGCCATGCGCGAGACCGAAAATCTATGATTCCCCTCAGCGTCTTCCAAAAGGAATCAATGCTACTGCGGTTACTGAGGAGAAGGAGGGACAGAGAGAGAGAGAGAAAGAGAGAGAGAGAGAGAAGGAGAGCGATATGCATGCCTGTAATGTTTTGAAGTATCGGTATGCTGCAAATCTGATTAAAATATCAGTAATTTTTATACAAATACACCTATTCGCTGGTAGTCAATACAAAATAAATAATAAGGTGGTTAGCTCCGTTCGTAAAAATGACGAGAAGATGGAAACCCACGGCACGTGAAGGGATCGTACGTTAAGAGCAGCTAGAAGGGAAAATCATGACGTTGCATGATTAACTACATGATTAACATACATACATACATACATACATACATACATACATACATACATACATACATCATTATAGACCGTTATGCCTTTTAGCGTTCAGTCTGCAAGCCTCTGTGAATTTACCAAACGTCGCCACAATCTTCTATTTGCAGCTAGTGCTGTGACCGCATTTATTTCCATACCTCTTATCTTTAAATCGTTAGAAAGTGAGTCTAAACCTCCTCTATTCGCCTCACATGACCTCACCACCGAAGCCGGTTTATGCGTACAGCTTCATCCATTGAGTTTATTCCTTACTTGGCCTTTCTCTCTTCATTCCGAGCACCCTCCTGCCATTGTTCCCACCTGTTTGTACCAGCAATCATTCTCCCTTCCTTCATGTCTGTTACTTCTAACTTACGAATAAGCTATCCTGAGTCCACCAAGCTTTCGCTCACCTTAAAGCAAAGTTGTTCTGCAAACAGACCGATGTAAAAATAGTTTCGTCCGGGATCTGACTTCCTTCTTACCAGTGGCGTGCGGTGGTTTTGAAAAGTGAGTATGCTGTCCAAAATAGGACGTACTAATTACCGGGAGTAGGAAGTACAATTTAACGTACGTCATTATATAAACGAATGTAATTAAGCTGTAAACATATAGACTTAAGTGTAATCTCATGAAAATTGAAGGACTTCTAACCAGAGCGTACGGTATCATGTCAAATCATTGGCTTTTCAGGAAACACTAAATAACTAGTGACATCACATCTGTAGATTTTAAAAATCGATATGTATTTTAAAGCTGCAATTATTGAGATGTATAGGAATCAGGGGCGAAGCGTCAGGGGAGACAGGGTAGACAGCGTGTACCCTTAATATTTTGTGAACGAAATCTTGTCTAGTTAACTTTTTATAATAAGTATTTCCACATTCATGACATTATTGTATTCCCCGCTTTACTTATTTTCGTCAAACCGGCAATACTAGGGCTCCCGTCAGTTACACGAAGCACGTAGGCGAAAGTAGACGCTGTCCATTCTGTGTATGTTCCTTTGAATTTCAAAGCTTTCAGATAGAGCAAAACTAACGCTATCTGTAGGAGCTGACTGTGCAACTATGACTTTCCTATAGCGAGATTTCTCCGCCCAGTAGACAGACTTGCCAGCGTCTCTTGTTGCTCTCATTGGCTAGTATTTGGATCTCAGGTATAAATGTGCTCTTATTGGCTACCATCTCAGACATGCTTTTAATGCAATTAATTTGAATTTACTTTATTATAAGACACATCTTAAAATAAAATAATATTCAAATACGAAATATAGCACGCTTATACCTAATAAATGAATGGCAGCATGAAAACCTTTCAAGTACATTCATTTTCTTGCCCACCAATATTAGTCACGATATTATAACCCCAACAACTATTGGCTTACATTCTTAATAATGAACTCCAGAGTGTAGGTACATAATGAAACAACAAAATTGCTTAACTTGGTGCCGTATATTCCGTTAACGTCAGTTTCTAGCGATCATGCAATGGGTGCCTTCAAACGAATTAAAACCTATTTAAGGAATTCGATGACCAACCATAGGCTGTCTAATTTGGAAACTCTAGCTATATATGGAGAAGGAGCTGTTGTGGCATCTTAGCAAGACCCCTGACTTCAAAACGAGATTAATAGATATATTTGCTGAAATGAAGAACAGACGGATTGAACTCATTTACAAGAATATTGTTTAACTTGACTTGTACGAAAGCCTATTTATTTCTTATTTCTCTTATTAAATCTACACAGAAATGAAATAAGCCTCCGTGGCTCAGACGGCAGCGCATCGGCCTCTCAACGCTGGATACCGTGGTTCAAATCCCGGTCGCTCCATGTGAGATTTGTGCTGGACAAAGCGGAGGCGGGACAGGTTTTTCTCCGGGTACTCCGGTTTTCCCTGTCATCTTTCATTCCAGCAACACTCTCCATTCTAATTTCATAGCATCTATCAGTCATTAATAAATCACTTTGGGAGTGGCGACCCCATCATACTAATAGCCTATATCTGCTTCATTCATTCCATCCCTGACCCGGTCAATGACTGGAAAACAGGTTGTAGGTTTTCATTTTCATTTTCAGAAATGAAATATATTGCTATTTTTTATTCTAAAAGTATGTTGTTATTTGACAACTCCCGCTGCCTATTTAGTTTACATTTAAAATAAAACGAGTGCACGTAGGCTTATTGTTATAGGATTTGTCTTAGTTTCAGTCATTAATATAATATTAAATATAGATCTGTATGCGTCGAAAACAAAATTCAATATATAATATGATTAAAATAGTTTAAAGTAAAAAGTCTCTGTCTACCCCCTTACTGAGTTCACGCTTCGCCACTGATAGGAATAGCTTATTTATTTACAATGACAGTGCATAATCCATAAAAAACGAAAACAAGCGTGTCATTGTTGCGTTTTTTGTCTGAGAATTGTTATTTTATTCAGTTTCCTACATTAAAGTGCATCGATTATTAGAAATCGCATATATTGCATGAAGTACCCGTCATTATGTTAAAAGTCTCCTTGACCTCTTATGTAGTACCGTATCAGAAAACTCTTTGACCTGTTACACGTTTCACCCTTCAGCCTGGAAGCCGACTTGAAGTACCTCTGCCACTGATGCAACAGCATCATTCATATTACGTTGTACAGATAGGTCTATCTCAAAATTGATAGTAACTCACTTGCTACGTTTTTCTCAGAAGTTCTTATAATGTCCACTGTATGCTCCACTGTTAACAAAACTATGCATTAAGTTCCTCCGCAAATTTGTTGTTGCTTTGAGTCTACTTGAAGGTGAAATCTAGTCGTCTCTCTTGTTGTGTGAACGTTGTGATGACGTTATCATGAAATGTGTCTGTGCTTTTCAGTTGGTGCAGAACTTCCTTGTCTATGGAGAGAACTTCCAAGTCTGAGAGTCGCTCTTGACTCTGAGTTGACCTATGATAAGTTTTAATCCTCCTGAGAGCTGAAAACGATCGTTCAACTAGCGCTGTTGTACTGGAAACAGTTACTATTGGTAAAACCAACTTGTACACTTCAGGCAGGGCTGTGTCTAACTGTTTGTTTTTCAGGGAACACACTAACTGATGAGGGCGTTGACCATAAAATTCGTCAAACTAATACAGCACGGTAAGTTCATTCTTCAATCGGATAAAATCAAACAAGTCTTTATAGGACAGTATAAGATTTTCAAAATCAGAATGAGGAACAGTACCTTTGTACGTTTCATACTTCAGAGGATGCAACAAGGATGTAAACTGTAAATTGATTTAGTGATCCGAATCGTTCGTCTAATTGTACAATAATGTTGTCAAAAATAGAGTGGTATAGGAATTTCCTTGAAATTATTGGATCTTCTTCCCGACATTGTCGTTTAGTTGGAGGAGAGTCTTCGACACCGTAATAGACCAGAGTCTCGGCCCAAATTACGTCGCACATATTCCCAAGGTTTAGTACCTCCCTTTTGATTTCCTGAACATTCTGGGAGTAATATAGGACGTCTAAATGCTTGGATTGAAAGACTTTGAAACAGATATCAGTGAAGGTTAAAATGTTGCTAAAAATCAATAACAAAAAGGAAGTTTCAATGCTAGTTAGAAATTTCATGAGACCTTGTGCCGCTACTACTGTTTATTGCCCCAGTTTGAGCTTTCATCTAAAACACCCCGAAATAATTCAAGGAATGAAGTGCAATGTTCTTTCACTGTGTGAAAAAGACTAGATGAAAAAATCAACAGTGTTGGAGTATTTATAGGTATCCTCTTTGCTGTAAATTCTTTCAGTTCATGAGATCGTTTAGAAGACTTGTGAAAATTGTTCCTAATTCCGTTAAGGTCTGAAAAAATATTCTACCTTCCTTGAGACAGGAAACTGACTGTAACAAAATAAGATTAAGCTTGTGACTAAAGCAATGGATAATTATGGACTTCGGAAAGAGTTCTTGTACTTTGGTTCTTAATCCACTTGTGTGGCCCGCCATCACACCTGCTCCGTCGAACGTTTGTGCAGCCAACCTATAATTTAAGTCAAACTCAGTAACAATGTTTATCACACGTTCAAGCAAACCACTGGCTGTTCGATCTGCGGTGACATCAGTGAAAGGAATTTACCCTTCGTGAACTTTGCGACTTTCGGGATCAACGTATCTCAGAGTGGTTGATAGTTGAGACAAATTCATAACGTCTGAAGTCTCGTCAAGAAGAAGGGCAACAAAAATAGCGTGTTTTATTTCTGACTTCACTTTTTCCAAAACTTGTGACAGCCCTTAATAAGTCATTTTATATCCTGTTCGAAGTTCCGCGAAACATGGACAATGTTTCTTGGTGTGTACTTAACGTCGCATCGTAAGTGGCGAGTAAGTTCAATGCACCCAAATAATCACCCCTGTTCAAAGAATCTTCATCTTGGAATGTCCTCGGAATAGTAATTCGTGAGTATCTAAAAACCACAACGGCAATAAATCGTTTGAACACCTCTCTCTTTTTCCGAAAGGTGTCATTATATTGTACAGTGCTTGCAGGGAATTGAGCATCAAGCTGAATATCAATTCTTGATTTTACAAACGTTCTCAGCTGTAACAGTGCAGAAATGTGTGACTACGATTTCTCATGCTTTTGAATGGCACTGTGCAAGTTACTCAGATTATCATGACCAGTGTCGGACCACACACAGTTCGGTCTCTTGCAAAGAGAAAACATGGCAAGAAAAACAGGTTATTAAATTGGGAACTTCCAGCAATCCATTCTGTTTTACTGTACTGTGAAGTTTGGAAATTACGAACGTACTCTTGATTTTTGTTTTTCTGCGTTTTTAAGGTTGGGCATATCTGGAGAAGGTTTTCCAGATTGAACAATTTCTAGTTTCTCACATAAGCTCCTAGAACGAAACTGTTCGTCCAACAGTTGTTCAATCACACAAATTGAGTCAGCCATCGTAAATATTACGATACGGTTGTTGAAAGTAAGAAGAAATTATATTTCACTGAATACTTCTACATAAATACACAAGTAAGCACTCACGACACAGGCTAATTATAAGCACCGTCCACGTTGCATGTTATTATTATGAAAATAATTAGAATGTAAGCTCCTACAAACACGCCACATGCTCCACTACAACGCTGGTACCTACTAGTGGGCAAGTTTTTCTCACACTGTTACATTTAAGAAAAAACTAATTTTCAATTCTAAAAGGCACTGGATATTCGTACTTTTAAGTTTTTCACTGCTGTCAGTTGTCACTCGTTTGACTGGTTGGCTGAATGGTCAGCGTACTAGCCTTCGGTTCAGAGGGTCCGGGTTCGATTTCCGGACGGGTCGGAGATTTTAACCTTCATTGGTTAATTCCAATGGCCCGGGGCTGGGTGTTTGTGCTGTCCCCAACATCCCTGCAACTCACACACCACACATAACACTATCCTCCACCACAATAACAGGCAGTTACCTACACATGGCAGATGCCGCCCACCCTCATCGGAGGGTCTGCCTTACAAGGGCTGCACTCGGCTAGAAATAGCCACACGAAAAGAAAAGTTTCACTCGCAAGAGCTGTTTCAGCAATAAGCCAAATTAAAGACACTGCTGCACCATGCGCTCGAGCCGGGCTATTTTGAGTTGTCGGCTTACCAAGCTCGCTTACTGGCGCGGTTACTACGCATGCGTCACCTTTAACTCAACGCTGGGCGAGCCAAGCGTAGGAGTGTCGCGTACCCTCGCTACTGCAGAAATTCGCACTGCAGAATGTATATGCTGCATACTGCAGCAATTGCTGTACTTTAAAAAAATATTGGCAACTGGCAAGATAAAATTAATTGTTGCACTAACAATTGTATTAGAGCTTACTTTGTTTCTCAAATCCAACGGGTAAGCCCGGCTTAGCCTGCATACCCACAATGCACGCTACTGCTTCTTACAGAATACTGTTGATCGCAACTGAGAGCTCACAGCATTAGCATTACTGCGCCTTGATCCAATCTCACTTACCCATTACCATCCCGGGGGAGCACACATCCTAAATACCGTTTATGAAATTATCTACCTGCTCCCGTTTTGTAGGCCTATCATCAATCTGACATTCAATTTTGTTGAATTTCTTACCTACTGACATCAGTTTAGTCTTTGAAAGGCTAATTTTCATACCATACTAATTGCACCTATTTTCACGTTCCAAGATATTAGACTGCAGGCTTTCGGCACAATCTGCCATTAAGACCAAATAGTCAGCATAGGCCAGACTGCTTACTACATTTCCACCTAACTGAATCCCTCCCTGCCACTTTATACCTGTCAGCAGGTGATCCATATATACTACGAACAACAAAGGTGAAAGATTACAGCCTTGTCTAAACCCTGTAAGTACCCTGAACCAAGAACTCAATCTACCATCAATTCTCACTGTAGCCCAATTGTCAACATAAATGCCTTTGATTGCTTTTAATAATCTACCTTTAATTCCATAGTTCCCCAGTATGGCGAACATCTTTTCCCTTGGTACCCTGTAATATGCTTTCTCTACATCTACGAAATATAAACACAAATGTCTATTCCTCTCGTGGCATTTTTCAATTACCTGGCGCATACTGAAAATCCGATCATGGCAGTCCCTCTGTGGTCGGAAACCACACAGGTTTTCATCAATCTCCCTATACACCACTGATCGCACCCTCCCTTCCAAGATGCCAGTAAATACTTTGTCTGGTATACTAATCAATGAGATATCTCGATAGTTGTTGCAATCCTTCCTGTCCCTTGTATATAGATAAGTGCAATTAATGCTTTTGTCCAATCTGAAGGTATCTTACAATACTCATTGTTAATCTTACTACTCTATGAAGCCATTTCATCCCTGCCTTCGCATTATACTTCACTATATTAGGTCTAATTTCATCTATTCCTGCAGCTTTATGAAAATGGAGTTTATTTACCGTCCTTTCCACTTCCTCAAGCGTAATTTCACCAACACCATTTTCCTTTCCCCCATGAGCTAGGTTGTTCGCTACACCACCATGGAGATTTCCTTTTATGTTGAGAGGACTTTCAAAATATTCCTTCCACCTTTCCAGTGATTCCCTTTGATCTATTTAGAGTTCACCTGAATGAAGCAAAGCACTGTTCATTTCCTTTTTTCCTTCCTTCCTAAGGTTCTTTATTAATGTCCAGAAAGGTTTCCCTGCTGCTTGACCTAGCCTTGCCAGGTCATTACCAAAATCTTCACGACTTCTTTTGGAGTCAAGAACAATTCGTTTCGCTGTGTTTCTTCTATCTATGTACAAATCCCTGTCTGCATCAGCCCTTGTTTGGAGCCATTTCTGATAAGCCTTCATTTTACGTTTACAAGCTGCTCTCACTTCATCGTTACACCAAGATGTTCGCTTTTTTACATCTTTACACACAGTTGTTCCTGGGTATTCCCTTGCTGTTTCCACTACAACATCCCAGACCCAGTATGCCACCCATTCTCTTTCTGTACCTTGATCCTGCTTACTGTCCACTGTTCGGAACTTCTCACTAATCTTATCCATAGTACTTCTGTCTAATTTCCTCGCCCTGGAGATTTTCTACCCTTATTCGTTTGCAGACACGTTTCACTGTCTTTATCCTAGGCCTAGAGATACTTAGTTCACTACAGATCAGATAGTGGTCGTCTGTATCATCGAAAAATCCCCGAAAAGCCCGTTCATTGCTGACAGATTTCCTGAATTACAAGTCGGTTAAGATAGTGTCTATTATGGATCGCGTACCCCTACCCTCCCATGTGTAGCGGTGAATAGCCTTATTCTTGAAGAATGTATTCGTAACTGCTAAACCCATACTAGCACAGATGTCCTAATTCCTCCAACTGCTAAATCTACCTACATAATTCGCTCATTTACGTGCCTAACAGAAACCTATGTTGCGTACAATAGTATTCCTGATGAACAGTCCTACTGCATACTCTGTCCTTCCCTTTCTGATTATGATAATGATGATGCTTGTTGTTTTAAGGGGTCTAAGATCTAGGTCATCGGCCCCTGATGGTACGAAATGAGACGAAATGCAATGACAAAATAAAAATCCAAAATCCTCCATTGACCAGAATTCAAAGCGCGAGGACGAAAAATGGACGGATGGATATGAATTTAAAACAATCATTGGAGCCGACCCGCAATGACTCAATCTCAGAAACTGACGGAAATTTGTAATACTGACCAAGGGACTGCTTCTATAGCTCAATACTGAATCGCTGATGCATGCAAGCTAATGGGGTCCAAAATATATGTTATCGGAATCTCATAATGGTACTTATCGCTTGGAAAGTAGAACCATGGTATTTGTCATGGTGCTGTACTAATCAAAAGTATCGTAGACTCGCGGTATTCCACACATTATGGTACTACTCACAGGTAATGAAATTCGCACATGTAATACAGACCTATGTTGTTCTGCACATAGCGGCGCCATTTACAGGCAACGCAAACCTATGGTTTTCATCACATAAGTGTACTAACCACAGCGACGCGTACTATTTCGCGGTGTTCCTTATATAGTGGGTACTAATAATAGGCAAGCCAAAACCCTGATGTCGCTCATATAGTGCTACTAATCACAGGTACCGTAAAAGCCTGACCGCGCGGTGCTCCTGCGTGCTACTAATCACAAACCTATTTGGTACCTAACATAGTGGTACTACGCGCAAGTAATAGAGACCCATGGTGTTTCCCGCGTGGTGGTACTAATCACAAGTAGTTTCATGGTTGTAATCCAATCATCCCTTTGTCGCCTCTTACGACAGGCAAGGGATACCGCGGGTGTACTCTACATGTGCGTCCCCCACCCGCAGGGGTAGTGTGTTTGGTCCGCGAGAGGTATTTTATATCCCTCAAGTCCGCCGGCAAGCCGGTTAGGACCTCCCTATCCGCCACCTGGGACGCGCCACGTGGGAGTATCACCTCTCCCCCTGCTACGCCAGCGTAGTAGGTTCGTGGCCTTCCCTTTTTAACACCCGTCAAGTACACTTTATAATCTCCTATATCTTCCTCGTAATCTTCCCTGACCCGAAAATCACTTACTCCTAGCACATCCATATGCATCCTCTTCGCTGACTCAGCCAGTTCTACTTCCTTTCTCCCATAAGCCCCATTAGTATTGATAGCTCCCCATCGAATTCCATTTCTTTCGCCAAGTTGTTTCCAAGGAGTCCCTCGCCTGTCAAATGGGAATGGGACTCCGTTACTCCCATAGGCCTGAGGCTTGCTTAAAATGTTCTGCATCCGGGAGGTAGTAGGTTCGAATCCCACTATCGGCAGCCCTGAAGATGGTTTTCCGTGGTTTCCCATTTTCACACCAGGCAAATGCTGGTGCTGTACCTTAATTAAGGCCACGGCCGCTTCCTTCCAACTCCTAGGCCTTTCCTATCCCATCGTCGCCATAAGACCTATCTGTGTCGGTGCGACGTAAAGCCCCTAGCAAAAAAAATGTTCTGAGCTCGGTAAATGCATGAAGCAGGATGCTGCCCTACTTACATATAGCCCAAGTGAGGATTAAATATATTAAACCTCAAGATAAAATCGACACACTAGCATACCCAAGTATGCTATATCAATTAATTAAATAATCATGTCATCCCCATAGCCCCTCAACACTCCTCAAAAATAATTTTCTCTTAAAATTCCCTCTGACTCCTGTATCCTTCAACTTTTCCTCTAGGACTATTAAATCCCCCAGTTTTAGGGGTAAAAATCCCATAAATTGGCAACAATGATCCAATAGAAAGACAGATCGAAGTGTCCTATGCGCGAGGATGCCGAAGTGGGAGAGAATGGAGAAAGTTACTGACAGAAGGAAAGGAATATATGTCCATCTAATGTTCATGGCTTGCTCTGTCCTAATTCAAGAATGAATATGGAGTCTCTTGGTGAAGTTTAACGGCATGAGGCAGTTAATCTGCAGATGAATTCTGCATCAAGAGAAGAATTGTAGGATGAGATGTTCATGTGGAGCAGAACTTAGAGATAGCACAATGTTGATAGGATATTAAACAAGCCTATCTCTTTGTATACTCAAAAACGGTTTCCTTTCACTCTATACGTAATCATTAATAAATACTAAACTGCCTCAGACTCTTCTCCAGCACAAACTCAATTCTTCTTCTTAAGCCGTCGTCTCTAAACGGAGGTAGACGATCCACACGGCCAGCACCGATCTTGACGTTGCAGCCATGCCATGTGGATTTATTGGAATATCTCTCAGGATCTTCAATGCAGTGGTTTCCCGTTGCCTTCTGCAACCTAATGCCGTTGACCAAACTGGTTCCTCCGCCTTTGGGTACAATTTCTTGTCCCCAGGACAATAGAGTGCCCTTACACATACCCGCTCATCCACTCTCAAAGAGACTGTTGGTAGGCCTACTTGGTATAGGGGATCTCCTTATACCGGGAGATAATCGGTCCCTTCATTAGTTAGCCGCCTGCATGTACAGTATTATTTTTATATGCAGTCGTTGCTCCGTCTCTACCGCGGGGAGGTGAATGTCAGGATTTCACCGTCACTGAAACAAAGACCAAATGGCATTTCCTTGTTTCTCTGATTCTTTACAGAGGACAAACTCACTTAGAGATTTATTATGTTCATTCTGTTACCGTTCTGAGAAATGTTTACAGTCTCTTGGGGACTATGTAGAAAAGTGAACGTACATTGTATGCTGTCATAGCCGTGTTGCCTATGTGTAGGTGGTTTCATAAATGGCCATACTTATAAGTGTAAATTACTCTGTGATTCGCCCTCGTAGAAGACCAGCCTTCATGCAAAATTTCAAGTTCTTATCTGAAAGGTTTTCGGAAGAATGGATGTTGTGTTTTTGAGAGTCAACCACCTTCTAAACCCGTCAGGGAAGAAATAATTTGATGTATGCGATATTTTACACCTGGGACATAAAGGAAGAAGCTTCTCGTAAAATTACAACTTCGTACGTCAAATGGTTTTGGTGGGATGAATGATTTCGTTTCCGGAGCTAACCCCCATTTAACTCTGCAGGGATGGAACGTTTAAGAATATTTCCTATTTCAAGCCTAGGATTTAAAATATACATCGCTCTTTGGAACTTTGTCTTCGTACGTTAAACCATTTAAGAGGAATGGCTGAATACATTCCTTGTTGTATCACAGTCCCTATTTAAGTCTCTGAGAGGTTAAATTTGTTTCAAACCTTCTGATATTTAATACCTAAGACATCATTTGAAATGTTTACTTCGTATTTCAAACGGTTTCATACAAATGTATATTTTTGTCATCATTCCACAAATACTCCCACAATCAAAATCCTTATGGGCGTGCTGTTTTAAGACCACTTCTTATTTAAAATCTAAGACAGAATTTTATATTTGTAGGGGGGTGGGCACCAATCTCTGATACACATCGAGATTAAACCTGCGTTATTGTGTAGGCCTAGTGAATATTTTAAGCTTGTGGAATTTGATTCGTAATTTGAGAGTTTAAATCTGTAAACATTAGACTTTCAACGCACGAAAGAATACGTAGGCACCATTAATGATAAACAATATCAAAATATGTCCCTTCAATCGTGTACTAGGTTTAAGATTACTTCAGTTAACCCACTGAGTTTTAATACATCTTCTTGGCAATAAAGAGGAGAAATCGGAAACCCGGTCGAGTACCTTGGTTGTTGTGAAGACTTAGTTTTAGAAATTCAAAAACTCCTACAGGGGTCAAATCCTTATATACGTGAAACATTTTGAATTATGTCATATTTGACACCTACGACATTTAAATTTCTTGTAAAATTACAAATTTATACTGATACAGAGAGATCGTGGAACACAGAGTTGTAAGAAGATTTCGGGGTGAATGGGCAGACAAGGAAATTACCGGAGCACAAGTTAAAGCACTAAAATTTGAAATTTTACATCGTTCCTCTTGTTTTGAGGTTAAAATTTGATAGATAGCAAATCTGAATAAACAAGTGAGCTCGTCAACTCAGATAAAAACAGCGGACTATAAGTCCAAAAATCAGGTACAATAACAAGATAAAATTACCCACACCATAATCTACAAGGGATGAGCAATATAGTTCTACACCGGTACACTTTCCATAAGAGCATGTTTGCTCCAATAATTTACATCGTGGGAGACAGCTCCAAAAGTTACTGTAGTCCAGCCTCTCAGAGACACACGCTTCATACAAGGTTAAACTTGACATACTTCAAATAATGTACTTACAGTCACTTCTACTCAACAGTTTATTACACACTGGTCTATAAAACACCAAAATAGGGGCAATGAGTGCAATGGTCTTAATGTAAAAAAAGAAAAGGTTAGATATGACTGGCCATGGACAAAAGGCTAGGAGGCGAAATACTTGCACTCCTTTTTTAATAACTCCTGAAACTCTAAGTGGGCTTATGGTCCGAAGTTGCAGATGCTAAGCCTATTCTACAGAGGGGTGACTAAACGAGAAATATTAAATCCCAAATGTGTGTTAAAAATTTAGAAGTTTAGAACATTTTAGTCACCCCATAGCAAGTTAATGGGAATCAACAGAGGATGATCACTCTTTGTTCCCTTAGTTTACATGTTTCTCAGCAGGGATTAGAACAGAGTCCTCAGACTTGCCGGAAATCTACATTTCAACCATAAATCAGGATTTTACGTAAAATGAAAGAGGTTTGTAGCCTTCCCCTCAAGCTACCTGCCAGAGCTATCACATATTAAGAACATTCTGCATTACCTTGCTTGCTGGGCCTTCCTAACGCCGATCTACCCCCCCCCCCCCCTCCATAACACATGCCGCATCCGATCCACTAGAGCAATGAAGTTGATCAGCTTTTATAGCATTTCGAGGGGGAGTTTCCAGAACTCTTTACAGATAGACTGGATGACTGTACAAACCCTCAATTTTAATTGGCTAGAGAAACTATTTCTAAAATTCCTGTTTGGTTAATAACTAAGAAAGAAAGATGCCGTAGGAGTGTTGACAAAGTTGACACATGAATAAAACAATCTTCACAAACTTAACGTGTGCCACCTGCAAAAAATTGAAATTTCATTAAGAATTAATTGTAATCCTACCAGAGGGGGAGCACCTAGGCCGATGGTAGAGACGTCTAAGCGTTGAAAATCGAAGTATCTTGAATAACATTATTTCCAGTTCCATAACCTAGATGGCTCTATAGAAGGCGCGCAGTTTAACTGGACGGAGAAAGTGTACCCCCGGTACACATAAATCAGACGGTTTGGAGGGATGGAAAATTTTTCATGGGTGTTCACCCCATTCACCAGCCAAAAGCCTTTAGGGGTGTATTTTTAAGACCTGTTATTATTTAAATTCTAAAACGTTAAGAAGCAACCATCATGTGGAATTTTAACCTCGTATGTCAAACAGTTTCAGAGAAATGAATATTTATGTCATCAGAACTCACCCCCAGTTAAACCCCTTAAGGGGGGACCTACACCTATAAGGATAAAAATTTGTCAATTTTCAATTTATTTTTTCTACGTTTATTGATCCTTCCTCTTCAAATCACTGCAATAATTTCTTTGATATATATCATAAAGTTATGACAAGAAACGTGCAGGACTGTCACCGACGTTTTCCTACACATTTGTAACTTTGTTGCTCGTTTCCCAAAACTTTGAATTTTCAAATCCGTTTCTTTAGTAACTGCCAGTTTTTTCAAGATAATGAAGTGAAATTTAGTATACATGTGTATCCTATAGGAAAAAACTATATGACCTAGAACTGTTGCTGTAAATGTTATCGTTTTGGTTTTTCAAAATTAATCTCTGAAAAAACTTGCTAAAAAGTTACACTTTAATATAAGCTTTAAAAAAAATATTTTTTCTTTATAGATTCCGATGATTCTAGGTCAATCTGTATCTGCTTCATTAGTAAATACAATGATAAAATATTTTTTGAAAACAATGATATTCGTGTAAAATATTAGGGAAATGGTGGAACAGTGCACAATATGCAGCCGCCATTTTAAATGCCTAATTTCATGAAATGCATTCGCCATATGACTTGTAAATACACGAATATGTTGGCAAAGCATAGTGTGATTGGCAGACAAAATTACAATTCTTTAGTACTTTCTGTTTCTGAGGAATAAAAAAGTGAAATATACATGATTTTTGGTTGTTATAGGTGTAGGTACCCCCTTAAGCTTGTGTTGCCCTAAGACCACATCTTGGTTAAAAAGTAAGGCATACAGGAGCAAGCATCATGTGAAGTTTCAACATTGTACGTCAAATGGTTTCTAAGAAATAATTATTTTTCTAATCAGGCCCCAAACTCCGGTCAAAACCCCTTAGGAATTTGTTGTTCCAAGACCACATTTTACTTAAAATCTAAGATGTACAGGAGCAACAATCGTGTGAAATTTCAACGTCGTATGTCAAACGGTTTCAGAGGAATAAATATGTTTATCTTCGGATATCACCACCCCCTGCCAAAACCCCTTGGGGGTGCATTGTTTGAAGACCACTTCTTATTTAAAATATTTTTTGCTAGTTGCTTCGCATCGCACCGACACAGATAGGTTTTATGCCGACGATGGGATAGGAAAGGACTAGGAGTGGGAAGGAAGCGGCCGTGGCCTTAATTAAGGTACAGACCAAGCATTTGCCTGGTGTGAAAATGGGAAACCACGGAAAACCATCCTCAGGGCTGCCGACAGTGCGGTTCGAACCTACTACCTCCCGAATACGGGATACCGGCCGCACTTATCTTTATTTTTAAAGGAGGTTCCTAAAACTAATTTTGACGTTTGCAACATCTTTACTTCTTGTGATATAAGTATACTCATACAAAGAATTCAAAGATTTTCAATTCTATTACCCACCCTAAGTGGATTTTCGGAAAACAAAAGAATCCATCTTTCTTTATTTTTAAATGAAATTCCAAAAACCAATTTTCACATCTACAACATCTTCAGTATTTGGTATATATGTATCCTCATAAAAGGAATTCAACACTTTGTTCATTTCTTTTCACCTAGCCCGCCTTAAGTGGACCCTGTAGACTTATCGCCGAAGACCCAATGGGTAAGGGACGGATCCAATATTGTGATATTTCCTACTTTTAAAGACATTACACAAACTTATTCGTCTGATAATGTCATTCCACGCCATCTCTCCACTGACAGTTCGGAACTTACCACTTAGTCGAACTGGGTTTAAAGTCAAGTGGACAGAGGCTTAAAGGGTAAGAGAATACGGGTGTCAAACAACTTAAAATGAATGTGAACAATATTTAAAATTGTAAAATCAAAAGGTTTATTATACTCCTGATGATTGTGGAATCTGATGCAAAATATCCATATTGAATATATACATGGATCACCACAAATTTCTTAGCTAACATGTTGAGGATTGTTTAAATATATATATTGAGGACGAGACTAGTTAACCCGTCATATAATGTATTTTTTATGATCTCGCATGTACGGAATATTAAAGAAATAATCTCACTCAAGCTATCCCCATTAACAATGGGGTATATTTACACAACTTACACACCAATTCTGAGTGAATCCTAACCTAGATTTAACTTGACACCCTACGGAAAATATACACTGTCATATAGAAATAAACACCACCATAAAATGCCATGAGTCAACAATGAATCCATGACTCTGGACAAATAATATAAATGAACCATTGGGTCAGAACCAACGTCATTTCAGAACACAATCAACACGTAAAACACATGGCACAACTCATAGACAAAGAACAAATAACACACTGAAGATATCTTGTCGCCGTGGGAAACCCCACGTATTCTTGGCAGATGCCAACGAGATCCGAACCCATTTCCTACGACGATTGAACATGGGACTGAAATCCCTAACTACTACTACTACTACTACTACTACTACTACTACTACTACTACTACTACTAATAATAATAATAATAATAATAATAATAATAATAATAATAATAATAATAATGCATTTCAAAAAAGGTTTACTGGACTCTGTCGGAAATTAAATTCAGCTGAAATAGATGGGTGGTTTATATTCATAATGAAAAATTCTAAATGGTCGCCGTGTTACTCAATAAATGACACAATGTTCTCGCCATATGAACAGACTCAAACCAGCCTCCGTCTCGTCTAGGAAGCAAACAAAATATACGCACAAGTCACTCTCTGGTTAACATGGGGCGTTCTTCGCCACATAATTCACATCTTCTTAGCGGGGTCACATCGCCCCCCCCCCCCCACTAAAACACGTCGTCTCTTTAAATCTCAAATGAAACTCTCAGGACTTATGAGTGTAAGGCTCATCTCTAAAGATAATAATCAACTTGATGTCTTTGGAGTGTACAGACCGGGAAAGGGTAGCGCTGACGCTGATTCAGAATTATTTGATAAGATAATCAGCTATGTTGGAAATGATATGGAAAGGAATGTGATAGTAGCAGGTGATCTCAATTTACCAAATGTCAATTGGGAAGGTAATGCAAACCACAGGAAGCATGAACAACAAATGGCAAATAAGTTAATATGGGAAGGGCAGCTGAATCAGAAAGTGACGGAACCAACTAGAGGGAAGAATATTCTGGATGTGGTGCTGATAAAACCAGATGAGCTCTATAGAGAAACCGAAGTAATAGATGGTATTAGTGATCACGAAGCTGTTTTTGTTGTAGTTAAAAATAAATGCGAAAGAAAGGAAGGTGTTAAAATTAGGACTATTAGGCAGTACCATATGGCTGACAAAACAGGCATGAGGGAGTTTTTAAAAAGTAACTATGATCGCTGGAAAATTGTAAATAAAAATGTAAACAGACTCTGGGATGTGTTTAAAGCAATTGTTGAGGAATGTGAAAATAGGTTTGTACCTTTAAAGGTGGTAAGGAATGGTAAAGATCCATTATATTATAACAGAGAAGTAAAGATATTAAGAAGGAGGTGCAGGTTGGAACGAAATAGAGTTAGAAATGGTTGTGGAAGTAAGGAGAAATTACAAGGAAATTGAATCTAACAAAGAAGTCAGCTAAGGATAACATGATGGCAAGCATAATTGGTGGTCATACAAATTTTAGTGAAAAAATGGAATGGTATGTATAGGTACTTTTAGGCAGAAACAGGTTCAAAGAAGGACATTCCAGGAATCATTAATGAACAAGGAGAGTGTGTATGCGAGGATCTTCAAAAGGCAGAAGTATTCAGTCTGTTGTATGTAAAGATTGTTGGTTACAAGGATAATGTCCAGATAGGGGAGATGAGTAATCCTAAAGAAGTGTTAAAATTTACCTATGATGACAATGACATTTACAGTACGATACAAAAGATGAAAACTAGAAAATCAGCTGGAATTGATAAGATTTCTGGGGATATACTAAAGGCAGTGGGTTGGGATATAGTACCATATCTGAAATACGTATTTGATTATTGTTTGGTTGTAGGAGCTATACCAAATGAATGGAGAGTTGCTATAGTAGCCCCTGTGTATGAAGGAATGTGTGATAGACATAAAGCTGAAAAGGCTAGGAAAACGACAGATAGGGAATCTGCCACCTGGGCGTCTGCCCTAAATGCAGAACAGTAGTGATTGATTGATTGACTGATTGATTGATTGATTGATTGATTGATTGATTGATTGATTGATTGATTGGTTGGTTGATTGATTGATTGATTGATTGATTGATTGATTGATTGATTGATTGATTGATTGATTGATTGATTGATTGATTGATTGATTGATTGATTGATTGATTGATTGATTGATTGATTGATTGACATAACTTACTTCACTCACTCATTTCAATGTGGCATCACATAATTCATCAATCACTTTAACTCATTAATAAGGCCCTCAATATTTCGATCCACCACATGGGTTTATATTTTCTTCCAGGAGTTCCGGCTTCACTGCCTTCTGCCATCATGAACTAATTCACTTTCAACTGACGAGATGGTAATTTCTCTTCAGCTCTCTCGTAACACAGCAACTGAGTAACCCCAAAAGGAACAAAATAAACAGTAGCAAATCCCATCATGATATTCGTTATTTAAAAGCGGCCTAACATCTATATTATCGGCCATCATGATACTACTCCGACTGATAATCCATATCCATCTTTGGGGTCTAACATCTACATTATCGGCCATCGTGATACTAATCCTACGTGATAATCCATATTCTCCTTCACAATTAATTCAACACAAATACTGAACCAAAATAGTACTTTATAAACACATACATTTACAGTAAGATACAAAAGTTGAAAACTAGAAAAGTAGCTGGAATTGATAAGATTTCTGGGGATATATTAAAGAGAATTGGTTGGGATAGAGTACCATATCTGAAGTACTTGTTTGATGAAGGAGCTTTACCAAATGAATGGCGAGTTGCCATAGTAGCTCCCATGTATAAACGAAAGGGTGATAGACAAAAAGCTGAAAATTACAGGCCAATCAGTTTGACGTGCATTGAATGTACTGTAAGCTTTGGGAAAACGTTCTTTCTGATTATATTAGACTTGTTTGCGAAATTTATAACTGGTTCGATGGAAGGCAGTTCGGGTTTAGGAAAGTTTATTCCACTGAAGCTCAACTTATAGGATTCCAGAACGATATGGCAGATATAGCTATTATACAATGGAGGACGATGGTTCGGATCTCTGACGATTCACTCCGGCACTCGCTCCATCCGACGTAACTAAACTACATCAAAATAATACTCGCATGCTTGATGTTACAACTGGTTGAGTAGTAATCAACTTAAAGGAACATTCCAATGGACACTACCGGCACTAACCAATCTACAAAATTCCCTAAAAGAAAATAAAGAATAAAATTAAAAGAATCAAATCTACCAGTATTTACAAAGACCTAATTCACTCAAACTTGATACTAACTGAACACAGAGCACTTAATTAGCACATTTACATTTTAAAGAAAGGAAACCTTATCAATTATTTTTAACAAATTAATTAACTTTAAATGGATATTCTGTTGAGGTACGAGTCATGCTAGTAAATGGATGTACTCAGCTTTATCCTCCATGACACCTCGGATAACTGCAGGACGCCCATTTATCGATTTATTTCTTTGTGGCCTCCAGGTAGAGTGCTATGACGACAAAGTCCGAACTGGAACTCCTAGGATGAAACTCCATAATACTTGGTACTGGAATCTCCGCGATAACTACGGCACACAACACGCAGAGTTACGTCCATTACGTAGTCTGGTTCAAACACGCATTTTACGGCCCGATTTTTCATCCAATGTCCCGAGATCAGAAATACTAATACAGGGTTATTAACTAAACACCCGTATTTAGTTTAGTAGTGCCATCTTATTGTCCTGAGACTCTGCTCACTGTAACTATTATTATGAGGCTTCCAATAGCCCCTTCTTTGTTTTAGCTTATGACGGTAATAATAATAATAATAATAATAATAATAATAATAATAATAATAATAATAATAATAATAATAATATCAGTTCAAGTTCGTGCTCTAAATTATGATCAAATAACCCGAACGCACACTTTCATATATCACCAATATCACTTCTTCTAATACACTAAATGTGTTAAGCCATTTCCACTATTCTTTAAAATAACAGTTCGCATAGGTACGAAGGAAACTGTTATTCGTGACTGTCACACCTCTGTCCCTCACGAGATAAAAGCGCAGAATTCCTTCGGGTAACGCTTCCCACACCTTATATAAGCTGGTAAGTTTCCCCTATCAAAGTTTCCATACATCCTATTATCGGTGTATTAAAGGCACAATTGTGTGATAATCAGATGGCCAGTGATCTCATGATATGGTTATGGCTCGCCCGGGCGAAATCTGATCGCAAAATCTACAGTAATGAAAAAAATATCTGTCCTCATTTTAAAACTCACTCAAGGCACTTCCGCTGTCAAGTGGATGTCAAGACATTTAACACATGGCCTCTGTAACTTTCCTTCTTCTTCTTCTTTCCTTTTCCCTCAATGTCCTCACAGGCGTCCGGTCTTTATCTGAATTGTTTTGAAATTCACTCTATACGAGTAATTAACCCTGGTTCACTTTTCTACATAGTCCCCAAGAGAATGCGTAGAAATCCCGTCCAGCGTTATGTAACTCCTGGAGACAGCTGCTTTCGCCTTCTCATCGATGCGGAATCATCCACCGAGATCATTTTTCAGCTTACGAAACAAATGATAATCGCATAGCGCTAAGTCTGTTCTGTATGGAGGATGTTGCCATACCTCCCACTTGAATTGTTGCAGCAGTTCGGAAGTTTGGCGGGCTGTGTGAAGTGTTGCAATATCATGCAACACAATCACACCAGCGCTCAATTTTCCCCACCACTTTTCTTTAATAATAATAATAATAATAATAATAATAATAATAATAATAATAATAATAATAATAATAATAATAATAATAATAATAATAATAATAATCGTATGACCTCAGCTACCGTGTGCAGACATTTCAATTTGACGCCATCTGGCTGTCTGCTCGTCAATTTCGACGTTCCGTTTTACTCTAGGCCCCCACTAGATGGCAGACCGAGTAAACCGAAACTCTCTTGGGCGTCTATGGCTGAGATTTAATGAATTTTGTCGGGTAAACACCAAATGTGTCACCAGAGATCTTTTACATGCCGACATCGTACAACATGGAGTGTCGAATGGAGTTTTTTCCGCCCTTCAAAAATCCGACTACCTCTGCCGGGTTTGAACCCGCTATCTTTGGGTCTGGAGGCCGACACTCTACCGCAACCGGTTCAACATTTGGCAGTACGAAGCCGAGTTGATTGTCGTACCTTTCGGCATAAATTCCACGTGCACCACACCCTGCATGTCAAGGAACACTGTCGCCATTAACTTTCCTGCTGAAAGTTGGATCTTGGCCTTCTTTCGTGATGGTGATGTGGTGTACACGCATTCCATCAATGTTACCTTTGTTTCGGGGGTGAAGCAATGGTCCCACATTTAATCCCCTGTGATGATTCGCCGCAGAAACTCGTAGCCCTCCACAGAATAACGTTGCAAATATGCCAGTGAGGATGGGAAACGTTGTCGCTTGTGAACATCGGTGAACAGGCGTGGAAAGCATCTTTGGCACGGTTTACGAAAACCAAGGTCCTGGACGAGAAATTGCAAAAGCTGGCTTAGATCATTTGACAGTCAACCCAACCTTACGAAGTCGATTGAGGACTTCCGTCAGGTGATCTAAAGTACTCTTCAAAGCTCTCAGAAAACACAACGACATCATCGAGATAAAGATAAAGATATTCAAACTTGATGTAAGAGACAATCCCATCCAGCAGTTTAGTAAGGACAGCCGTGCCCATGGGGATCACGAAAGGCACGCGGTTGTATTCATACAAATTTCAATCAGTGGTGAAAGCCGTTAGATGTTTAGATTCTTCTGCCAGATGTATATCATTATATGCCTGGTTAAGATCTAAGATGCTAAAGAATTTGGAGATGCTCTTAAGTAACATGGCTAAGGGGTGGGGCAAGCTGCCGAAACCGGGCGACAAAATGGGGGGCGGCATTGGAGGTTGAGAAGGTTCAAACACTGCATTACTCGTAAAGAACGGTGCAAGTTGTCTTAGATGGCCCGACATTTGTTCCGATGTGGCAGATGTTTGTTGAGTAGCCACAGATTTCCTACTTTCAGTAGCCCTACAAAACCCCCTTCCTCGGCAAAGTTTAAAATTTGAACAGGGTCAATTTTAGCACTAGCGGCCCCAGACAACAATTGACTAACCTTATTCGACATATCCGACAGGTGTTCCAATAGATTACTCGCTTCCTTAGCATGATAACCCTTCAGTTTTAGAGACAATAGGTCTATAACCCTATTGTAGAAACGAAACAGTCTAGTCTTAAATCTTTTGAATTGATTAGCAGAAGGATCACTTACTTAAAAAACTAACTACAGAACCTAGCTCGGTGGTATTATCAGTGATCGTGGACAGGGCCTCATCAATGTCCTTCTCCCCAAATACCGGGATACAAATAGGAAGTTCCAGAGATTCCTTAAGTTTGGCAATATCTGCCAAACCACACCTCCAGATTGGATCTTCCTAATTAGAAGTCCATAAATCAATTCCTCCTTGTGCAATTACACAGGTGCAAGGACTTCGCGAGGACCGGACAAAGTGATGGACAATCTAACAAAGTTTTAAAAATTCCAACGACCAATATTTATTTTTAGAGTTCGGTGTTGTATTCTATCATTAGTCGACAAAGAGGGCTTGATTCAGACCCATTAAACCACTCTCTACTATCACTTATTCCGGAGATTCCGTGGTGGACAGAGGTGAAAGAAAGTGCGGGCATGAATGGGTCAAGCTAGGACAATCAGCAGATTTATTTAAAACTTTAAAATTGTATTTATTTCTCAGCTCTCCCTTATCTTTTTTCGGAAATAAGCCTTTACCAATTCAGTTACAAGATCATAAGATAGGGTGACAATTTTAGATCTTCGAATAAAATCAACCATGAACTTGAGGCTCACTAATTATACATTTTCCAATGAGCGCTGCGGATCCTTTCAGAGTATTCAAAATATGCAATGTTTCAAGAGAACCTTTTGCTCCACAAAATTATCTGGGTGTCTAAAAGACAATTCTCCGAACATTACACCATTACAGCCTTCCAAAGGCATCTTTCAATATTGACATTAACACTCTATAAAATTTACATTTTCAACAAAATGCCCAGGTCTATCAAAGGCACAACCTACGTTTTACAATTCAAACAGTATTTACTGTCTTAGATGCTCAACAGTCTAACATATTTCCACAGAATGAAACAGAATTTCATAGGGGTATCGAATACCCAATTTACCGGGCCTTTGTGGAATAAAACAACAGAAAAAGTGACTGGCCCAAAAATCAATATAATGTGGAGGCGGACACTTGCACTCCTTGAAATTTGCAATTAAGAGATTAAAACAGTATTTGGGCTTCTAGCCGAAGTTACAGAGGCTAAGCCTATACTACTGAAGTGACTAGATGGTGAAAATTTAAGTTAAAATAACTACAGACACAAAACGGTTACTAGGTCATACTCCCTCAAAGTCAACTTGATAGGGAACTCGAAAGGCTATCGCACTCTCTATTCCCGAATTTCGGCTAAGTTCTTTTCACTAGTTTGAAAGTTACATTTTAGAAAATTAGAGCTACATTAGTAAAGTTTGGAAACTTTCCTCCCGAGCTAGCTTTCAAAGACTATAATTTCTATAGGAGTGTCTTTACCTTGAGCTGCTGATCTGCTCGATGTTGGACGAGGACCCTGCCTCCTTAATAACCGCACACACTAAACTGGAGCGATGGATAAGACAGCCTGGTCGAAAATGTGCCAGCTTTTATACCCGAGGGAAAGGTTCTAGAGAGCTCTGACTAAGGCCCGACATAGTTCGAAAGGAAGGATTAACTAAGAATCAGAGCATAACTCAGAAGATACTAGACCTGATTGATGGACAATAATACAAGAATGCAAAAAATGAGAAGGTAAGAAAAGAATACGGGTGATTATAGAATGAAGTAGATAGGAAGTGCAACTAAGGAAGTATGGCTCAAATAGAAGTGCAAGGATGTTGATGGTTGTATGGTCCTAGGTAAGGTAGATGGTGCATACAGAAAAATCAAGGATTCCTTTGGAGAAAGGGAAACTAGGTGTATGAATATTAAGAGCTCAGATGGAAAAGACCAATCCTAGGGAAAGAAGACAAGGAAGAAAGATGGCGGGAACATATCAACAATTGTATCAAGGTAAAGTAGTAGACGATATGGATCCGAAACCAGAACAGGCTGTTGATGCTGATGAAATGGGAAACCCAATATTGAGGTCGAATTTGGCAGAGTTTTGAGAGGCCTAAATTGGTACAAGGTACCTGGAATTGATAACATACCCTGAGAATTACTGACTGCCATAGGAGAAATCAGCACAGTGAGATTTTTCTATTCAGTGTGCAAGATGAGACAGAACTGCCATGAGAATTTCGGCAGAATGTTGTTATTCCTACACCCAAAAATGTCGACGCTGACAAGTGTGAAAATGACCGCACCATTAGTTTTGTATCTCATGCCTGCAAAATTGTAACACGAATTATTTACAGAAGAATGGAAAGACAAGTCGAAACTGATTTGGGAAAAGATCAATTTAGCATCAGAAGAAATGTAGGAACACGTGAAGCAATTCTGACTTTACGTCTGAAATCAGAAGATAGAATTAAGAAGGACAAGCCTAGGTACTGTACCTTTTTCGCGGTATCAGTACATCAATAGATCATAATAGTCCCGCAACATGACGTTGAAATGGAACACCTTGGATGAGGCCTTCGACCAAGCCTGGCGCCGAAGACCCCTCCTCCCCTACTAGCGTTACAAGACAATAGCTGAGTCGACAGAGACATACGGGTCGCAGTGTGTCCTTCTAGGCAGTTATCTACTAATTTCCAGTAGGGGAATCTTAATAATGAGAGGAATACTATCAAACTAAGCAATGAGAGGAATGAATTGATTCTTTTTCCATAAGGGCAATTTAATTACTAATAAAGCACATATTTAAATTTTTGTACAGATATGCCACCGTATCAACACACAAATAACAAACACTAATATTTCTTTATGTTAGGATGTATATAGTCTTATTTCTATAACCGCATCTGCTCATAAATATGCAAAAACTTGAGAAAGCGTCCCTCCTCAGACCAATTAATTATTTAAACACTTATCACTACCCACGCATCCCTATATGCACAAACAATTTGACGGAGGCATATCGTGTGTGTTTTGCGTAACTCGAGCTATTAATTTACAAGACCAAATGACAAGCAACATCGTTACGCTGTCAAGTTAAGTGATATTTTAATAAAGTTATTTATGAGTACACTCTGAAGTACGGGAAAGTTGCCTCATCCTAACCATTTTTTAAAAACCCCTATACAACTGTCTCATAAGTAAATATATATGTACATAATGCAAATTCCATCGGGATGTTACTTTAACTACTGTACAATTCGACATCCAACGACGCTGTTCCTCTGTAACGATGCATTTTAATGAACCAAGGACCTTTAGATTAAATGATAAATCTCCTGAAAGTAATGACAAATAAATAGATACTTCACATTCATATGACAGTTAAGGGACACTGTGGTCTGTCCACAGTAGGTAGCAGTGGGTATGACTGACTGCTAGTGACTAGCAGCGATAGATGTTCCTCTGAAAATGTGGTGTGAACATCTCAGCTGAAAACCCTGAGCGGTAAGATTTATGCAAAGAGATGGTGGAATTCGCTCATCTAAGATATCTGCAGGTCTACCCCCAACGTTGATATTTTATAAGTTATTACAAGTAAAGCTGTCTTAGAGAAAGAATGCGAACTTAAACAAGCCCTTTAAAGCCCAACAGCGGTAGTTCTCTCTCTCTCTCTCTCTCTCTCTCTCTCTCTCTCTCTCTCTCTCTCTCTCTCTCTATCGCCTTCGGCCCATGAATGGCCTCCCAGATAAACGACCTGTCAGCCCAAAATACCAACACTCCCTCCAAGTTAACGGGACTTTCCCGGCCGATCTTGCGATCAATACTTCTGCTACCCATTCACTTCCCACTGTGTCACTAATATCATTAATGCGAACCGGCTCTAATCTAGCCCTCTTTATGTTCATCACAAGGAATTACTCATCGTGGTACTATTCAAATTGCTGGGCAATATTCACACTTCGTCAAACCATAGGCTCAGCATAGCCTTCTACACAAAGTTCGATTCTTACTCCCTCGACTCGGCCATACATGCAAGTTACAAAATAAGCTGTTCTATCGACTGGGGACAAATATACATCGACACTCGCGATTTTAGTATAACTCATTTATAATCACACCCACTGTCATATTGTCTTCTTGATGCTCATATATGTATCCTTAATTTACATAGGTGGGTACCTCTCTGGTGTGAAGCAGAAGTAGAAATTTCAGAATGTTTCTGAAGACTCATACAGAATATAGCTGATGTTAAACTGGAGTGAATTTTACATGAATTTCAAATCCCCTTACTCAATTACGCTGCTCCACATATATATATTCCTACTAGGCAACTATTTCATCCCTCTGAATTTGCAAATCCTAATCTACTGTCTACATCATTTGCATGCAATTTACATATTTACATTGAATTGAAACTGCGACTCTCTAATACTGCAGAATGGTACTTAACACTTGTCTAGTACACTCCAATATCTCTCCTCCGGCAGGCACGGCAGAGATCCTTAGCGCGGCATCACAGCAGCGTCAACAGCATAAGGTTCATAGTTCGATCGTAGATAGGTTGCTCTCATGATGACTTGGGTCACGTTCGTGCTGAGACGGTCTCGAAGTCCACGATGCGTCGAATAGATGACCACTAGTGCACTTGGATATGCTCCTACGGATGACGACGTTGCTGGTACATAACACAAACGAGGAGATTTTACTTAGGATAACTGTGTTATTTTGTGACACTTTATACTGCTATACGATCAGATCAAACACATGGGCTCGAGTTCCCTGATCAAACGATGGTAATGTCCCTGTAGCCCATAGCTCTCCCCCCCCCCCCCATTCGTCTCTCGAATCCACTATCAGCAATTAGGCCCTACGTGATAGACAATCTAAATTTCACTTTACTGTTTATTTGGCAACGTCATGACAAGTATGGTTTCCACTCGGCCTATTTCACACTAGTTTCTATGGGATCCAGAGTTAACTACTGCACTAGGGTTTTATTAGCTGATACCCCCCTTTCGAATTCAATATCAGTGAGCCGCTTGTTCGTCTCTCACTTCACCATTTAGTATCATACACCTAGCAAAGCTTCTCCGCTATTTTCCGACATTACTAAACTCGTATACTGAGTTCTACTGATAAGTCTCCTACCAGCGTTTAAATTACACATTAATCGCTCCTATGTAATTTATTCCATGGTTTCACACGTCACATGAATAATCACCGTCACGTCCTCGGAAAGTACGAATACCTCCACACAATTACGTACTATTATATCAATGTTGATGTTATTATTATTATTATTATTATTATTATTATTATTATTATTATTATTATTATTATTATTATTATTATTATTATTATTATTATTATTATTATTATTATTATTATTATTATTATGAAACTTGTAGACACCAACAAATAGCCACTGAATTTCACACACTTTATAACGAAGACTTGTTGAAGAGTCACTCACAACATACACAACGTCACACTGCAATTGGAAATATCGAAGTACTGTGACTATTCTGAAGCGGTCACCTTAAATAGCGAAACCGTGTTAGACCTAGTGGAGAGGGTAAACTCCACCCCCTTCTGAAAATTCACTCCGCTGGTCGGCACTTCCCACCATTAATTGTGATATCAAATTAAAGCTCGTTCACTCCAGTTTTCACAGACCGACTCTCATTACCATAGCTTCGTGCGTTTTGACGTAATCTCCATAGCGTCCTTTGGCGGCTTCGTGTGGAAGTTTGCGAATTCGTTCCCGCCATCCGTCTTCACAATCTGGCAAAAACCTGTTAGAGTATTTGTTTGCTGCGTACTTGGTTACATTTCCATTACATACAGCACTTCTTGGTGTGATAAATCTGCGTAAATTCTGCCGATCATTATGAGGTGTGACTCTTAGAAATCCGTCAAGTATTACCTGATATCTGGAATTAATTTTTCTGAAATACTTGTAGTCTTATGGACTGGTAGTGGTATTTTCGTGGGAAAAGAGCGAAGGAATTATATTTTTCCAGGGTTGAGGGCCGTGCTTGTGACCTAGATATCGGCGGGGTTTATTTTCGTCCCTCTCACACCTGACTGAGAGCGCTTTCACCCGCAGGCTAAAGTATGACTCGGTGGAGCAAGTACGCACAATGAGAGTTTGACCCATGGAATGAACAACGAGTGACTCGTATCCCGGAGAGGATAAACGTGCACTAACACAGGCACTAATTATCGTATAAGAGCGCGGAAAACGGCATATTTGAACGGTAGAATGCCATAATATATTCCTGATGATATGATGAACGATCACAGTACATATCATTCGTAGATCTAGAAATGGTATAAGAACGAAAGTAGTATGAGCTGTGGTGGTACTAAAACAATGGGAGCTGAATCAGCATTTTCCCATGAGGTCATTGACCCCATGACCACGTGACCGTGATGTCACATTGTTTACAAACAAGACCACTTGCTTAGCCACGTGCTTTTGACAGCTGTCATCTTGACGGATCCTAACCTCACTACTACCATCTTAACAGGGCCTAACCACTGCTGCCAACTTAACCACGTAGAGGGCGCGGAATTTAAAAACCACATTCTTTTGTCAGCTGTCATGTTGAGACGTCCTAACCACGTGGGCACTGAATTTTGAACGCATGAACGTCGCTAACCTCACTGCTACTACCTTAACAGGACCTAACCTCACTGCTTCCATCTTAACAACGTAGGGGCGCGGAATTTATAACCACGTGCTTTGACAGCTGTCATCTTGACAGGTCCTAACTATGTGGGTGTTGAATTTTGAACAAGTGAATTCGCTAACCTCACTACTACCATCTTGACAGACCCTAACCTAACTGTTGCCACCTTAAGCATGTAGAGGGCGTGACATTTAAAATCCACGTGCTTTTTGATAGCTGCCATTTTGACAGGTCCTAACCATGTGCACTTGTTGAACTTGTTGACAGACCCTGTTGAACCTTTTGTGTTTCAACATACTATTTGTCGTAAATGTCAGCGCTATGGCCATACAAGGAAAAATTGCAGAGCCCAAAACCCTAGATGTGCCAATTGCGCCCTCAATCACGAAACCCAAGAATGTACGGATTCTCGTAGACAATGTATAAAATGTTCTGGCGAACATTCAGTGGGGGTCCCTTCACTGCCCCGAACACAAACGCCAACAAGAATTGAAGATAAATCAGGCTATGGAAGTCCCTACTTTTAACTCTGAGTCTTTTTCACAACAGTAGAAAATCGATTTGACCCACTCTTGTCCCTCCAACAATTTCCTCCTCTCCAGCGAACTTCTCCAGTTCTTTTCTTCAACCACAGCCGTCCCAGAAAAGAAAATTCACGGTGGTTGTTACATCGCCTACACCTCGACATGAGCGTACACCAGGTTAGGATGTGCAGGGACATGCCTTCCTCTTCCACGTTTGCAATATGTCCCATGTCTTCTATCTCTGGGAAGAAAATACAGGTTCCTCCCAGGCAGGTTGATTCTAATGATCATTCGTCCCAAAAACGAGTCCGGGACTCGACCCCGATAACTGCCACAATTACAGCTATTTCGGATAAAATATCTGCTTATGCTAGGGCAGTGGAAAACGATTCTAAATGGTCCAAACTGCTCCTAACTATGCAGGAGGAAGTACTGGCACTGCTCAATTCATTAGCACTCTCTGTCTCCCCTTATGATAATTCTACAGTGTCGTACATAAGAGACACGAACTATTTTTACTGATTGATTCATATCACCCCCATGTAATTTTGATTATGAAACTTGGTTAGTTACAGCCAAACAATTTCACATACCAAACTATACTTCTATTCTCCATGACAACTATGGTTACGTTGGGGCCTGTATTTTGGTATCTAACAAACTACAATTCTCTTCGGGACCTTTGCATTATAGAAACAGCCACATTTCCGACCCAAAACTATTCATTATGCTCGCTGGTGGGATACTGAGTGTGCGGCTTTAATAGCAAAACGGTAGGCAGCACTTTGCTACTTTCGCCGTTTTGGAACATTCCAAGCGTACTTACACTATAAAGTACTGGTTGACCAAACCAAAATGGTCTTTAACGATAAACGACGCCTGGCTTGGAAAGCCTTAATTTCCTCTTTAAATAGACAGTCATTGTCCAAATATATTTGGCGAGCAGTTGCCGGCCTATCCAACCGTCTTATTAATACTCCATCTACCGTACACTTCAACATGGAGGCTCTTTTACGTTTCTTTCAACAACTTACTCTGGATTTTGTAGCCCCACATGACAGTTTCTTTCTTCCTCCTAGCTCCAATAAATTTTCTTCGCTCATTAGCCTAGTTGATATCAAAGAATTAAATCTGGCCATCAATAAATCACATACCCCTGGACGGGATGATATCTCGTATTCGGTACTAAAGCAACTCCCTCCTTTGGCTTGTCAGAAATTACTGCAGATATTCAAATCATTGCCCCGAGTCGGCTCAAGTCCCTTCCATCTCGAACGATTTTTATTTGGTCCCCCTGCTGAAACCAGGGAAAACTGTGTACTTCCCGACAGTTATAGGGGAATATACCTGGGACAATGCCTTCGAAAGGTTTTCCAAAAAATCTTCTTGAACGACTAAAATGGTCTCTAGATTTTAATAATTTTCTGCCCAAATATCAATTTGTCTTTCTACTGGTTCGCTCTGCCACTGATGCTATTAACCTCTTGGTAACTGACATCAACCTCGCACGCTATCGGAAAGAACCCTTACTGGCTATCTTTTTTATTTACGTGGAGCTTATGATAATGTTGACCTCCAAGTGGTATACCAAAAGTTTCTCCATTATAACTTCCCACCCCTTTTCGTTAATCTTCTCCTGAACATGCTGATGCACAGAACGCTTCAATTAAAACATTTTCCTCATATTCAGGCACGTATGACGTCTACGGGCCTCCCTCAAGGAGACATTCTCAGTCCTATTTTATTTACACTTTATTCGATATCCCTAGAGAAAATTATAACCCGCAGTGCTCGCATGATACAATTCGCCGATGATCTAGTGATATATCTTAGTCTCCAATCACGTGCAGCTATTTACACGTCATTACATAAGACGCTGTTGGATTTTGCTACTTGGCTTCACAATCATCAATTAGAAGTGGGCCGGGCTGAGTGGCTCAGACGGTTGAGGCGCTGGCCTTCTGATCCCAACTTGGCAGGTTCGATCTTGGCTCAGTCCGGTGGTATTTGAAGGTGCTCAATTACGTCAGCCTCGTGCCGGTAGATTTACTGGCACGTAAAAGAACTCCTGCGGGACAAATTTCCGGCACCACGGCGTCTCCGAAGACCGTAAAAGAGTAGTTAGTGGGACGTAAAGCAAATAACATTATTATTATTAATTAGAAGTGGCTTACGATAAATGTCGAGGGGTTCCTTTCTCTTGGCCCCAGCGTACAGATCACCCGCCTATACGATTTCAAGGTTTTTCTATCCCGATCGTCCAGTCGACTAAATATCTATGTATTTACCTTGACAGGAAATTATTATGGCACTCACACGCTAAACACCTTGTGGGAAAGTCTCTTCCAAAACAAACTCTATTTTTTGCCCTACGACAGAGATCTTGGGGATCGGATCTCAGTACTATGCTACTGTTATATCGCAATATTATTCGTTCAACCTTGGATTATGGCTCGGGGTTCATTGACACGGCGGCCAAGCAAAAGCTTGCTCAATTGGATTCGCTCCAGGTACAATTTATTAAACTTATTGGAACTCTGCGATCGTCCCCAACAATGCAACATTGGTCGAGGCCGCGGAATTATCCTTGCATCTGAGGAGATAATTGCTTGCCTCCAAGTTCATTCTAAGGACTCTCTCTCTTACCTTCCATCCAATCCTCCCTAATATATCACTACTGGCACGTTACTATCAAGATAGGGGTACACCACTATGACGTTACCCAGCACTTGCCTGGGCGTATTATTCCTTTAGTTCCCTTCTCACTTCTATTATTCGTACCCCGTCCACAGCGAATTACAATCTTCCCTTTCAAGCAAACTCTTATGTTCCTTCTCTTATTTCACCAGCCTTCGGTGGATCTCAACAGTTTGGCCCGGCCCGGACACACGGTGCTAGAAAATATGTCCGTCTAGCTTTGTCCCAAGATGTTCGTTCCCTTTCACCAATTTTCTATACTGATGGATCCAAAATTCTCGCCTCTACAGGAGTAGGGTCTGCCTCCTTCTCACCCGATTTGTACATTTCAAAACAATTTTCACTCCCATCGGAGGCAGCTATTTTTATGGCGGAGGCTTTTGCAATCCGTCAAGCCTTATTATACATCAAATATTCGCCTCTTGATAGTGCCTACATTACATTCGATTCCCTGAGTGTGCTCCAAGCCATAAATAATCCCAGTTTCCCGTCCAATTGGTATATTCAAAATCTTCGTCAAATCTGTTTCGATTTACACCACTTAGGTAAAAGGATTACCTTACTTTGGATTCTGGGTCATTCCAATATCACAGGTCATGAACAGGCTGATGCCTTGGCTCAGGCGGCAGCTCAAGGTCAGGGTGTTGCATACTATTTGGCGTTACCCTTCACTGATTATTGGAGTGGTTGCCGAGAAAAGATAAAACAGTTATGGCAGGACGAGTGGAGCTACCCCTCATGTCGTACAGGACGGAGTTAAACACCTTGTGGGAAAGTCTCTTCCAAAACAAACTCTATTTTTTGCCCTACGACAGAGATCTTGGGGATCGGATCTCAGTACTATGCTACTGTTATATCGCAATATTATTCGTTCAATCTTGGATTATGGCTCGGGGTTCATTGACACGGCGGCCAAGCCTTCCGAACGTTCCCCGCTCTCCGTGGTTTACTAAACATTATTATACTAGACGTCATATTATGACTAATATCCGTTTGCGGCTCAATCATATGTGCACGCCTGATCAACTATTTCGAATGAAGTTGGTTGAGTCTAACCTCTGTAAATGTCGTACTTCGGTTAGTACAATTAATCATATATTGTTTCAGTGTCCGTTGTTAGAAGTTGGTCGACTAAAACGTTTATAGTCGTTTTTCCGGAAACAATTCGCGTTACCTACTCAAATGTCATGTTGGATCCTCAATCCCACGCCCTCTAGGGTAGTAGCTTTATCGAATTTCCTTTTTGACACCAACACTTTCTTTTAATTTCTGTCCCTTTGCTCCCTCCATATGTGTTGACCCGGCCATGTGCGTGTATTTGTAGAAGTCGCCGAGATAGTTCGCTCTGGCGTGAAGCTTTGTACCTTGTACTTTGTGTCCTTATGTTACACCTATGTGTTGAAGATTAGCAGTTCAATTCATCACATCCCCTTTAACTTTATCTTTTGCTTTTTAGCCTCCTCCATACTTTGAGTTTTCTTATAGGGTCTGTGACTGGGTACACGGCTATCACATGAAGCCCATCAAATTATCAAGACAAGACAAGATATACGTTTTCGTACAGTGTATACTACACCGATCTCACAAATGAACGCGAGATGTTGTCATGCTTTGAGATTCCATGAAATGGTCAAAAAAGTTTTCTGCAGCAGATATACCACTCCATTTCGCGTGTTTTGAAACCGATCTGGTGTTATTTCAGTTCATTGGAATGGAACATCTTTCCCGTTAACGTGTAGCGATCATGGCGTTTTGAAGTGTTCATGCATCTCTTGTTGACGAAGAAATTGAATGTTTCCTCATAAATAGCGATTCTAGATATCTATATTTTGATAATGAAGATGAAGAATATCTAAGCGACGATATTGAACTACAAGAAAGTGTGACACAAAGTAGTAATGATGAATCTCATGCGAAATTGTTACCCCCTCCTCAGATAAATACTTTTTTTACACAAATGTAAATGATTTTGATAATACCTGTTCTTGGATCAACAATTTTACATTATATTTCAGTAACAGTATCACCGAGCGGAGTAGCTGCGCGTATTAACATGCTACGCCTATGGAGCCAAGCTCTGCACTCGGCAAGCGAGTGGGTTCGAACCCCACCGTTAGCTGTCCTGAGAATTTTTTGTGGTTTCCCTTCTTAACTCCCAAGTGAGTGCTGGGGCAGTTCCTATTCATAAGCCACAACCGATTCCTTCCACTTCCATACCCAGTTTCATTCACCATCATTCATTTCATATTAATTATATTCTCAACTGAGGTTTGCATCAGGAAGGCATCCGGCCGTAAAAATATAGTGTAAAATATAATCTCACTTCACCCCCGACCCCGTATTGGGCTGCGGGCCTAAAAGTATAATATGCATTCCATTAATATTATCGATAAAAATGTATTTGTAAAAGTGCTTCTTCCTTTTAAAACACCCGGCCCAGAGGTGTCACCTGGTCATCAAAGCTCGGCAGTGAAAATGTTATTTAACTGAATGTCGCGATGTTTGCGTACACTTTCCACACTTATTCCCTAGATGGAGTTATTCATAAGTGTCAAAAAAGTACTCTCAAATGTTGATGTAGCACGTTGACGATGCTCTGGGTTTAAATCCATGAACGGTTTTAGCCATGCTTCCTGCTTAAAGGCAATAATACGGTGAATGCACTCTAATTGTAAGCCTTATTCTAAACATTGAACAAGACGTTGTATGTGAATAACATACTGCTTTTTTTGGAGAAAGAGTAGCTAGGCCTAGCAGTTTAACATGCTTTAACGCATTATCAGACGGAATCATCTTGTCAACGCAAAAAGGAAGGTCAGAATGTGAATTATGGAGATCAGAAGGGAATGAAAATGTAACCTCTAACACGAAACCGCGATTAGGATCTTTAGCAGCTAGAAAAACATCGAAATGTTCAATTTCAGTTTCTGTTAGATATACAAAATATTTGTATGGTAACGCCTGTGACATTGCATACCCATACAGATTATTAACATAAAAATACATGTGATAAGAATCTTTTTTTTCTGAATCATAATTCTTGAGGTATGGATTATTTGAAATGCCACGTCTGTTAACAAGCGAAACAAGACCACCACGAATTTCACGTTCAAGAAACAAAAGCATGTCAACATCAGTAAGAAGATCAAGTTTAACACTTCTATACTTTAACATGGCCTCCCACGAAAGACCGGAGTCGTGTAGTAATAGCAAGGGTCTAATCCATAAATAGTTAAACACATTTTATGGAACTTTTCAAACACATCACAGAGTAAAATTGTGTCTACCTTTAATTACAAGTCAGCATATTCACCTAATGACTTTATATCAATCAATCAATAATCAATGATTGAATGAATCAATCAATCAATACTGATCTGCATTCACGGCAGTCGCCCAGGTGGCAGATTTCCTATCTGTTGTATTCCTACCCTTTTCTTAAATGATTGCAAAGGAATTGGAAATTTATTGAACATCTCTTTGGTAAGTTATTCCAATACCTAAATCCCCTTCCTGTAAACGAATATTTGTTCCAATTTGTCCTCTTGAATTCCTGATATATCTTCATATTGTGATCTTTAATACTTTTAAAGACATCACCCAAACTTATTCGTCTACTGATGTCATTCCACGCCATCTCTCCACTGATAGCTTGGAACATACCACTTAGTCGAACAGCTCGTCTCCTTTCTCCCAAGTCTTCTCAGCCCAAACGTTGCAACATTTTTGTAACGGTGCACTTTTGTCGTAAATCACTCGGAACAATCGAGCTGCTTTTCTTTTTCCAGTTCTTGAATCAAATAATCCTTGTGAAGGTCCCATACAGTGGAACCATACTCTAGTTAGGGACTTACCAGAGTCGTATATGCCCTCTCTTTTACATCCTTACTATAACCCCTAAATACCCTCATAAACATGTGCAGAGATATGAACCCTTTATTTACAATCATATTTACGTGATTACCCTAATGAAGGCCTTTCCTTATATTAACACCTACGTATTTACAATAATCCCCAAAAGGAACTTTCACGCCATCAACGCAGTAATTTAAACTGAGAGGACTTTCCCTATTTGTGCAACTCACAACCAGACTTTTAACCCCGTTTATCGTCATACCACTACCTTCTGTCCATCTCGCAATATTATCGAGGTCGTTTTGCAGTTGCTCACAATATTGTAACTTACTTATTTCTCTGTACGGAAAGAAATCATCTGAAAACAGCCTTATCATCTCTGATTCCACTTTTTTACTCATATCATTGGTATATATAAGAAAACATAAAGGTCCAATATACTGCCTTGAGGAATTCCCCTCTTAATTATTACAGCGTCAGGTAAAGCATCGTCTACTCTAATTCTCTGAGTTCTGTCTTCTACAAATATAGCCACCCATTTAGTCACCCTTTTGTGTAGACCAATTGCACTCATTTTTGCCATTAGTGTCCCATGATCTACCCTATCAAATACCTTAGATAGGTCAATCGCGATACAGACCATTTGACCTCTTGAATCTACGATATCTGCTATATCTTTCTGGAAGCCTACAACTTGAGCTTCAGTTGAATAACCTTTCCTAAACCCGAACTGCCGTCTATCGAACCAGTTATTAATTTCGCAAACATGTCTAGAATTTTCTTAAATGATTGCAAAGAAACTAACAATTTATTGAAAATATCCCTTGGTAAGTTATTCCAATCCCGATCTCCCCTTCCTAAAAACAAATATTTGCCCTAATTTGTCCTCTTGAATAACTGATTTATCTTCATATTGTGAACTTTAATACTTTTAAAGACATCACTCCAGCTTCCATGCAATGCATGCCAAACTTACTGGTCTGTAATTTTCATCTGTATGTCAATCACACTTTCCTTTATACACAGGGGCTACTATAGCAACTCTCCATTCATTTGGTATAGCTCCCTCATGCAAACAATAATCAAATAAGTACTTCAGATATGGCATATAGTCCAACCCAATGTCTTTAGTTTATCCCACGAAACCTTATCAATTCCAGCTGCTTTTCTAGTTTTCAATTTTGTATCTTACTGTAAACGTCATTGTTATCATAAGCAAAATTTAATACTTGTTTAGTATTAGACACCTCCTCTATCTGGACAATATCCTTGTAACCAACAATCTTTACATACTGCTGACTGAATAATTCTGCCAGTTGTGGATCCTCGCATGCACACTCCCCTTGTTCATTAGACTCCTGGAATTTCCTTCTTGGAACCTGTTTCTGCCTTAAAGTACCTATACATACCCCTCCATTTTTCACTCAAATTCACTCCTCACATAAGAAGGGAAGTAGCAGCGGAAGTTGGTCGTCAGAAGCAATCGATCGATCCACGCACCCCTTTATGGCCATTAAGTGCAGGTCGTTAACTCAGGTCAAGGAAGTGTTTTTTAAAGAAAAACCATACCAGTTGTTGATGCGTCAGAAAAACGAAGGCGTGAACTTGTGGCAACAGCAAGTACGTAATCCATCCCTGAGTTCAAAGGAACTTCTGTAGTTTTCACCTTCCATATCCCGTCTGGAAGACCCTCAGTCGACTGAGGACAGGTGTTTCAAAGTGCAAGGCTAAACTAGTTAAGTGAGGTTATGTACAAGGAGATATGACCTGTGATTGAAACTATTATAGAATGAAGAACACCTTCTGGTTTGTCAGCATTTACCATCACCGCGCACAAAGGAAGATGTTTTGCAGGCCAATGATAAAGCTCCTTATAGCCGAATATTGGAAAAAATTATTTAGCAGTGTATCTGGACACGGAAAATAAATGAAATGTTATTGGCGTTGTGTAAAATAATAATCATTACGATAAAAATATTTCCATTAGATAATTACGTAAAACACATCCTAAAACAGAACGTGTACGCGCGCGCGAGTGTGTGTGTGATGCAGACTGCTTTATTACTGTTGGAATTATAGTTAAGGCATGTGTTATCATGCGTTTCCCATAAAGGTACTTCTAGACTTCACACGTTCTATTTGTGGTGGAAGGCACAAATCCTCTTGAATTTGTGATATTTTCTCAGTGAAATTCGGCAATTTATGTGTTCTCTTCGCCAACAAATTAAATATTTGCCAATGGGAAGTTTTAGACAATGTAAATTTCTGATATGGAAATGGATCAAATTTTAATCAACGAAAGATTGTCCAACAAAATAACATTTTCAACTGTCAGAATGAAATTGAGAATAATTCCCCTGGTGCCATAATAAAATGATAGCTATACAATGTACAGTCGAAGCAAAAGGAAATATTGAGTGAGAGAAGATGAAACCATTAATTATAATGAATCATAATAGAGCTAAATAGTGCCTAATAATAGTGTTAATGAGTTGTGAAATAATAAATAATCACTTAATCTAGAGATCTAAAACAAAGAGATCAGATGATTAAGCTTAAATGGTGATAAACAATCCCTGATCAATTAATTTACGAAATAAATTAACTCTTAATTGAATCAGGGATTAAAATTATGCGGTGTGATAGTACATATATCACATCCCCGAATTATATGTAAAAGTTACATATATTATTGTCAGTATTCGATTTATTATTATTATTATCATTATTATTATCAGTATTTCATTTGTATATTTTGCCATTTATATTTATAAGCTGGAAGATATCCACATATGTAGGTATGAGTAATTTGATTTGCACGAATGGGAAAACATTGCTTTAATAACTCTGGTAATTCGGATGTCATGTGGCTACCCCTGTGTTTGTTGTGATGTACTTGTGTCGGGATATTCCATGAGTCATATATATATCCCAGCCTGATGAGATGAGCGTGTTGTTGTATTAGGGAAGTTCGTTGACTCATGTAATAAACCCCAGAGTTTGTTTATCTCTTGGAAGCAGGGAGAAGTTCAGTTCATGACAAGAGGTTCACTCCTGATTGGCTGGCAAGCACCAATCCAGACGTATCATCTGAGAGGAGAGGGATGTTGATGTCTATAAAGGTTGATCATACGGCGGCAACCGGGGTGATTGTAAAGGAACGAGAAGGGAGACAACTACAACTACAAGCAGTAACACTGTATGAAGGAACGACAACTGACACACTGTACGGGAAGGAATTGGTGCTGCTACACGGTACTGGAGTGACACGGCTGCAATGGACTGAACTTCAAACGTTCCTGGAACGTAGTCTTGTTCTGTTCGTGGAAAGTGACTGATCAACAAATTGTGGAGGGCGTACGCATTAAGTGTTGTAGTACTTGTGGAGGTCTGGCATTATATGTTGGTGAAAGCTATCTCAGATTTTCCATAATTTATGTTCAGGATCGACAAGCGTGTGTTACTAAAATGTATATATCTTTACAAGTGTTAAAATATGTGAACACAGTATTACAAGGTACAGTATCTGTGTGATGTGATAACTGCCGATTATGAGAATCGGTAAGTCGAATTGATATAGAGACAGTGAAGGGTATTTACCTTCATCCATGTACATTGTTCATCGGACTATCTACAAATGGTAGCTTAGTTTTCGCTTTCGTTTTCCCACTGTTTTTCATGGTTGTTGTTGTTAATATGGAGTCTTCCAGCAATATGTTATGTGTGTATTATATGTATAATGTTGTATGTTGATGAGGTGCTCATGCACGGATTTTGTTAAGAATATAGTTAGCTATTTTAGAATCAGTGGAGTTATTGATGAACCTAGGTGCAGTTCCTACCTATTTAGTCGTTTTCAGGAGGTTAGGTAAGGCCTGCAGCAGATGTACCAGTACGCAGCATTATGTACACGCCCTGGGATATAAAGTTTATCATGCTCTATCAAAATTCGAGGGATCCATTCTGGTGAACTCTAGCGCCCATACTACGGACATTTCGATTAAATATTTTATTAATTTATTTCAAGTATTATATGAAGTTTTTGAGCAATATTTTTTATTACATATTTTATTATTATTATTATTTATTTGGTAGTCATCATAATGTTACAGTGGATCCTAATAATAAATAGGATGCTTTCTAATAATTATTCTTGTGGATAAGTAAGCACTAATAGTCAACCGATTAAATAATTAATTATCATAATTAAAATATAAAAAACTGAAAGCTTAATTTCTGGGGAAACAAGAGAATAATGACTGTAAGTAATGTGGAATAAGTGAAAAAAGTTGTAAATAGGCAATTGTGGTTAATATAATGTAAACATTGTAAAGAAAATTAGAAGTGATAGAATGTGATCCACATGGTTATGTTAGGTTCATTATCAAGAATGCATTGGCATTATAGATAAGGGTTATTATTTTCAGACGAGTGTAAGTTAAAGGTAGTTAGGGAAGTCCTGATCTTGATTTACACAGGAGGGGAACAATTCAATTATGGCTAGTTTATTAGTTGGAATTTCAGTCCAGGAGGACAAATTCAACCCCATGTTATTAAAAATACTGTCCCAAAGTAAATGGATGGGAATTTTGATACAATTTCAGTTAATGTGTTCATCTACGAATTGTGAAAGCTTTAGGGAAGGAACCAGGTCCATCTCAACGAAATAATTAATGTTGTAAAACTCAAGAACTGCCATTTTCTGAAATATTTGTAAAATTATGCCACTATCATTCAAGGAGAAACCTATTTTTATTGACCATTGTTTAATGAAAACCCACCAATTGTTGTAATTCTTGTTTTATTTAGATATGTGTCATAGCTCTAAGCCTGTCCTGCCACATTTCTCTGTTGAATAAATTTTATCAAAATGCCTCAGTATGGTAAAGTGTAATGCAAACGTACCACGCTGGGATACCTCGTGTTCTCTGACTGAGCGACTCTGGAACTGGGGCAGTATTGTAGATGGATGTGTACAGGTGAGTAGTATATATGTAATAAATAGTTTTGGGGAATAAGATATCTTTGTTTGGCACTCCTGCAATCTGTGTGACTTTTAGTTACGTATTCTGTCCAACTCAAATTTTTATTGATAATTAAACTATAGTATTTCAGCATCATTTACTTAGACTTTATGATGTTCTATTAATTTATACTTAATATTTAGATGATAATGCAATTGATCTTCTGAAGATTAAGTATTTGTTCTCCTGAAAACAGTTTAAAAAAGTGTTTGTATCAGTGTACATATTTTCTATGACGGAGTTAACATCTTTGCCCATGCGGAAAATGTTTGTGTTGTCTGCATACAATGCGATGCGGCCTTTTTATTATAAGTTGTAATGTCGTTGATTAGGAACAATGCTGGTCCTAAAATGTATCCTTGTGGAATGCAAAGGGTTATATAATATGCTGAACTTGGACAACTATTTAAAGCAACATAGCGTTTTCACCCAGGAATGGCACGATGTTCATAAATTATGTAACATTAAGGAATTGTAGTTTCTAAACCAGTTCAAATGTACTGTTCGAACTTCTGCACTTTGCAATTTAGCTAGAAGCATTGAATCATCCACAATGTAAAAAGCCTTTGCAAAATTTCTAAATAACTCAGCATAAATATTTTTATTGTCTAGTAGCATTATTATGAGATTAACTGTTGCTATATCTATGCAGGAATGTTTCTTAAAGCCATATTGTGTATTATAAAAGAATTTGTTATTGTTAAAAATATCACCGGGAGTAGTCATATTTCTATTATTGTTCCTGAAATTTTAGACACCACATATATAGAAATACGTCTTTAGTTACTTGGAATGGCGGTAGTGTGGAATGCTGTGTTTGAGAGAAGTAAGATTAAGGACGTCACAAACACCCAGTCCCCAGGCCAGGGATATTAATCATTACGATTAAAAACCCTGACCCTGCCGGGAATCGAACCCGCGGCCGCCTGGTGACAGGTGCTCCCTACATCGTGGGGCCGGCCAGGTGAAATACCATCTCAGCTAAATATATCCTTATTGTACGCAGACAAAACAAACCTTTCCTGCATAGACAAAGATGTTAGCTCCATTAAAGAAGATATGTACAATGATACAAACACATTATATAGAAATACGTCTTTAGTTACTTGGAATGGCGGTAGTGTGGAATGCTGTATTTGAGAGAAGTAAGATTAAGGACGTCACAAACACCCAGTCTCCAGGCCAGGGATATTAATCATTACGATTAAAAACCCCTGACCCTTTCGGGAATCGAACCCGCGGCCGCCTGGTGACAGGTGCTCCCTACATCGTGGGGCCGGCCAGGTGAAATACCATCTCAGCTAAATATATCCTTATTGTACGCAGACAAGACAAACCTTTCCTGCATAGACAAATATGTTAACTCCATTAAAGAAGATATGTACAATGATACAAACACATTTTCAAAATGTTTTCGGGAGATCGAATTCTTGATTTTCTCAAGATAACTCCTGTTATGTCTGTCGTATATAAAATTAGAGGGATTTTTTATGGCTGTATTCACAAATGTTTGCAGCTCTATATTCAGGAGTAACCTATGTTATATTTCTGGCAAAATTAGGGAAATATTTCACTTATACCCTGTTTAATTGTGATTATTTTGCTATCTAATTAAAGAGAGTTGCATGCATCATTTGTTGGGCTTTTGTTATGAATTATTTCTTTCACTAATTTTTATGGTTCCTTTGGATTATTGATACAAGTTTCAAATTCATATGAGTAGTAATTTATGTTTAGGTTTCCACTGTGAGAGATTTATTATTCTTGTGAAAATTCATGTTTTAAGTGTAAGGAGTTGTCCTATAGGGGCGTTGTGTTGTCGCGGCGTTGCTAAACTCCCAATAATTTTACATATCATTTGTCTTTTCTTATAATTATTTATGCCTAAAACAGACTCAAAAATACACGAGCGAAAAATTACATCCCAACAACAAAATGGAGTTGTGCTACATAAACGAAACTCAGGAGGCGTGTTTGCACATCTGAAAGATGACTCCTGTTAAAATTGGCGCGCTTGTCGACGAAGAGTTGTACTAGTAGCGCCACTATGACCTACCAAAGCAAGTTTGCCTTAATTACCGACTGTACACTTCGTGAAATTTAGTCATTGTCCGGTGTTGTTGTTGTGAGATAGGTGTGATTCAAACATGCCTTTACGGAGACGAAGGAGGCAGTATCAGCAGCTTATTGCGATTAAAGAAGTCGTGTAATACAAAAATCAAATCAATCAATCAATACTGATCTGCGTTTAGAGCAGTCGCCCAGGTGGCAGATTCCCTATCTGTTGCTTTCCAAGCCTTTTCCGAAATGATTTCAAAGAAATTGGAAATTTATTGAACATCTCCCTTGGTAAGTTATTCCAATCCCTAACTCCCCTTCCTATAAATGAATATTTGCCCCAGTTTCTCCTCTTGAATTCCAACTTTATCTTCATATTGTGATCTTTCCTACTTTTATTTAAGAAAGAATTGGCAGGTATGTATCCACAATGTATCTGTATTGGCAACAAATTTTATTGGAAGACACTGTCTCAAGAAGACAGGCGTCCGGCCGCACACGGGCCTCTACCGAGAAGGATGGATGTGGTGGATCGTACTGCATCTGCAGCAGCCATTAGAACTCCGATAGTGAACATGCGTAATTTTCAAAAATATTCTATTTCAAAAGTACACCAATGGAATAGTTCGGAAACATATGGCATTGAGATAAGTTTCTTTGTTTTGTATCATTAAAATAACATTTATGCTCGACGATGCCGAAAACTGAATCTTAATTAAGCTCATTATAATTCAAGTTTCATTGTGATACAGGTTCTCCACCAATCAGAGTTCAGATTTTCATTATGATACAACTGTTTGACCAATTAAGCAAGGATGGCATCGCACCTGCGCTGAACGCACTAGCTTCGTACTAGTTTCCAGAATCAAACATGTCGGACACACATATTAACATCAATGAACCTTCTACTTCCAATATTCCACAACCAAACGGCACATTCCGGGAAATTCACTTCACTAACTGTACAACAAACTATTTGTATTTGAATTAAAGCTAGGTTATGATAACTTTCTATCAAAGCTTTGAAAACATATGACATTGTCAACGTCTCTGATCCACTCACGGAAAATCAATAACCCTGCGCATGCACTCTGCGCTCTGTTCAGTAAACACAACTGTCAAGCGACATCTCGACAGAAATTTACGAAAATTTAAAATGAATATTTAAAATGTCTAGTTCCCGATTCAGAGGTATTAACTGTCGACTGCCCAGTTAAAATCCTCAACCTGGTTGAATCCACGGCCCTCTGAACCGAATGCAAGCACTCTGATCATTCAGCCAAAGAGCCGGACACTAAGCAATTTGGCAAGTTCGAGCCTGGCTCAGTCCTGTGGTATTTGAACGTCTTCAAATCCGTCAGCCTCGTGTCGGTAGATTTACTGGCACGTAAAAGAACTCCTGCACGACAACATTCCGGCTCCTAAGCGTATACGAAAAAGTAGTTATTAGGACGTACAATTAATAATTATTTACGAAAAGTAAATATTATAGAGCCGTGGAGTACAAGGTTTGAAGAGAACAACGGTGTTATAAAGTATCCCATAATAATAATAATAATAATAATAATAATAATAATAATAATAATAATAATAATAATAATAATAATAATAATAATAATAATAATAAGTCAGAATAGGAAGTTGTAGTATAAAATTTTGAAATATTTGTTTAAAAGCACGACAGTCCTTCTTGTGTTAATGATCTTATATCACATGAGTTTCACTTTTTGGACTAAGATTATGGTAATGCCGATTTTCTATTTGCCTTACATTGCACCCACTCAGACACGTTTTATCGCTACGATGGGGTAGATCAAGGCTGGGAATGCGAAGGAAGTGGCAGTGGCATTAATTAAGGCACAGCAGCCTCCGTATTTGCCTGATGTGAGTATGGGAACCACGGAAAACCAGCTAACAGTGCTGTCGGCAGTGGGATGAGAACTCACTATATCCAGAATGCAAGCTAAGAGCTATACGCCGCGAGCCACGTAGTCAACTTGCTCAGTAGTAGTAGTAATGTGGGACTGAAATGAAAATCCACAACATGTTTCCAGTCATTTGACCAGGTTAGGAATGGATTGAATGAAACCCCCATTTAGCGGCGAGGATAGGAAATGTGCCGGCTGCTGAAGCCTGTCGCACTCCTCTGGGGCAATGATAAATTACTGACAGATGAAATGAAATGTTAATGGAGAGTGTTGCTGGAATGAAAGATGACAAGGAAAACCGGAGCATCCGGAGACAAACCTGTCCTGCCTCCGCTTTGTCCAGCACAAATCTCACATAGTGTGACAGGGATTTGAACCAAGGTATCCAGCGCTGAGAGGCCGGCGCGCTGCCGCCTGAGTCACGGAGGCTCCCACCATTTAATACTAAATAGTGTTATTGCATTTTTCGTCCTACCAACTACTTTGTACGGTTTTCGAAGGAGCTGAGGTGCCGGAGAATTGTCACTCTGGAGTGCCTTTATGGGCCGGTAAATCTACTGACACAATGGTGACGTATTTCAGCACCTTCAAATACCAAATATGCCAACATGGGCTCAGAAACCCAGCACTCTACTGTCTGAGCCAATCAGCCAGGCAGGATACCGTTTATCGTTTTTGGATATTTGGTCAGTTCCTACAAGAAAATAAAATTAGGCCTACCCTACACGTGCTGGATTGTGTTACACATGCAATGTAATTCTGCTAATCGCTCAAAACTGTGTACTTTAGTAAACAAACTTGATTGAAAAATGATATATCCTTTGTGTTTTCTCTAAAAATTTATGCAATTGCATGCCGCACACGTAGAGAGCATAATTTAATTGATCTAATCTGTTGAAAGTAACACATTATAAGCGGAAGAAATTATATGAATGGTGCTTAATCTATGGCGTCGCTATTTCGCCTTGGCACCACCCAGAGCTCTGTAGCAGCCATGTTAGCCACTCTATAGTCTTCTCCCTAGCTCGTTGGTATCAATACATCACTTCTATCAAAAGGAACTTACACTGTATGGTGACCAAAAGGATAATGTCGGAGTAGTAGTAGTAGAGAGAAAACAAGTGAAGTGAAAAAGTGAACAGCGTGTGAATGTGAGTCCGTGTAAATAGGTCGATATATAGTGGAAAATTGAATAGAGTGCAATAAAAGTGTGTATAGTGTCTTCATATAGAAACGAAGTGTTACATGCGTAGTTGGTTTTCCTAATCGCAGGTGGAACTGCTTCGCAAACATTTGAAAATCAGCTGGGATCGAACACAGAACAAGGGAAGCCATATTGTTGACTGTTGAAAATATTACAAAACTACTAGAGATACGAAACTCTCGCGACACCCACGAAATTTGGTAGACAGAATGGTCACCGAGAAAACAAATACAACCCAGTGCAGCAGCTGTAGCAGGAATGTCAATAACAACGAAGAGGCGATAGGGTGTGAATATTGCCGTAGTTGCCAACATTTTGAATGTTCGAGTCTTACAAAGGGAGAATTCGACGTTGTGGAAAGAAAGAAGTGCAAGCTCACATGGCTATGCACAGAATACAAAACTAAACTCCTAAATATAACAGATATAGAAGAAAGGGTGACAAAGACAGAGACTAGCAACTCAGATGAAAACCGTTATAGTGTCCATGGTGGAAAGCATACAGGAAACTATAAAGGCAGGACCCAATTCACTATCAGCACCTGTTGCGGCTTTTGTGTTGGTACTCGTCTGCCGCATTTCATTTTGTAACAGTTGGCAATGTGCTGCTGCGATTTTTTTGTTTTATAGACTGACACTGAACCAAAGACTTTAATATTACTTATCTAGACTCACAGAGCGCGCTGATGCTATGCGGAATATTGAACACTTTCGCGCATCGCCATGTTGCGGGCGCTTCAGCTTCGAATCATGGCTAGCACGTGGTAATGTTTACAGACCCTTGCATGTTTTCGATTTGATATGAATCATGCATGTTAGTGGATCTGTTTTAGTATTATATGTGACGGAGTGATAATATATTGTCAAATATTTTCAAGGAATGTGGGAGCTGATACATTACAGTAGTTTCGGCAATATTAGGCCTAAAGTTAGGCCTTACCTGTAAAATGGAAAGATATTCACGAGGGTGAATTCGTGTGCAGCCTTCATTCGTACAGGTTGCTATCGGAAGGGATCTGGTATTTTTTTTCACATGTGAGTAGAAATAGAACTGCTATAAAATAACTTTAATTTACCATAGGGCCTAATCGAGAACTAAACAGGGTATAGGGTGGTTGATTCAGAGAACGCATGGACATGAAATTTAGAATATTTAGGCTTCTTCTTTTTTTGTTTGCCTTTTTCCAATTCATCGGAGATAATGTTTTAGAACTAAACAGCTGTTCTGAAAAGGGCTGCATATTTTTTCACACAAACTGTGTTGCGGTATTACAAATTTGATAAACCTAGGCCTAGAATCCGTAAAATATGATTAATACAACTTGATAAAACCTTTTAATATTAGGGTAAGATATTTCTTCAAATTATCAATTATCTGAAAAATGATTTATTAGTATCGTATGCCTTCATTTCTCCATTTTTCCCATTTGATTTATAATAAAAGAATACAATTTTTAATACACTATTACAGAAAGATCTGACAATAGGCTATAAAATCTAAATAAAGCTCATTACAATCTTGTCAATCCTAGTCTGCAGTATAAAACGCTAATCAAATTAACTGTCCACTATGATATTAATATTTTTGTTCGCAAGTGCTTTACTTTCAGTTTCATCTATTTTCATTCTGGTGTAAATCATGGTGCTCATATTAGGGAAAAATTATAACGAACTTTCAATTTTTATGTGCTCAGATAATGTTAATTCAGAATGAGTTTGTAAAAGCAGTAATATTCAAGAAGATAATATTATGAGGAGGGTTTTACATCTTAAATGATACCATTCTTACTTAAGCCTAACCGGGCAAGTTGGCCGTACGGTTAGGACCGCGCAGCTGTGAGTTTGCATCCGGGATATAGTGGGTTCGAACCCTACTGTCGGCAGCCCTGAAGATGGTTTTTCGTGGTTTCCCATTTTCACACCAGGCAAATGCTGGTGCTGACTTTAATTAAGGCCAAGGGGTCTTCCTTCTCATTCCTAGGCCTTTCCTATCCCATCGTCGCGATAAGACCTATCTGTGTCGGTGCGACGTAAAGCAAATTGGTAAAAATATAACTTAAGCCTAAACCACACAGAGAAACTCAAACTAACCCTAGACATCCATTTCATTTTAAGAAATGCACAATAGAAGACTAGCACTAGTGTAACAAATGTCAGGCAGCATTTACCTAAATCCAAATCACACCATAATGATAAATTAACTTCTGCTCATCCAGTCACGTTATTTCATATCCAAACCAAACCAAATCAAATGGTACAACAGGCCCGAAAGGCCATGGCCTGCCAAGGGACCGCTGCTCAGCCTGAAGGTCTGCAGATTACGAGGTGTCATGTGGTCAGCACGGCGAATCCTTTCGGCCGTTATCTCACCGTCAGATACCTCCGCAATTGTAACCATGTAGGCTGAGCGGATCTTGAACCAGCACTCAGATCCAGGTACAAATCTCTGACCTGGCCGGGGATTGAACCCGGGGTCTCCGGGTAAGAAGTAGACACGCTACCCCTACACCGCAGAGCCGGCATTTCATATTCAGGAAATGATATAACATGTATCTGATTGTTTTAGAATGATTTCTTCAGTCATGTACTTTTTAAACAATGTGTTCAGAGAATTGAGTAAAATTTGGTGTAGGCCTAATGACTTATCAGAGAGGAATCGTAAGCTATGTTACCTTTCATAGAAAGATTTTATTTCACAGGTTTCCTTTTTTGTTGATATTGAAAATTATTGTTATCAGTACAGAAGTTTGTAAATATTTATGTGTTCTGCAGTCTGCTGAGAGACAGGCAATTTTTACCTCACGATATGTAATCATACTTAAGTTGTAGACTGCTTTTTGAACATGTCTTTTTAATTTCAATAAAGCTAAATTGTAAAGTCTAGGTTTCTCAAGAGACAGATTGACACGTGATCCTCGTTCTTTGTCCTTCTTGCGATACGTACAATGTTCGAACAAATTAGTTACAAACATGACCCTTATACAGTATTAAAGTGAGCGACGTGACAATTTTCGAGGTACTGCTAGTGTATTTTTCAGTCTTCTTATTGTCTGCTAAAGTTCTTTTTAGGTGCGCCACCTATGGGCTATCCAAAGTATTTGTGTAGATTGTTCAGTTTTTATACAGAAATATATTTTAATATTACCACAGTCTTCATACTACGTATATTTATTGCGTGTGTACACGGTAGTCGGTGTAGGCTGTCATTAATTTTGTAGGGTGGATGTTTTCATGTGTGTGAAATTTAAGTTAAAGCACGTATTCCATACGATATCCGCGTCAAGCTGAGGAGCGCCCGCAACATGGCGGTACGCGCATGGACATGTCTTCCCCAGTCACACACAACTGCGCAGCCAGCGGTGTGGGGCCTTGCACTGAACATGGCGACCGGCAGCAGTACACGTGTTTTGGTGTACCTCCGAATTTGTTGTACATAATGTGTAAATATGCAGTGTTTTATTCATGTGTAATAAATGTTTGAATCACCTTGTGAGTGATGTGTTTGTGTCTGCTCGTTTGGGGCAGTCTGGTCCTCCATTTGATTTGTTTCAAAATTGTATTTGTGCGCCTATGGAACTGAACTTTGTTATGTGCGGCCGATATGTTGTTTCGTCGTTCGCAACATAAAATTTTGGTCCTTCCGGGACGCGATGAGAATCATTGTGAACTTTGAACATTGTGCTAGTCACCTAAAAATTGTTATCGTCATGAATTGCTGGCTGCAATCGCCGTTTGAACATAGCAACGAGCTTGGCGCGAAAAGCATCGTGAACAGTTATTGTATAAAAGTACCAGGATGTCGTGCTTAAGGCTATTTACTACGAATGTTTGAATTCGTCATATTGAGATTTCAACGAAGTCTACATTGTTTTGGAACTGCTTTGATATCGCACGTTAACAATCTGTGGAAGTTACCACGTGCTATTTATTGCATTTGTTCTTGTGAGCTGTTTACGCCAGCCTTTATCTGATACCCTGATGTTTGAGATGTTAAATGCTACTTGGAATTTGGACTCCAGTGAACATTACATCGCAGACGTCATCCTTTGGACTTTCCAGTCACTTTGGGCATGTGATTCCAGCCAAGGAGTGTTTCCAGTGGTAGTGATGATTGATGATACAGCACCGCCATGTACTGTAAGTCTGTTCCATTTGTCTTTATTGTTCCTATCTTGACTAGGGTAGACATCCTGCCTGATATCCCAACCCTACTGCTAGCACTTTCCGTGTATAGAATAACAGATTTGTCTTGACTTCTCATGGGCATTATACGATTTCGTGCTAATAATTTGTTGGGCCGCTTTGTGTATTTTGTATAGTTTAGAACGTACGTGGTTTATTATACGTTATTTCATGCTTTTGTGCATCTACCTACATTGTTGGTTCCATTCAAAGACTGTCACTCATTCTAACAATGCAAATGAATGCAGTGCACTGAATATAGAGCTTATTGTTTGTATAATCACCATAGTTGTAAGATTGATTTCTATTATTATCTTGTCAATAATTGATTACCTGAACCATTCATCATGGTGTTTGAATCCGAAGCAAAGGCTGTTCAAAAACGTGGTCTACTTAAAATGTCATTAACTCACCTTGAAAATTACTTAAAGCAAGATAACATCAACCATCACGAACTAATTTCTAGGCAAAATAGGCTGCCAGAAATTTGGAAGGAATTCAGCATTGTTAGGGAGTATCTAGAATGTGAATTAGACTCAAAATCTAGCGAAACTCACTTTGGAGAGCATGATGAATTTGAAAACAGATATCATGCAATAGTTGCTAGGATTCAAGAATTGCTTTGCTCATTTGAGAGACCCACAAGTCCAAGCAATGCATCCATTATTTCTGATAACTCTACTCGGTCCAACTGTAGCTTGAAGCTCCCTCCCATTGAATTGCCTGTTTTTAAAGGAGATTTGACAAAATATTTGAGTTTCAGGAACACCTTTCAAAGCTTGGTTATTAACAATACCCGCATTGACAATGTGCAAAGACTACACTACCTATTGTCGTCTCTTCAAGGCGAACCCAGGGATTTGTTAGATAACCTATCCATATGTGCTGATAATTTCACTGTTGCTTGGAATTTAGTTGATGAAAGGTACAATAACAAACGCTTGATTGTTTCACAGCATGTAAAACATTTGCTCAATCTCCATAATTGTACTAGTGGATCTTCCGTTGAATATCGCAAATTGATAAACCAAGTAAAATCTAATCTTAGTGCTGTTGACAATTTAGAGGGTCAGGTTCCACTACATGAAATTTTGCTACAGGAATTGATTCTAAGTAAGATCAAGTCCAACCATAGAAGTGAATGGGAAAACAAATTTGCCTCTACTGATATTCCCACACTAAATAATTTGATTGATTTCTTGGAAAGAAAATGTCAAACACTAGAGCTAACAGAATGCAAGAAACCTGTTATTGAGCAAAAAAGAGACTTAAAATCCAACCTAAAAGCCCTTCACATTGCCAACAATAGCACTTCCTTGAATTGTAGGTTTTGCAAACTTGATAATCACAGCATTTCTGATTGTAGAAAGTTCAAACAAGCAAACATTGATCACCGTCGCAAGTTTGTGAGGGAAAATAAACTTTGTTATCTTTGTTTTTCCGCTTCTCATGTTTCTAAACATTGTAAGCAAAACAAATGCTCCCAGTGTAATGGGCCCCACAACTTATTGGTTCACAAGGAACAAACAAGTCCCAATAATAACAATAATAAGATGAATGCTACAAGTTCTGCAATTGTTTCACCCACTGCCATGAAGGCTGTTTCAGGACTAGGTTCTAATGTTTTGCTGAGCACAGCGTGTGTAGGAATAAAAAATAGCTCAGGAGAGATTATACTAGTTAAAGCTTTGTTATACTCTGCGAGTCAATTATCCTTTGTGACTTCTGATCTTGTCAAGAAGCTTGGTATCCGTACTAGGTCTTGTCGTCTACCTATTGTTGGTATAGGCAATTCGAATGTGTCTCCTGTAAGTTCCACATGTAACCTTGTTTTATTCTCCAACGTATCAGATTATACATTGAAGTTGAACTGTGCAGTAGTGAACACAATCACAAGTCCACTTCCGGCGCAGGAAATTGATTGTTCTAATTGGGTTATTCCTCATGATATTACTTTGAGTGATAGGCCATTTAATCAGCCCTCTACTATTGATATTTTGCTAGGTGCTGATGTCTATTATGAAATTGTGTCTTCTAATATTTTGCATAAGAATGGTTATCCCGCCTTATTAGATACCGCATTTGGTTGGGTGCTGTCAGGCACTTTCCCTGAGTCGTGCATTAAGAATAATGCCAAGGCTCGTCGTGCTAATCTTGTAAAACTTGATTCTATTGACACTAAACTCCAAAGGTTTTGGGAGCTTGAAGAACTTCATCAACCAGTTCTTACTCCTGAAGAAAGGGCTTGTGAAGAACACTTTGTGAATAGTGTTCAAAGAGATGATTCTGGTAGGTTTGTTGTCAAACTTCCTATTCGTGCTGAAGTGCCACCTGTAGCTGAGTCTAAGCATAATGCTGTTAGAAGGCTCAAACAGAAGGAAAATAAATTTGCTAAGCTTTCAGACTTGAAAGGGAAGTATGTAGATTTCATGCGTGAATACAGTGAAATGGGTCACATGGAAATTGCACCTCCAGAGACCTCTAACTCTTTAAGCTTTTACTTGCCCCATCATTGTGTGCTCAAGGATTCTAGCACTACAACCAAGTTGAGAGTTGTTTTTGACGGAAGTTGTGAATCATCAAATGGGATAGCATTGAATTCTATGTTAATGGTTGGTCCTACTATTCAGCCTGACTTGCTGTCCATTGTTTTAAGGTTCAGAACCTATTTTGTTGCTCTTACGGCTGACATTGCTAAGATGTATAGATGTGTGCTAATTCATCCTGACCACAGAAATCTTCAGAAAATTATGTGGCGTGAATCTACTGATGAAGAAATCAAGGACTACCGTCTTACTACTGTCACATACGGTACAAGTTCCGCCCCTTTTCTTGCCACGAGATGTCTAGTTCAACTTGCTGATGAACACAAGGAATCTCACCCCACTGCATCAGAGATCATTCGCTCTTGTTTTTATGTTGACGACCTGCTGACAGGTACTAGTTCAGTTGAAGAAGCTAAGGAGCTTCAATCAGAAATCTCTTCTGTGCTTGATAGTGCACATTTTCATCTTAGAAAATGGACGTCAAATTGTCCAGAAGCTCTTGCCAATGTCCCTGTAGAGGATAGAGAAATGTTGTCACCTTGTAACCTCACTAAGGATGAAGCTATTAAAACATTAGGTATCGTGTGGCATCCTAAATGTGATGAGTTTCAGTTTCAAATAAACTTGAAGAAAGTACCTAAGGAAGTCACTAAGAGAAGCATTCTCACTATCATTGCTTCCATATTTGATCCCCTTGGATTGTTAGGATGTGCCGTAGTTAAGTGTAAACTTATCCTGCAGTCTCTTTGGCAGTTGAAAATTGATTGGGATTTTGTGTTAGAACCTTCATCTGAAATTCTTGAAATCTGGAATGCTATCTACAGTGAGCTCCCCTTGCTTAATGACCTCAGAGTGCAAAGAAATGTAATGCCCTTTGCTAAGAATAAGGTTATTGAAATCCATTGATTTTCTGACGCTTCAGAAGCTGCCTATGGTGCTTGTGTGTATATTAGGACAGTATCTGATAATGGTGAGGTATCAGTGATCCTGTTGACTTCTAAATCGAGAGTTGCTCCATTAAAACAGCAATCTATTGCCCGTTTAGAGCTTTGTGCTGCTCTATTGCTTTCTCGCCTAATGTGTAAGGTAACTGAATCGCTGAAATTGCACATTCCTTTCTCTACATACTGCTGGACTGACAGAACGATAGTTCTGTGTTGGTTACAGAAACCCGCCAATTGTTGGAAAACCTTTGTCGCTAATAGAGTTGCTGAAATTCAATCCCTCACTTCAGTCTCAGATTGGAGACACGTACCTACCCACAGCAATCCAGCTGACCACTTGTCTCGAGGTGTTTTACCCTCACAAATGTTTTCTCTTGATGTATGGTGGCATGGTCCCTCCTGGTTGCACGAATTGTCCCCCGTGTATCCTGATTTTGTTGCCAGTAATACACCATCTGCTGTGAATGTAGAATCGAAATCCTCTTTGAGAGTCTTGCTAGTTAACATGTACCCACCTGAGTTAGAGAAGTTTTCGTCCTTTCTCAAACTTAAGCGAGTTTATAGCTATGTTCTGAGATTTATTACCAATGTTCGCTCCACTAAGGACGCTCGTGTCATTGGTCCACTCACCCCTGAAGAATTGAGGATTAGTGAAATGAAAATAATAAGTCTGATGCAAGTTAGTGAGTATGGAAAGGAACTTCATGACTTGAGGTCTAATAATGTAGTTGCCTCTTCGAGCTCATTGAAAACTTTGAATCCATTCCTCGATGATTACGGGTTGTTGAGAGTCGGCGGTCGACTCATGAATTCTCAGTTGGAATACAATGAAAAACACCACATCATTCTTTCTCCGAAACACTTTGTTACTAAACTGATTGTTAAACATGAACATGAGATGCTATTGCATTCCGGCCTTCAGGCTGTATTGTTTTCCTTGGGTAACAGATTTTGGATTCCACGTGGGAAGACAGTTGTTCGTGGTGTGATCCATTCATGCTACAAGTGCTTCATGAGCAAACCTCCACTCACCACTCACATAATGGGTCAGTTACCTTCGTATAGAGTTGAGCCATCATTACCCTTTGTTAAGGTTGGTCTTGATTATGGTGGCCCAATCATCATTAAAGGTGATAACCCGAGGAGTAAGATAAAGTTTAAAGCGTACATTGCTCTCTTTGTTTGTCTTGTCACTAAGGCAATACATCTTGAAACGGTGAAGAGTCTAACGACTCAGGACTTCCTCGCCGCATTTAGAAGATTCACGGCGCGTAGAGGATTTCCAAATCTCATCTTGAGTGATAATGGCACAAATTTTGTTGGAGCCAACAATGAGTTATTAAGATTTATTAAGGATAGTTCTACTGAAATAGAGGAATATTCATCTAATTTTAATGTGAATTGGAAGTTTATTCCACCCTCCAGTCCTCATTTTGGTGGACTTTGGGAAGCTGGAATAAAGTCCACAAAATCACTTTTAAAGCGGACCCTAGGAAAATGCATTCTTAATTTTGAAGAGCAGAGTACTCTTTTGTATCAAATTGAGTCTGTGTTGAACTCGAGACCTCTCTGTTCAATGACTGACGACCCCAATGATCAATGCTATTTGACACCTGGGCATTTTCTAGTAGGGAGACGATTGACCTCTATCCCCTCTCCAGACATATCCAACAGCTCCCGCTCCTGTCTAACTAAATGGAATTTGGTGCAACAGCTGTATCACGATTTTTGGGAGAGGTGGTCAAAGGAATACACACAATCACTTCAACAAAGACGTAAATGGTCTTCCGTAGGAAAGTGGACTCCAACTGTGGGAGATTTAGTGCTTCTAAGGGAGGATAACCTTCCTCCTCTGGTTTGGAAAACTGGTATAATCCAGGAGCTCCAACCTGGTTGTGACAATATTACTCGTGTAGTCAGTGTTAAGACTAAAACTGATCTATTGCGCCGTGCCATAGTGAAATTGTGTCCATTGCCCAAGGATGTTGTATAGTTGTATATTTGTATATGTTGTATCTGAGTTAATTTTTTTTATTAATTTGTCTGTGATGAACATGAACACTTGACTTTGATTTTGAGTGTTGAGATCCCTCAAAGGGGGGAGTATGTTGCGGCTTTTGTGTTGGTACTCGTCTGCCGCATTTCATTTTGTAACAGTTGGCAATGTGCTGCTGCGATTTTTTTGTTTTATAGACAGACACTGAACATGGCGACCGGCAGCAGTACACGTGTTTTGGTGTACCTCCGAATTTGTTGTACATAATGTGTAAATATGCAGTGTTTTATTCATGTGTAATAAATGTTTGAATCACCTTGTGAGTGATGTGTTTGTGTCTGCTCGTTTGGGGCAGTCTGGTCCTCCATTTGATTTGTTTCAAAATTGTATTTGTGCGCCTATGGAACTGAACTTTGTTATGTGCGGCCGATATGTTGTTTCGTCGTTCGCAACAGCACCCAACACAGCACACCCTATAGGCTTGCTACCGAAAAAACCACGTGCACCAAAACCAGCGAATCAGTACTCGGAGGAAGGGCAAGTACACGTGGAAAAGAGCACCCCCAGCACGACCGACCGAGAACCAACCATTCCTCTGCTCCAGCGTTGACCTGAAGACGCCTTTTCTGGGATAACAAATAGCGCATGGACCGAGGTGGTCAAACGGACAAACGGATGGACAAGACAAAGGATAGTTGGCTCAAAGGACAATGCCAGGATGAAGGCAGCACCACGCAATGCTTGGTTATATGTTGGGAGACTTCACGAAAAATCCAAAGCAGGAAACATCATTGCACATCTGCAAGAAAGGGGTATCACAGGGAACATCACGTGTGAACAGATAGATACTAGAGGGCGAAACAAGGCTTTTAAAGTCAGTTTCAACTTCGATGATCTAGAGAAAACTAAGGACTTACACTTCTGGCCACGAAACGTGATAGTACGACCCTACCGCTTTCCAAGACAAGAACCCGGACTCATAACAACCAAAAGAACCTGTAAGAACCCGCAGTGACTGCCGAACGCCAGTTCACAACAAGAAGATCAAAATAATCCAAGCACTAATGAATTGCGAGGCACGGCTGATACTGTTGGAAACAATGGCGTATGGCTTTTAGTGCCGGGAGTGTCCGAGGACACGTTCGGCTCGCCAGGTGCAGGTCTTTTGATTTGACGACCGTAGGCGACCTGCGTGTCGTGATGAGGATGAAATGATGATGAAGACAATACATACACCCAGCCCCTGTGCCAGCGAAAGTAACCAATGATGGTTAAAATTCCTGACCCTCCCGGGAATCGAATCCGGGACTACTATGACACTGATACTGTTAAATTACAGACACTGTTATAGAACATTGAGGGAATCACAAATGCATTAGACCTCTCTCCGTACCACCCAATACAACGATACGACATTGTAATAATTACAAAACCTACCTCACGAAACACCGGGAAACATAGAAGTTCTACTGCCTCCACAGGTAAACATCCCAGGCAGACAAGGGCAGGTACAAAGGCGACATTTCCTGCCTCATCAAACCAGCTCTATCGCCATTCACGAAACAATATGGAACTGACAATGTGATGCTGGTACTAACGAACAAGCTTTCGATACTGTTCGAATACTTCCAACCAGACCTGATAGAATTGGACATTTTAGAATAGACGAACTGGGCACCGCAATGACGAAAGTACCCACCATGAACCCAATTTTGATAGGTGATGACTTCAACTGCCGCAATGACGTCACGTGCAGGAAAACTTCTCGAATACCTAGAGGGAGAGGGCATATCCCTATCCAACAGACGTGACGGGAAGGTACATATAGCCTTCAACGGCACCAGCACCATTGACCTCTTCATAAGCAACGACATAAGAGCATCGCATCAGGAAATACTATCCAGCATTGTAGCAAGAAAACACCTTCCATTAGGAAATACCCTCTTGGTTAACACTGATGCAAACAGTCAAACAGCTCCGGAGCACCTACACGAAGGAAAACAGACATGGAAAAATTACGCAACGTAGACAAGGAAGGAATAATGAACATTATCATATCTGGAAACATAGACACCGCACTAATACTGACTGAGAACCACATCAAGGACGCCACTCCAGAAAATACTCAGAATACAAGTAAAACTATGGTTTACCACCGAAGAAGTAGACGCTAGCTGCATTACACGAGATATAAAGGGCACGAACACGGACAGCACTACAGGAGTATGCGGAGAAAATGAGATACTAAAATCAGGTAGTGAAAAGAGCAAAGGAAAACTATCAACAAATGGAAGAAGCTCGATTAGTCCAGGAGGCTGAGTTAAACCCGTTCTGAGCCCTGAATCCCAGGCGACACAAATTCCCGAAGGACATCCCGATGAAAACGTGGATTCAGCACCTTAACGCAACTCTGCAAGCACGAGACACCAGACCTACTCAGGACAATGACCTTTCCCAAACGGCAGTACCGATCACGGCAGAAGAAGTCCTAACCGAGATCAACAGCTGCAAGGAAAAGAAAGCATGTGGACCGGACAATATTCACTATGAGTACCTGAAAGAAACAGCCCCACTGTAGAAAGAACTATGGGGATAACCCGTGAACGAATGCCTAGTTCAAGGCCGCATACCATCAAATCGGAGGAAATTAACTTTGAAGACACTGTGCAAAGACCCGAATTCCTACCGAGGTGTTGTTTTAGAAAACACCACCTTCGGCTTCCGGAAAGGACGAAACCCCCTACAAGCCATCAACCTATTGATTTGTGCAAGATTACTAACCCTTCACATCTAATTTTAAAAGTAATTTTGACATCCTTACAATATATCCTTAAAGAATAGAACAGACCAAGGCCACTATTATTTAATTACTAATATAACCAAAACAGAAATTCAACCTATAACCAAGTGCTGCAATAATAATAATAATAATAATAATAATAATAATAATAATAATAATAATAATAATAATAATAATAATAATAATAATTTCATCCGTTTAGGAAAGCTTGTGCTGGTAACATAATGGGCTGACTCGGCCTACGCATAGAGTCCACCTCTTGATTATGAAACTATACCGGTATCTACAAATATTTACAACAAATTATTATTGTTATATCATTTAGGAAGGCTCGGCTTGTGCCGGTAACATAGTGGGCTGACTCGGTCTAAGCAAGGAGTCATCCTCTTGATTATGAAACTATAGAGATATCTACAAATATTTGCAACAGATTATTATTATTATTATTATTATTATTATTATTATTATTATTATTATTATTATTATTATTATTATTATTATTATTATTATTATTATTATTATTCCGCATCCATCACAAGGGGGCTAACTCCAACAAATATACATCGAATATACAGGGAATTCAGAAATTCAGTAGATGATTGTCAGGAGTTGGAAACCGAAACAGAAGATACAGAGGGAGAGACACAGAGGGAAACAAGAAGCTTCTCATTCACAAATGAAGATATTTTCAGAGAAATCCAACTGCTCCAGCAAGAAAAAGCAGCAGGAAGTGATCAAATTACTGGGGAGGTGTTAAAGGCAATGGGGTGGTACATAGTGCCTTATTTAAAATTTCTCTTCGACTATGTCATAAATAATAGTGTAATACCAAAGGAATGGAAGGAATCTATAATAATACCAATTTGTAAAGGAAAGGGTGATAAAAGGAAACCAGAGAACTACAGACCAATCAGCCTGACCAGTATAGTTTGTAAAGTACTGGAGAGTTTAATATCAAAGTACATCAAAGGGATATGTGATGATAAAAATTGGTTCATGAGGAGCCAGTATGGATTTAGAAAGAAATTTTCTTGTGAGGCACAACTGGTGGGATTTCAGCAGGACATATCAGACCAATTGGATTCAGGCGGCCAGATAGCTTGCATAGCCATAGGTCTTTCCAAATCCTTTGATAGAGTGGAACATGGAATATTATTAAAGAAATTGGAGGGAATAGGATTGGACGTAAGGGTTACACGTTGGGTAAAAACATTTCTAAATTCAAGGGTTCAGAAAGTCAAAGTAGGAAATAACGTATCGCAGGAAGAGAAAGTTTGGAAGGGAACTGCACAGGGTAGTATAATCGGTCCGTTACTTTTCTTAATATACGTAAATGATTTAGGGAATAATATAACATCAAAATAAGATTGTATGCAGATGACGTAATTGTTTATAGGGAAATAAATACCATTGAGGATTGTTCAGAATTATAAAGGGACCTTGAGAGTATCCAACAATGGGTTGAAGAGAATAATATGAAGGTTAATGGAGTCAAATCAACTGTTACAACATTTACAAACAGGAGTTTTAAAACTGAATTTGAATATACTTTGGATGGGGTAGTTGTGCCAAAAGACGGCAAGTGCATATACTTAGGTGTGAGATTTGAAAGTAATTTGCACTGGAAGGGTCATATTGATGACATTTTGGGAAAGCATACAGATCGTTACATGTCATAATGAGGCTACTTAAAGGATGCAACAAAGAATTAAAAGAGAAAAGTTACCTAAGTACGGTTCGTCCATTATTGGAATATGCAAACAGTATTTGGGATCCTCACCAAGAATACCTAATAAAAGAAATAGATAGTGTGCAGAGGAAAGCAGCAAGATTTGTAACAGGGGATTTCAGGAGAAAGAGTAGTGTATCAGAAATGTTAAAGGAACTAGGGTGGGAAACTTTAAGTAAGAGAAGGGAGAAAACTAGACTTACAGGATTATATAGAGCCTATACAGGAGAAGGAGCATGGGGAGATATCCGTGAGAGGCTTCAGTTGGAAAATAATTATATCGGCAGGACTGACCACAAATATAAAATTTGAAGGAATTTTAGCAGAAGCGATTGTGGTAAATTTTCATTCATTGGGAAGGGTGTGAAGGAGTGGAACAGTTTACCAGGGGTAGTGTTTGATCCTTTTCCAAAATCTGTACAGATATTCAAGAAGAGAATAAACAGCAACAGAGAAAATAAATGAAATGTTAGAGGGCATTCGACCAGTGCAGGTTAATATAAATAAAAAATGTGTGTGAAGAAATTAATTCCATCTCCTGGTCTAAGGAGTTGGGCAGCCAAAGTAGGGGACTGCCTGTAGGGGTGAAGTACAGTGGGGACTTCGATGGCCCTGGGACCGCTACGGTAGCTGTGAAGGCCCTTCAGGAACTCTGAAAAGTGGTGGCAAAAGGGGTTCTGGTTAAGACGCAGAAGGTCGTTATGTTACTTAGGTTCCAGAATGGGTAAAGGAAAAATGAATAAATAAATGCAATGTAAATTTTAATCTTATACCAATTGTACAGTATCATTTGAAGTAATTCCACATACTGTACATCAGTTGACTATATTTGTAAGTAGTACAGGAGATATTATAAGTAGAAGAATTTTGTAAACAATATAAATTTATTAAGGATGAGCTGTGTGTTTAATAGAAAAAATTGTTAGCGTAAATTGTATAATATTGTATTATAGGAAAATTTTCTTCTCTTGTTAATTTAATATTTAGTGCTTGACAATAATGTATTTTAGTGTACCATTTGCCATCGAGGTAGACACCTCATTTGCAAATAAAGATATTTTGATTTGATTTGAAGAAGATACCTCTGTCTCCTACATATAGGCATCTTAAACATTAAATTTAATAGCAATAATAACTAGACAACAAATGCACATAAGCACATGTGAGCCATTTACCGGTGTATTGAAACTCCTGTCCGTTCATTCTTCTTTCTTCGTGAATAGACAAAATCACACCCAAACAATACGCAGGTATTCACTATTCTACCCCTGCATACAAACAACATAAATAGTCACGCAGTGACCGTTGTACGGTACACTACCTTAGTTGTGCGAGTCAGTGGTGCGCGGTAGTGGTAATCACTTGTGTTTTTGCTTAAGTGTGGTGAAGGAGTGAGAAGTCATGGAGACTGATAGTGGCGGAACGTTGAAAGTGGCCGGGCATCATCTACGAGTGGGGCGTGATATTGTCGTACCCATGGATGAGGAATCCATAACTGATTCACATAGTAATACGACACAACAGCAAGGTTCTCAGTCATCTGAGACTACTGTACAGAGGCGTAGTACGGAAGTGGCAGACCGTTCTAATCCAGAACAACTTAACAAACAATCCGAGGTGTCCCCAGTAACTTCTCCCCCGGAATATTATAATCGCTTTCATCATGGACCCTTCTTTGTTTTCGTTGAATCCATTAACGATCAAAATATAGGCAGTTTACACCCTATGGAACTTGGTCGCCGATTCTATGAAACTAAGCTCAACGTCAAATCTATCCAACGTAAGGGACGTAATAGACTACAAGTCACTTTCCATACGGCTTCTCAAGCCAATGCCTTTTTTAGTAACCCTATGCTTGAAACCCTAAAAATTAAAGCTTATATTCCATCTTCACAAGTGTTACGAGTAGGCATTATTCGTGGAGTTGAAAAACGCCTATCGGATGATGAAATTTTACAGTATCTGGAATCTGAGGCACCGGTTAAAAGCGTGCAACGTCTTAATCGTCGTGCAATTCAAGATGAAAAAACCCAATACCTTCCTACAGGTTCTATAAAATTAGTTTTCAGGGCTCAAACGCTACCATCCCATGTAGCCTTATATAAGGTGTATATGGCAGTTGAACCTTACATCTTTTCACCTATTCGCTGTCGTAAATGCCAGCGCAAAGGGCATACAATTCGGCAATGTCAAGCCAAAAACGCACGTTGTGGGAGATGTTCGCAGCAACATGAAACCCAGGCTTGTACTGAGCAATTCACGCAATGCGCCTACTGTAAGAAAAATCATGTTACGGGTTCCTCAACTTGTCCTGAACACAAGTATCAAGTTAACATTAAAAGGTTAATGAATACTGAATACCTGTCTTTTCCCGAGGCTAAAGCTCGAATTGCCCTTCCAATTTACCATTCCGAACAACAAGAACAGCATTTCCTTCCACTACCATCGAATCCCTCATCTCCTCCGACACCAAACCCCCGTAAACGTAAGTTTACTCAAGTCATCATGCAATCTCCCCCTCCTACACCCGAGCCAGGCTTTGATCGACAAGGATACATGGCCATCCTGCGAAATGAACCTTCGGTTCCAGTAAATTCATTCCCGTCAACGAGTGCCATGCAACAACCTCTGCACTTATCATACCCAACAAGTTCGTCACCATCTAATGGGCAGCAACCTTCCGCTGCCCCCCAAGACATAAGCTATCCTCCTACCAAGGAACGACTTCAACAAGAAATCCAGCAATTGCTGGTAATGTTAATTCAAAGTATGAGCCACGAGCCTCAGATTCCCCATGTATTATATAAACTACGAGATTCTATCATGAACATTCTTGCATGATTACAATACCCCAATGGAATTGTCGAAGTGCCACCTCTAAAAGGCATGAATTACAAATATTTATAAACGAAACGCAAGCTAATATTATTTGCTTACATGAAACGTGGTGTCAACCACATTTCATTTTCAGATTAAGAGGTTATCAAGTATTCCGATACGGTGGTAACGGTTTTGATGGAGTCGCCACATGTGTACAAACTTCATTACCCTTTACACAATTCCCTTTGCAATATTTCATTCCACACACTTATGCAGTAGGGATAGTACACCATAATACTTGTTTTATAAATATCTATTGCCCCCCCACATTAACATTACTCAGAATCAATGGACGCAATTTTTCCAACAATTTGCAACATTCCAAACCTTTTCATTCTCGGTGATTTCAATTGCAATCACACTGAATGGGGGTGTATCATAGATACAATAAAAGGCTCCAATTTACTTGCTACCTCAAATCATCAGAATCTGTTTATTTTAAACGATGGTTCCCCGACCCGTTTAACTCCGCCTGGATCTCCACCCAGTGCCGTTGATCTTACATTATGTCGTCCAACCATGGTCCCTGTCACCACCTGGCACACATTATCTGATACCTACACCAGTGACCACTTCCCCATCATCATAACATATGGTAATCACCCAATAATTTCCCAGTTTAAGACACCTTCATGTATACGTAATGTCCGATCTTATAAAAATTTCAATATTTCAAACTATCAATTATATCTCAGTCATATCTTGCAGCAGGAACACGAGTCACCTATTACCTTTCCAACCTTACTCCCTTATTTAACCCAATATTTAAATATGTTTCATCCGTGTCGACCGCTTAACGTGACGACCCACCAACAGAAATACGAAATAAAATGGTGGGATAAAGAATGTCACGATCTCATTCAACAGCGAAAACAATTATTTAAAAAATACCGCCAATCAATGACTCAGCAGCATTATTTCCAATTGCGATATCATATTGCAAAAACAAAGCTTGTCTTTAATGCAAAAAAACGAAAAGCTTGGCAGTCTTTTATTTCTACATTAACTCCTCAATTACCAGCAGCGAGATTTTGGAACGCGATCCGCATGATAACGCGAACATTCCAATACCAAACTTATTATTCCTATCCGCGACAAGTTTTAGAAGACTTTTTATATAGCCTCGCTCCAGTATCAGTAAACCCGGCATTTCTACCCACCTCACAGGACAATTCTCGTTCTTTTACTTCGTTATTAAAGCCAATTACATATAACGAACTACAATCTGTATTATGTACCGTTAATAGCTCGTCCCCAGGACCTGATGCCATTACTTATCTCATGCTCAGGGCCCTACCCCCTCACGCCAAAATTTATTTACTACAACATTATAATAGTATTCTTGAGACATTACACGTACCAACAACATGGAACGATTTTTTCATAACTCCTATATTGAAACCAACAAAACGACCTACCGAACCTGAAAATTTTCGTGGCATAGTTTTGGGATCATGTATACGGAAAGTCTTCTGTAAAATCCTCATGAAACGAATGGCGTGGTTATTGGAATATCACTCACTATTACCTAAGTATCAGTTCGCTTTTAGACGTGGTAATAGTACACAGGAACCTATCATTATTTTCCTACTCGACATCGTATTGACAAAATGGCGGAAACAATCTACCGTGGCAGTCTTTTTGGATATTAAAGGTGCCTATGGTGCTGTGTTATTGCATATTCTCTGGGAGAAATTATTTATTTCTGGATTTCCCATCAAATTCCTTTCTATTTTAAATCAACTATTTACCAATCGACGGTTAACCATTAAATCAACTCAACACACAATTGAAAGCCGCTATACATCAAAAGGATTACCACAGTGTTCGATACTAAGTGAAATTTTGTTTGCCCTTTATATGAAAGATCTCGAATCTATTGTGACTCCATACGCTCGAATTCTAGCTTACGCGGATGATTATGTTATTTATTGTTCTCACTCCAACATTGATCATTGTAGAACCACAATATCTCGCGTTTTAAGTTTAGTCCTTCGGTGGCTAACAACCCATGGACTTTCACTTTCAATCGCTAAATGTGTAGCGATGATCTTTACAAATAAACGAACTTTTGATAAAAGCCCTATTAACTTTGATACCTATAGCATCCCCTTTGTCCCACAACACTTATATTTATTCATATATATCGACCAAAGACTTACATGGCAACCCCAAATACAGTATTTAATTCGGAAATCTGATCGTTATATTACTATCTTACGAACGGTAACGAAACGTGCATGGGGTGCTGACCCCTTGTCAGCATTACAACTATATCGTGCAACCATTCGGTCCATACTTGATTATAGCGCCCATATTATTGATTTAACCGCTAAACACAGTTTACTAGCTTTGGATCGTCTTCAATTTTCAGCACTACGTATCAGTGTGGGTGCCCTCCGAACAACACCAACTAACGCTTTACTAGTAGAAACTACAGAAAAACCACTGTATATTCGCAGGATAAAAATTTCAAAAAATTCCTACTTAAACATATTAGCAGATCGAACTCCCTTATCGTACCTAAATTAAAATCATTATATGAATATTATCAACAGCGTCGTCCACCTCATCATCAGTACCCCGCCATATATATGGCGTATGCTGAACTCCACCATCTTACTGAAACTATACTTCGCACACCACGCGTAAATTTGTATTCATATGACTATGATATTCAAACATTCCGTCCTTCTATTATCATTGCCCCTTCTGATTCATTAAAACAATGAATGCATTCACCTCATCCCAGATTATACGCCCTTAAGAAATTTAAAAGTTCAATAACCTCACCAGATAATCACCTTTTTACTGATGGGTCAAAATCGACTACTGGAGTCGGAGCAGCATTTTATGATCCACAAACACAAACTATCTTTAAATATCCGTTGCCTAATAATTTAACTATCTTTACAGCAGAATTGTCCCGTTCCTGTGGAGAACCTCAGGGCGATAGTGACCATTTGTTTTTTCATTGCCCCCAATATGCACGCCAACAGGCTATTTTAAATCTTTTATGTCCAACAGTTGCAATCCAAAAAAATAAATATATTCAGCGATTCTCAAAGTGTATTACAAGCTCTCAAATCCTTCGCCCATAATCAAAGTACATATGCCTACGAAGTTAAACACCTTATTTTACAACTCGAAACATCCGGTTTTGTTATAACGTTAATATGGATTAAAGGGCATAACCGACACGCAGGCAACGATATGGCCGATATAGCAGCAAAAGAAGCCAGTGCAGATACCGCGAACTTGTTACAAATCAAAATCCCGATTTCTGACTTCTTTCCATATATCAAAAATGAAGCTAAACACACATGGTGCACAAAATGGCGTTTATCAGCTAGTACGAAAGGCCACTATTACTATCAAATTCAACCGAATATTCCCACACTTCCGTGGTTTGCATAATGTACGTATACACGACGTCACATTACTAACATCATCAGACTACGTTTTAATCATGCCTTAACCCCGGTATATTTATCTCGATTTCAAATTACGAACGATCCAACTTGTTCCTGTGGAGAACCTCAGGGCGATAGTGACCATTTGTTTTTTCATTGCCCCCAATATGCACGCCAACAGGCTATTTTAACGCAGAAATTAATTAATGTCCACGTAATTACGATCTAGATTTTCAGTTGTTTTTTCCGACATGTTGGTGAAGTGGCATTTCTATATGTTCCGGGTGAGTGGATCTTGCACCAAGTTTTTTATTACTCTCCCATCTTGTACAGTGCAACACGTTTCTATTGCTCAAGATTAATAGGTTATTTGTGTATTCGACCAGTGCAGATAGTTTAATACTTTTCTGCCCCTACATATACATGATATCATGGTGCTTCTTTCAGTTTATCTATCTAAGTGTAATCGTGCTAAAACTGGTTATTAATGATGTAAACGTGTGCTATTGTGATACAAGTGAAATATTTCATTGGGCTCGTGACTGGGAAAGAATATATTGGTTCCCAAATAAATATCCGCAAGACAAGACAAACAACATAAACCAAAACTGCACGTAACACAGTTACATACACGTTTACAGTGAATCTGTAGCGACGGCCGAATGTTTCCGGCTTCACTAGCACCAATGCTACGAAGTATAGTGCTGCCAATCTATTTATTTGACATCTGTGCTTAACTGTGATCTTCTTTGGTTTTTTTCACTTTTCATTGTCTGCCAGTAGATGGCTCTTTAAATGGTGTTGAATCGTGAATATTTTGCGGTAATCCTATGAACAGAGTATAAACACGTATCTTCTTTTGTAATAATTTAGGATATTATTGGAGGTAAGTGGTTTAATATTATTTTATGTATATGTGCACGTCATTTAGCTATAATATTCAATAAATAATGGTAATATTTGATGCGTATTTGATCGAGAAAATGATAAAGCGTATTTCAACTATTCAGTTCATAAATCTTTCTTAGCTGGGGGTCAGGAATGAATTTTGCATGAGAATATATTATTCGGCTTTTTTCGTTAGGATATTTTTTTTTAAGTATTTGCATTGTTTGCTTGGTTTTTTTTTTTCGAGAAGATTGTTCTTGTTCTTCTTTTCGTATCTCGTTTGTGCAAAGTGTGTAAATTTCTTGCGTGTTTTTTTAAAAATCATGTGCGTGACAGTTGTAACCACGGAATGGATTAATTACATTTTTAGATAGTATGTATACTTCTCTTTTGGAACATTTTAGTTCTTGGTGCCTTATTCAAATCGTGTTTTTGAACATTAGTTTCATATTTTGGAGATATAACAATTACATGTATTGAATTGTAGGGCATTGAGAAGTTTGCTCTGTTTATTTGTATCTTTTTCTTGTTTTTTTTCTTTATCAGTAAGTGTGTATAATATTCATGTAGTTACGTAGTGGAGCCATTCCTATTTACTGTCGGCACATCATCAATTACCTAATTTCATTCAAGGAGCATAAAATATATACAATCTTGTGCAGTTGGTTTCAGTTGGTTGGGTACTTCACTTTTATTTCCGAGAGGTCTTGCTGTCGTGGTCTTCGCCGATAATTAGCGAGATAGTGAGAGGATTTAAACCCCTTTGGATCTTCCTAATACATTAGCTGAAAACTTTATATCTCAGTTGTCAAATAGAGACACGCATTATTACATGTGGAAATTATTAATAATATGATAAATTTAAATTTCGCAGAATGTGCATTTAGTTTTTACAGAGACTTGTGAAAGAGTTTTGTCTTTTGCTGCACAGTATCCGATGATATCGGTCACAGTATGCTCCGCATAATTTACACTTGCAGTTATCGTCCGGGTCATGGAATTTATCTGTTAGGCATGTCCGATGATGGAAGCCGTGTATGGTATATCTTGTCAATACATGATGGAGGTCATATCTGGCTTGTGTCCTTTCCCTACATATCATCGCATCTGTTGGGTAAAACTCTGGCCATACCTCCTGCAGTACATCAAAGTTGGCTTTGGTAGCTGGTCGAAGCGGAGGTCTTCGATGAAAAATTGCGCTCTTGCCAGTACATATGTAAGCCGGGATAATGTGTCCTTTGACAGACATAGTGCTCTTTTGAGGAAATTGGCTTGGACTTTTTCTATGTCTTCGAAATTTTTCTTCTTTAGGTGTGTTCAGATGGTTTCCAGTCCATGTGTTATGATGGGAGCAATTTTTAAGCGATACGGTGTGGTAGCTGTGGGCAGGGATAGTTGTCTTAGGTTCTTTATGCTATTAATTAATAGCCGTCTTTGCTGCGATGGTTCATCCTTTAATGCGAAGGTCATAGATATCACCACTCGTCTGAAGTGCGATCCCTAAGTAGGTATTTGAAATACGGAACGTTCTTTATCGGAATATTCATATACATGATGATGTCATTTGCTCCTCTTCTGAATGTCATTTTTACAGTTTTGCTACTATTTATAGTAAGCTCATTCTTTTCTGCCCATGTTGTAAGTTTACTGATGGCTGTTCGAATTATTGTACTTGCAAAAGTGTAAAGTAAATAAGAAAAGAAAAATCATATTTTAGCCACACTCCAGAGGTCTGTACCCTGAAGGTTTGTATCTTAATGGTGCGCGTAGGTAGGGTAATACTATCTGAATACTAAGCAAGTTTCACATCCTGTTGAGATAATTGGTTGTATATCATTTATATACTTTCTTTGTATTTTAGACTGTATCTTCCGTTTTTATCAAGTGGCATGGAATTTATACTGTCTTAGCCACGAATGTATAAATGTTATTTGGACAGTTCACAATTAATGGGGAACTCTGAAAAATTAACCTGTTTTTTATATGAGGGCTAGTTTTTTTTTTCCCAAGGTTTGATTGGTCACAAAATTAAAACCATAGTAAAAATCAAAAATTTTCAATTTGCAACATTTAGCTACATGGTCTAGCTACTTCTCTACATAGTCGCTGCTCCGACATAGAGATTTATCATAGCATGGTACCAACTTCCCAATACCCTTGACATAGAAGGCAGCTGCCTGTGCTTTTTGCCACTTCTATACACTGATCTGCAGATCATTGTCTGTGCTAAAAGGCTGTTCTCCTAGCCAGCGTTTCATGTGAGCAAAGAGTTGAAAATCAGAGGGAGCGAAGGCCGGGCTGTATGGTGGGTGACTGAACACTTCCCATTGAAAACTCTGCAGGAGCGTCTTTGTTGCAACTGCAGTGTGCGGCCATGCATTGTCATGAAGAAGGATAATACCTGATAACATTCCTCTTCACTTGTTCGGAATTGCCCTTCGTTGATGTTGGAAGAGTCACGCTGTATGAGGCTGCAGTGGTGGTCGTGCCATGTTCATGAATTCCACCAACAAAACCCCTTTTCTGTTCCAGAACACAGTAGCTATACTCTTTGTGATGTTCGCTTGCACTTCTTTGGTTCACTCGGGGAATGAAAATGCATCCACTGTTTGGATTGCTCTTTCGTTTCTTCATTTTCGAAATGGACTCATGTCTCGTTCCCTGTGACTTCTTTTTCAAAAAATCTTCTTCCTTCAACATAGTACCTCTGGAGAAGCATTGAAGGTGGCGCCCATTTGTTGTATTTTGTGATGGTCTGATAGCATCTTGGTAACCCATCTCGCACAGAGTTTGTGCTACTGAAGTGTCTCACTCACGTTGGTATAGAGAGCTGACCTTGAAATTTCGGGAAACAAATCACTCAACACAGAAATTGTGAACTGACAACTTTCTTGTAATCTCCTGATCCACTCGCTAAACAAAATCGTTGGTTAACACTTGCTTCCTTTCCTGACCGCCTGTATCACGAACGTCTGTACGTCCTGCATCAAAGTTCCTGCACCATTGCCGCACTTTACTGTCTCTCATGAAAGTTTACTGTACACATTATTCATTCGTCAATGAATTTTGGATGCAATGCACCCCCTCAGCATGAAGAAATCGACTGATAGCACACATTTCACACTTGGCGGGAGAGACTATTATTCTAGGCATGTTTACGTGCTCACTGCGTGCTCAGAACTGACAAGAGTGATATGATGTGGTCGCATACTAGAGACACTGTGCAACACTTCATCGGATTCTCACTGTGGTTTTAATTTCGCGACCGATCAGACGTTGAAGAAAAAAATAGCTCTCGTACGTTATTTAAAGACCCAGACTGCTCCACTGTATAATTAGCAAACATCATTCTTCCTGTCTTATTCCCTTAATACATTTATGACTTCTATAAATGGGAAAAAGTAGCTTAAGTTATGGACTTAAGGTTATTGGGTAAAGGCATATAGTTTCCCCTTACCGTCACCATGAAGTACACATTTAGAAATGTCAACTGTCAAAATTCTACTTTATATAATATGTGGGAAACAGAGATGTTTTCATTGCCACTGCTAGGGACCTATCAACCTATCCCAATATAAATGTTATTTGGACAGTTCACAATTAATGGGGAACTCTGAAAAATTAACCTGTTTTTTATATGAGGGCTAGTTTTTTTTTTTTCCCCAAGGTTTGATTGGTCACAAAATCAAAAATTTTCAATTTGCAACATTTAGCTACATGATATTTCATATCAAAATATCGGAAATCTTGTGGCATTTTCCATACATCCTAGTAAGGCCACCTCTATTAGCTGAAATATGCTAAATGTAGCACCACTTCTAGAATTCAACACAGATAGATTTCTACATATACTACTGAACAACAAAATCTTTCTAGCAGTAGACCTATGTAGAGCTATCGACTGGTAAGAAACAGTGTCCCTGCCATGCACACACACACTCCCTTTGCGAGGTTCAATGCTATGCACTGCTGTCATAGACTAATGGTTTTTGTCATTATCCAAGATGTGTAGGCCAATTATTAATATACAGTACACATCCTGGACTATTTAGTCCTCTAATACATGTTCATTTTTATGTGGTGACGAAAATGTCAAGCTTGAAAGTTCAACTTGCGTTCAGTGTCTTAGATTTACCAACAGTTCTTAGCTGGGGCTAATACCTGGACAGTCGTATGTGATGTGGTTTGCCATAATTGAATTTTTTTTTCTGGTTCGTTTTGGCTTACTAGGGACCTCGGGGCTTGTCTTAACTCTTCGCAAGGTCTTCTGCTTTTTCTTGGCCCAGTATGCTTTCATTTTCTGGCTGTGTGCCTGCTTCATCCTGTCAGTACTGAGATCGGTTCTCTGTGGTCTCTAATGGGATCTGCAGTTCCTCTAGGTCTGATTTTACTGAAGTGATCCACTTGGTTGTGGAAGCCTTTCCCCTATTTGTCACTGTGAGGATTCTGTTGGTGAGCCTGCAGGGTTTCAGGCGGGTCATGTGCCCGTAGGAGATCAGTCGCCTTATCCTCATGCATGTGACTACGTCTTCCTGATGTTTGTAGAGCTCGCTGTTGTGCCTGATCTTGTTGGTGCTATCCTCCTGTCTTATAGGTCATAGTATCCTTCTCAAGATCTTCCTCTTCTGAGTTCTAGTTTTCTGAGTGGGCCCTTTCAATTCATCAGGGGACCCTCAGAGGCGTTAGAGTACAAGGGCTCTTACTTCTTAGTTGTAGTGCTTCAGCTTTAGGTTCTTGGAGAGGTTCTTGGAGGTGTAGATGCGTTTACAGGAATGATAGGCCCTATGTAACGTGGTGCACCGGGTGTCTATGGCCAGAGTTTCACTCACGCTTGCTGAGATCCGTTCCCGTAAGTACTTGACTGCAGGAACTTTACTTATGATGTTGGTTCATAGTGAAATTGTAGAATGACCGTGCTTTATATTAGTGATAAACTCTGTCTTCTGTAGGTTGACCCTCAAGCCGGGTTTTGCTGCAATACTGTGGAAGCTCTGTAGTGAGTAGCCTCCTCCATATTGTTGGCCATTTGGGTGAGATCATCAGCAAGGGATAGACAGGGTACACTGAGGTTGTCTTTCTTGTACCCAAGCTTCAGTCCTGCTTCTGTGTTAATGTGGCAGTCCATTCCATGATGATCTTCTCTTTACTGAGCTCGATAACTCCAGTCGCTTAAGTGCGGCCAGTATCCAGTATTCGGGAGATAGTGGGTTCGAACCCCACTGTCGGCAGCCCTGAAGATGGTTTTCCGTGGTTTCCCATTTTCACACCAGGCAAATGCTGGGGCTGTACCTTAATTAAGGCCACGGTCGCTTCCTTCCCAGTCCCAGCCCTTTCCTGTCCCATCGTCGCCATAAGACCTATCTATGTCGGTGCGACATAAAGCCAATAGCAAAAAAAAAAAAATTCTCTAGTGCACACTTGAAGAGGAGGCCATATCCCAGTCTGACTCCTGTGTGAATGGGAAAGCTCTCGGAGAGCTCACCCCTGAACTTGACTTTGGAATGGTGTTTGTCAATGTAGCTTGGACCAGTCTGGTGGTCTTGTCAGCTAGGCGTAGTTCCCGCAGGATGTCCGGCTCCATGGCTAAATGGTTAGCATGCTGGCCTTTGGTCACAGGTGTGCCGGGTTCGATTCCTGGCAGGGTCGGAAACTTTAACCATTGTTGGTTAATTTCGCTGGCACGGGGGCTGGGTGTGTGTGTCGTCTTCATCATTTCATCCCCATCACGACACACAGGTCACCTACGTGCGTCAACTCAAAAGACCTGCAACTGGCGAGCCGAACATGTCCTCAGACACTCCCGGCACTAAAAGCCATACGCTATTTCATTTCCCGCAGGGTAGAGAAGAGGGTCTTTCTTTCTGTTGAGTTGTATGCCTTTTGGAAATCCATCGTAATGGCTACTCAGGGATGTCCCTCTTGGTTCCTATAGTGTGGATGGTCTTGAGGTTTTGTATCTGCTCTGTATAGGTCATATTGATGCAGAAACCAGCCTGGTATTCACATAGGTGGGAGTCCAGCTGTTCAGTGACTCTAGTCAGCAGGGCTCTTTAGAAGATCTTGTAGGTTATAAGCAACAGGGAATTGCCATAATGGAACATATATATAATTTTTTGCAATTTTATGCTAATCTTTTAACATTCAAAGACCGATCATTACTGCCTACTGGTCATAGGTATGTAAATACAATGCACAAGTATACTTGCAGGACCATAGGTCGGTAATGTCTTCGATGTTGAGTCAGAGGTACTTCTGAAGCCTGTGGTAATATGGTTGGGAGGACCCACAGAAAATAAACGATGGTTGGTACGTGTGGATGTTGACGGGGTGGAAGGAGTACCTTTGGTTGTAGGGCTGTTTTGTTGTCTGTTTTGTAAAATAAAAATTAAAAAAAAGTAAGGCATCATTGGTATATGTGTTTGATATACTGTACAGTACAGTTGAAGCTGTGACGTAAAACTACCTCTATTATGCAATGCGGTAACAGGTTAAAGCAGCAAGCTATCGTAAGTTACGATCTTCATTTCCATGTTGACGTTTAACCAATAATGTAGAGTTTGAGGGATGTTCCACCATTCAACACATTGCAACAATTTATTAAATTATAAGAAGACCGGTTTCGACTCCCATGGAGTCATCATCATTTCTTGGTAAAAATTAAATTAAGGGAAATCTGATAAGTCATCATAACGAAAAATCCATGCACCTATAGGTGGTTGCATGGAAATACATCATTGAGTTGATAGATATAACCTTGAAATGCAATATACACTTGGCAAGGAGAACTTGGAGCTTAGAAAGTTCCTAGTTCTGGCTCTAACAGTCTTGTGTTCATAGGACACGGAATACTGGAATTACATGTACTGGATTGAAAATATATACAAAACACAATAAGGACACTTATAATGGTATAGAAAACTTGGCTCTCTAAGAGCATTCTTGTTTTTACAGTCCTGTTTCTGTCTGAAAAAGACTGGGTGAAATACACACAATGAAGCAAAATGTATAAAGACATAGATCTAAACTGTCGCACGTTCATGTACACGGAACACTGAGAACACTTGTATTGTTTGATAACACACTCGTTCAAATGAAAACGCTTATAACCATATGAAATATTGACGTTACTAGAACGTTTATGGGTTTGGCTGTCCTGCTTCCCCTGACTAAACTAGTGAAATAAATATACATTGAATGTTAAAGATAAACTACTTGGTATTTAAAGTTCTGGTTTTTGGTTTCAAAAATTGTCATGTGTTCGTGGAACACAGAATAGAACTGCTGGTCCTGCTTCTCTCAACTGACAACTAATGCATTAACGCAGTTGAAATTAATTGATTGAAAGTTTGCACACCAATGCAAAATACTTGGCACTTTAATATTCTTGGATCTGAGTAAAATATCATTGTATGTTTACACAATGACATTACAAGCTCGCATGTCAAACACAACTCAGCTACACCAACAACAATAAACATAACATCATTGCACAGCTACAAATGGGAAAGGAGCCACTACTTTGAAACCAATGTCATCCAAATTTACGGACGCCAAAAAGACAACATGAATTGGTTCTAATAAAAAGGGGCAACACACACAGCAGAGCTGAACATATTTTACTTGAATTTCATCCATACATTTGGCAACTTTTTTAAAATTGAAAGTGTTTTATCTCACATACGCACAGGAAGACAAAACTTTTATCCATGCAATTTTACAAACTCCAAGAATAGCAGCTGAAGTGTACAACTGTGAATAAGACTTAAATACGGAAGTTAGTCGATGTATTGACCGCCAAGCAAGAACGAATGTTCATATGCATGAAGTGTTTTCTTCTTCTTCTTCTTCTTCTTTTATGACCACATAGGATCACTTCAGTCAGTCCGTCGTTCAGGTCTCTTTGAAGGGATTGTTCGGGCTTTGCGGTCCTCCCAGTACTTCTTCAGACGCTCCGATCTTCGTGCCCTTTCCTCAGTTGAAAATGTGCGTGTTGTTGGTTTGTTTTGTGTAAGGGTAAAGCGGAGGTTTGTATTCTTGAGTTTTGTATTCAATTTTATCTTATTTTTGGTGTCTTCTGTTGTAAGGCCTATTTCCTTCAGATCCTCTCTTACTTCTCTGATCCATTTACATCCTGTTGTGGTATTTTTTGAGACGAGATTGTGTTGTACTAGTTGTTTCAGAAGTCTCGAGTCCTGCATCCTCATGATATGTCCAAAGAATCCCAGTCTCCTCTTACGCATAGTATCTGTAATGGGTTCTAGCTCTTTGTACACGACTTTGTTAGGTATTAACCGCCACTGTCCATCTTTCTGATATTTTTTGTTGATACAGGTTCTTCCAATCCTCCTTTCAATTTTCTGAAGTCTTTGATTGTTTATTCAGGTAAAAGAGTTTTTCTGCTGCATATGTAGCTTCCGGTTTTATAACTGTGTTGTAGTGTTTTATTTTTGTATTTATTGATAGACATTTTTTTTTGTAGATATCCCATGTTAATTTTTGTGCTTTAGCTAATCTATTTGTTCTTACTTGGATTGAGATTTTTTCATTTAAGTTATGTGTTATTACTTCTCCAAGATATTTAAACTGAGTTACTATTTTGATTTTATTACCATTTATGGTGACTTCTTTTAGCTGTGTTGGTTTTTGGGGCATAATTTGTTTTTTTATATATTGTTTTTTATCTTGTACATATATATAAGTTAGTTTAGGAAAAGACGTGTTTTATACACTAGTTTTAAGACCTTCAACATTTTAGACATACAGTTGCAATATTGTACAGAATGACATACACGCCAGTTCACGCTAAGACGTGCCCCAATTGTATGTAACTAAATGTACATCATCATCATCATATGGCATTCCTTCAACACCACAATCTTAATCAAAGCTTCATTATATAAATATGTATGTATGGTTCAGCTGAAGATGACCTTGAATATGAGGTCGAAACCGGTCCTGTAGTTTAATATATACAATAAATAAGTATTGATTGGTGGAAATCCTCTCTTTTTTTTAATTGAATTATGATATAGCCTAATACTTTAAATTGTGACCTACCAAGCTCGATAGCTGCAGTCACTTAAGTGCGGCCAGTATCCAGTAATCGGGAGATAGTGGGTTCGAGTCCCACTGTCGGCAGCCTTGAAGATGGTTTTCCGTGGTTTCCCATTTTCACACCAGGCAAATGCCGGGGCTGTACCATAATTAAGGCCACGGCCGCTTCCTTCCAACTCCTAGGCCTTTTCTATTCCATCGTCGCCATAAGACCTGTCTGTGTCAGTGCGACGTAAAGCAAATAGCTAGTTAAATTGTGAGCTAAACAAAAAATTGTGTTATGGTGGGTTTTTTCTTTGATTGACTTCGCTGATGAAGGGAATGCAAAATGTTCCGGAAACATGAATAAATCATTTTTCAGTTATAAAAAGTGTATTGACAAGGTGGAACCAACACAAACTATTTTAAATAGCTTTTTAATAGCTTTATTGCTCTGTATATACTATGGGGTACAACTTTGGTTTTAAGAGATGATTTCCCCCTTCCAGTACATTTTAATGGCTAATCTATGGTTACATAAACTTAGCTTAATGTTAATTAGTACATGTTTCGTCCCGTTTTGTGGATCATCTTTAGCTAAAAAGTGTGCAATATAAAAACTGACATACGATCAAAACATTTGGTGATTTATAATTGATTAAAATATGCTCAACACTGGTAAAATGTTTGACATTCCAGTCTATGAAGAATGATGAGCACTAATGAAAAGTTTTGCTGAGTGTTGTCTTCTTTTCTTCCTCTTCTAGGAGCATGTTGTTATATTTATTAATACTGCATTGTAATTTGATGAGTATTTGATTGGTTGAACATATATGTATAAAATCAGTGCTGTTTACATTCTTATGGATTTTAGTTTCCCTGTGAACAGGGAGAAACTCCTTTAAAGTGTAGTTGAAGTTTGGTTAGAATATGCCTTATCTTTCGATAATAATTTGTAGTTAGGAGTTTCCCGTTGGTCCCAATGGGCTTGCTTTGCGTGGGCTGTCTGTTGGCTGAGAGTGCATGGGGTACATGCTCTTGCAGGTGATTTGAGGAAGGGAGCCCTAGTGCTCATTGCCTCAGCCAGCCCGTATTATGCATTGTCTAATATTGGACCCAGGGAAATACCTGCTATGACCAGGTGGGTATTGCCTTGGCACTTAGGTTTGGCTGCAGATGCCCCTGATCAGAATGGGTGGCATTCAGAGAGGATGTTTCCAGGCATGGCTGGAAGCAAACGTCTACAGTTTTCTCTGGGTGGTCCCCCACCCAAGTCTTTAACTTTTGATTCCCTGAGGGGGGGGGGCAACCTCCTGGGAACAAGTGCATTGTGAAGGTATGGAATCCAGCTTCCCTAGGTTCCTGGTTACAACCAGAACCGATGGAAATGACTTCAAGCTGGTGAAGTCTATTTTGTTTTGTAGACACATTGGTGTCTACGGCGAACTGGAAGACCTTAAAAAAATGTGCAACGGTAGTTTGTTGTTAAAGACGTGCACTGCTGTGCAAGCTGATTGGTTGCTCAAATGCGAGCAATTCGGCAAAATTCGTGTCAAAGTGGAAGAGCACAAAATCTTGAATCCAGTTTGTGGCGTTATCTTTCACCTCAATCTCATCTTGAACACTAACGATGAGTTGATGGAAGACCTGAAGCACTGTGGCGTGAAACGTCTGGCGCATTACACACAAAGTCAGTGACGGAAGATGTTGCCGCGGGTGCGTTCATTGTCTCTTCAGATCATCAATGTTACCAGAAGTCAAGGTAACGACATATTGTTGCAATGTGAGGCCATACATCCTGCCTTCCTTGCGGTGCTATCAATGTGAAAGGTTCGGGCATATGGTATCTCGTTCGAATCAATCTGTGTGTTGTACATGTGGAAGAGGAGCTCATGGTGCAGAAGAGTGCCACCTCCTTAAAGGTGCACTAACTGCCCTGGCCTTTATTCTCCTCGAAATAGAATTGCCTAGTCTATCTCAGTGAGAAGATGATCCACGAGATCAAGACCCTGAATGCTCTCTCCTACCAGGAAGCATGCTGTATGTTCAGTTCTATGTATGAGCCTGCTAAGACACTGGACTTCAGCATGATAGCAGAGATTCTATCAGGTTCGTTGTTTGCATCAGCAACCCCTGTGAAGATCGCTGCCCAAGGCGGTTGTTGCTCCTGAGAGCAAAGCTGCGAAGAGTAAAAACTCAAAGGTGGGGACCACACACCTTTCGACCACAAAGAAGCCTGTGCCAGCTGGGACTCTTAAGCTGGCACAGTAAAGTTGTCTTCCCCCAAGAGGTTGGCGGAGGCAGCATCATCGACCGGGGCTGGGAAACCACCTCTTATCCCATCTGAACAAGAAAAGAGGGCAGAGAAGAGGGACGTCCTTACCAGGCGCTCCCCCACTACTCCTGCGAAAGGTGAATCATGCCCTCCATCTGGAAGGTATGTGTCTGTGCCAACAGGTTTGTCTGCTTCAAAATCTAAGTGTTCCTCTTGTAAAAAGAAATCTTGCTGCTGAAAAGCATAGAAGATTTTGCCATTAGTTACCTTGTCCACTTATGAGGGGATGGATGTCGGGCATTCATCTCCATCAGCGGATGTAGATGTGATGCTGATGCTTAGGTTCAAAAGCGTCTCGCTGCTTATAACCTAACACTTTCCTTTTTTATTCCACACTATGGCACTGTTACAGTGGAATTGTGACATGCATCTTACTGAGCTGCGCCAGCTAATTAGTCAGTTTGCAGCGATTATAGTATCACCTTGTGAAAATTTGAATTTATAATTCCACCTTTACAATACTGTAATTGTCTTTATTGAAAAGACTACATTAGATTATACTCGTGATACATGTTTCGTCCTCTTATGGGACATCTTCAATTACATATACAAACATTGAAAATAAGGTGAGGACACGTTGAAATAAGTAAATAAAAAGTTTTTAGATCTTGTGACGCTGCGTGTTGGCGTCTTGTCAATCTTGAATGTTAAAATGGTGCAGCATGAACATCAAGCATGAAGTCCAGTTAAAACACAGATTAAAATGTTGTTATATGCATAGAATTGCCCAATTATAAAACATGGCTGTGCGAATGAAATTATATGCATATTGTACATAAAATAGTGTGATGATAATGCCACGTTAAAATAGCTTTCTTGATTAGATGAAGAAGGTGGAGTTATGCTGATGACGCAAGTTGAACTTGATTGTGTGTTGACAATATGGGCCTAAAAAAGAAAAAAATATGAGTGAACTAAAGAAAAAATTCAATTGAAATGTAAACCAAGTGCCCATCCGGTCACTCACCTCCTTGCCCGTCCTACGTCGACCACTCAACCTCAAGTGTTAGAGCTAACTGGGTGACATCCTCGAAGGTTGTTGAGGACTGACTAGGAGGGGAGGTTGATGGGAGTTTGATGTAAGGGAAAGCATTACTTACGCACCTTCGTGTGAAGAATTTATTAACTCCTCGAAAAGTGTATTGATTTCCTCGGATATTTCGTTCAAATTATAAATCGGCTTGCATTTTTGATCAATATTTATAAAAATGTTCTCCAAAATATTCAATAGATCTTCTTTCTTACATAAATGGAGAATTTGAAGGTCTTATTTTATGTCCGTGAATGTATGATTGGTATCGACCATATGAGAACCGAATGCCAAGAATCTGCCGTATTTGATGCATTAACATGTTCGTTATACCTTACGTTAAAATTGCGGCCTGTCTGTCCAATATAACTGGCGGAACACTGCTGGCATTTTAATTTGTAATTTCTGAAATTTGCTATTGGAGTTATTGATAGTGTGTTGATTATAGAAAAGATGCGCGTTATTATTGGTTGTCTTGAAAGAAACTATCATATTAGATTTCTTGAAAACATTCATGATTTCATATATTTTACTGTGATAAATAGTATCCAATTCATTCTTACGATCTACTTCTGACATGGGTATATTATAAGCTCTGTAAATCATACTATAAAAGGAGGCCTTCTTATGTGCTGCCTGCTGTATGGAATTTTGTCTAATTACGTTCACCGTTTGAGTAGGTTTCCGAATATTTTATGGCTATGTTTATTAAAATCATTAATAATTGTAATATCAAGAAAATTTAACGCTTTATTATTTTCACTTTCAAAAGAGAATTTAATCTGTGCATCCATATTGTTTAATTGGATGGTGTAATGCATCACTTGACCAAGCGCCAAAAGTAGATTTTGAGATATTGACACAAACGCAAAATCCTTTGTATTAATTCATATTTCCTGTTAAATGTGAGGTATTATATACCAAAATGAAGATAAAAACATAAATTTTCTTCTTAATGTATTCAATTTAGGGATATTTTAAGTATATCGTCGTAATCTAAGATAATGGTGCTTGGTCACTTGATGCTTTATTGCGGTTACATTAGTTTTTGTTTTGCATCACTCGACCAACGAATAAAATTGTCATTTAGTGATCGATTTGACTTTTAAAAATTCAGTGCAGTGTAAAATATGGTACTTGTTAACTAATTTTATTGTTTATGTAAGTACAGGATTAAATTATACATAACAGCATACAACATGACAGAAAAAACATGAATTTTAGAATATACAGTAGTATAGATATTACACTGCTAGGTCATAGTATTAAGGCATCATAAACACACAGTTTCTCCAAGTGTAATATAATGCAGGATTTTAAGAATTTTTGATTTCAAAATCCATATTTCCACAATCAAATCCATCTATATCATCTATTCCAGGATCACTAAACAAGCCTTTATAGAAAGGCTTACCATCGTTGGGAATTAGCTCCATGAGAGAGCGCAGGTCGTTCAGTTTCGCTTCTGAAACTTGTTCTCCATTTTGTCATAACAGAGTGAGCAGACCATGTAGAATGATCCATTTTCATTCTGAAGCTGCGACCAACTGAAGATTTCTTAATGTTCACTTCAACAGTGCGTTCTGCATCAAAATGCATTTTGAAGAAAATGCTAAAAGTTTTATATTTCTTCAACTCTATTTCTCTCACATGCAGCCGGTTTACCTTCTCACTATTTGTGCCTGCTTACTGTTTTACAATGTGCTTCTCCAGATGAACTGTACTATGAAAATACGGTCCGGTCATTCTGTCCACAAAAAGCAGGTTCTTCTTTCGGCACATCTTCATTACATTTATGTAGTCTTCGGTGGTATAGAGACGCTGCTGAAATTCAAAAGCACGTTCTACATCTCCAACGTCACTGTCATTAGGGAGGAAGCTATGGCCTGGAAATAAAAATATTTGTGTAATCTTTTCAATGGTAGGGTGTTGTTCCAAAACTGTTTACAGAAGTAGAACAATCTTTATATTACGATTCTGGCCTCCGCAAGAATCTGACCACAGTATGACTTCTTTGGCATTGTGCATGTTTTCCATGAGATGCTTGTACAAGCAGGATCCAACCTCCTGAGCCCCTCGTCCTGCTTTTCCTTCCAACCAGACATAACAATGACCTTTATTATCTTTCCCACTATGAATCCCTAAGTTATATAACCACAACTGGCTCTTGTAAAAAACCACATTTGTGGGAATATGGGAACATGGCAATGTTTTTTCAAGGTCAAAACAAAACGTTTCCAGTTTTTCATCCAACTTCGACTTTTCCATATCGGAGGATTTTAGGTTCTGGGCGTATGCTGCAGGGAAGAAAACCTGTGTGGAAATCTTCTACGCGGGAATCTATATTTAGCATCACACGACTAAGCGACTGCAAGCTTGTCGTATGGTCATTTGATGCGTAATTCAGACTCAGAAATGGTGGTTGGTCACTTGGTGCAAAACTTAAATTTAATGATTGAGAGGTTGGCGTTTGGTCAAAATTAATTTCCCGCGCAATCATATTGAGAATAAAAGTCTGAACAATAACCTGTGTAACGTTTACACATTTAGCTACCAGATGGTGCAATAATCTAATAAAATTCATTTTGGCGCTTGGTCATTTGATGCCTACCTCCTCTCCATTAGTAATGCTGTGATCAGTTATTGTAAATGTATCATCTGCGTATCTCAGCCAGCATATTATTCCTTTAATGTTTTTGATTATATTATTTTCAAGAAAATCGATATAAATTTCCACCACAATTCCTGAAGACCTTCCTGTGTATATATTTGGCCATTAAAGGTAAAGCACAGTCGACTCTCGATAATTTGAAACTCAAGGGACCAGAGAAAAAGTTCAAGACTATTGATCATTTGAAACTCAAGGAACCAGAGAAAAAGTTCAATTTACCGAGAGTTCGAATAACCAAGAGGGAGGGAGGGAAAAATTCAAATAAACAAGAGTTTCACTTATACTTACTCATTTCTTTTCACAACATTTGTACAATTATGAAATGTTCATACAGAAATGTTCATTTTGAAAAAAGTCCGTAATTTTCTTTTGGTGAGCGACTTCAATCTATCAGTCCAGTGAATTTTCGATAATGGTGAGAGCTGAGAAGAAATCATCACTTGTGTTCGTTCTGAGGGCGTAGGAGCGTAGGGTAGTAACTGAGGGTGTAGGAGCGTTGGGTGGGAGGAGATGTCCTTGCCTCGCTCAATGTGACTGGAATTGGCGATTGTTGTTCTTCGTTTTCTTCCTTGTCCTCGTCCAGAGAGGCTAAATCCAACAGTTCAGCATCGGTTAGGGCACCGTAAACACCGATGTCATCGTCAACTTGAATGTAATCTTCAAACGTTAACTCTCCACAGTTAGGTAGAAGTCCCCATCCTGAGTCAAAATTCGTAAATTTTGGCGGCTCTGATGACTGTTCCACGTTTTCAGTTTGCTTAAACCCGCACTTTTTGAAGCAGTTATAAATGGTGGTGGGGTTGACATTTCTCCAGACTTTATCAGTCATGATTATAGTGGTCAAAACTGTTATGTTCGCCTTCTCACATTTTTCGATGCTATCCAGCACAAGAGAAACAATTTCTCTGCGGTAGAGAGTTTTAAAATTTTGAATAATGCCTTGGTCTAATGATTGCAGTCTTGATGTCGTGTTGGGTGGGAAAAATATTAATTTTATGTGGTCTAATGGTGGTGGGTTATTATGCACGGTGCAGTGGTCCAAAAACAGTAAGATTTTTCATTTTTCCTTTTTCATGTCACTGTTAACCGAGGTCAGCCATTCATTAAACAACTCTGTCATCATCCATGATTTTTTGTTTGACCGATAAGCTGTGGGCAGTGATTTTATGCCTTTGAAGCAGCGTGGTTTCGCAGATTTCTCTATAATGAGTTGTTTCAACTTTTGAGATCCGTCCATGTTACATGCTAGAAAGACAGTTATTCTTTCCTTGCTCAGTTCCCTCCATGACACTTCTCGTCTTTGAACATCAGGGTGCGATCAGGAAGACATTTATAAAAAAAGCCTGGTTTTGTCTGTGTCGAATAATATTCCTTGGGTCATAGCCATTCAAAAGTTCATTTAGTTCATCAGTCCATTCGGAACAAATGGAATTATCCACGCTGGCACTCTCTCCGCAGATCTTTTTAAATGTGATGGCGTGTCGGTTTTTGAAATTTGAAAGCCACCCCTCACTTGCTGCAAATCCTTTAATCCCGAGAGACTGCGCAAAAGACTTGGCTTTTTCCTTCAACATGAAACCGCCCAGGGCAACATTTTGTCCTCGACACAGACAAAATCCGCTTAGGCAAGTACACTTCAAGACGGGGAAATTCACCCTGACGTGACCTTTTTCTACTCGCACTTAAAGCTTTTTCGGTGACACTATCTTTATTTTCCAAAATCATTGACAATGTTGATGTAAAATGCCGAACTGTTTGGTGACATATTTTTTTTAATTGTCCATCCTCCACAGCTTGAATCACATGCTTTTTTTCACTTATGGAAAGACACTTGTTCTTTCTTGAAATCATTTTGATACTTAAAAATTACACAAATCAAACGTTAACATACTATAACACACTTTAACATTTGAAAGAAGACTCAAGACTGTGAACTCACTCATACATCTCATTATTGATGTAAACGAACGACAGGTCTCTGCACGATAACAATACATACTGTAATCACCGACTTCAAATTATAGAGAGTAGGGAAGCCCAACTTCAAATTATAGAATGTCGGCGAGCGAGATGCCATTCCTACAACTCCAAATTACCAATGGGACCAAATAACATTGATTGTTTTTCAGTTTATAGAGTATTTTTCAAGGGACAAGGAAAAAATTTGAAATTAACGAGTGTCAAATTATCGAGAGTTGACTGTAATTATTAGCGGTGATGAACTCCAAAATATTAATAAAATCGGCTACCTCTTGCCTACTCAAATTACTGTATTTAAGTAGATTATTCTTTACAAGAATCACCAAGGCAACAGTCTGACATCCTCTTGACAACAAGAAGGTGCGTGTTCATGCAGCAGCATGTGGTCACGCATTGTCCTGCTGAAATATAGCGTCTAAGTTGTCTTGCAGAAAGGGTATAGTTACGGGTCGCAGGAAGTCATTCACGTAGGTCAAACTGGTCACAGTGCCCTGGACACGCACCAACTGTGATTTGTGGTTGTACTCAATAGCACCCCACACCATAAGGCCCTGAGTTGGCGCTGTATGTCTGCGAATGCAGTCATGTGATGCCTGTTTCCCTGTCTGCGGCAAACAAGAATGCGGCCATAATTTTCGAACAAACAGAAACTGGATTCTTCCGAAAACACTATCTGCTGCCATTCCTGTCCCCAGTGACGTCATTCTATATTATCGATTTATAAATTCTGCCGGTTCACTTGAATCATCCTCCTGTGGGTAGGTGTAGTAGAATAACACCCACGGTATCCCCTGCCTGTCATAAGAGTCTTTCATTTTCATGCTCTTCGTGGTCCTTGTCTTTCTTTGGCCGATAACTTTTTTAAGTGTCTGTTCCTTCCATATTTTCCCTCTGATTAGTGGAAATCCGCCACCACTGCCACTTGGGTGACAGCCAAAAATGCAGATCAGAGGCGATTGATTGATTCATAACCTTTTCCAATTCTTTCATACCTATGATAATCTCAGATTGGAAGAAAATATTTTTTATTTACAGTTATTTGCAAATTCTTGATTTACTGCTAACTTGACAGTTTCTGCATGGTCAGACTTGCTCTCAGCTTTGTAAAAATTATTTTCAGTGTCATTGGTTCTTAATAATTTTAATTTTATTTCATTTAATTACACCATGCAAAGCGGTATTTTAAACATCATTTAGAAATGTGGTAGAAGCATTGCTGCATTTGTCAACAATTTTGTTAGTCTAGCTGTCATATGATTGACCTTATAAGAATGTGATGAGCTCAAGAATGTCCCTTTCTATTTTAGTTATGACATCGTGAAGTGATTTCTCATAATTAGAAACATGTTTAAACCTGCTGACCCAGCAAGTGCTTTCTCAAATCACATTCAATGGCTTTATCAGCTAAGATTATTATGAATTCCTGAATTCACAGTTATTTTGTGACAACCTTAATGCTTTGCAACTCCGTATGAAAGTTGCAATATTTTACCAATTTACTTCCAAGTTAAAATACAAAAAGTTGTTGTATAAATGTGATTTAAACATGAAGCAACTGATTTTATCACGGTTTGCAAAATTCATGGCCATGAAATATTCCAGCCTCTGCTAATAGGTTAAATTTAGGTATCTTGAGGCAGTAAAACTCCCTTTATTTACACTTTTCAGGGGACTGATGTAAAAAATACTTAAATAGCAGGAAATATAAACCACAGGTACTTAAAAGCAGGGTTGTATCATATTCACAAATTTTAATAATGTAGAGTTGTTAAGCAAAAGTGATAAGTTAAACTTTACATTCATTACATTTGACAGTCAGATGAACAAACCATTCTATCAACATCAGGTGTTTCATACTTAACATCAACTGCCGGGCTGAGTGGCTCAGACAGTTAAGGCGCTGGCCTTCTAGCCCCAGTTTGGCAGGTTCGATCCTGGCTCAGTCCGGTGGTATTTGAAGGTGCTCAAATACGTCAGCCTCGTATCGGTAGATTTACTGGCACGTAAAAGAACTCCTGCGGGACTAAATTCCGGCACCTCGGCGTCTCCGAAAACCGTAAAAGAGTAGTTAGTGGGACATAAAACCAATAACATTATTATTATTTCATACCTAACATCAACTGTTAAAATTAGCATGCCATGTTATGTGGGCAGTTAGTACTTCTGTGAGGTTTGGGTAATTGGAATTCTGTTGTGCTAACTGCTTCAAAAACATATAACTAATTCCTGCTGGTATGTTGTAGTCATACATACTATATAGTTAACAATATTTAATTGCTAACTGAAAAAAAAATTACATTTAGGTTAACTTTTTTCAAAAAAGAACTCAAATTGTTAATTTTCTATTTCTTTTGCATTCTTATTAGTCCCATCTGCTTCTCCACAACACATAAGTCATTAAATGCCTCATAATCTCTCAATGCAGTTGCAGTTTACTGCTTCAAAATGGTGATAGCTTCCATTGCTTCATAACTGGTTGAGACAGTAGGTTCTTGCTTGCAGTCCTTTTCACCAGTGATTTCTTCCTCTCATTTAAGGTGATTTGAAAAGATGTCTTCAACAGTTGGTACTATTGATATGGTCAGTAGAGCATCAAAGTTTTCTTGAATGAAGAAAACTCATGCATCACAGACCATTTGTCAGGCTTTGATATATCCTTTTCCGCAAACTTAAATCCTGTCTTCCAGAAGGAAAAAATCAGGTATGATTACACAAGTAACATTCAACCATGCTTCAGCATAATACATGGCAACAAGGATTGGTATTATATGTTTTGGGTCCATAATTTATGTTTTTCTTGCATAAATTAAATCTTTTTCCTCAGGTTTTTGTATTTTCATTCAAATGTATGGACGATATCCAGTTTTATTGGTTGAAGGTCATTAGGGAGAATGAATATTAATCTAGTGTTTCTCAGCTGCAGCAGATCTTTAGGGTGTGCTGGACATCCGCCTAGCAGTTCAAGTTTTTACCAGTGACTTGCCCCATTTGATCATTTAGTGCAAGCATGGCGAATGTGAAGAGTTTGCAGATCATTCCTGTGCTTGCATACTTCCTTTCATTCTTATCAGTCTGCCGTTCACTCATCCCTTTTTTACATTCAGTACTTCCTTTCACTCTACCAGTCATTCAGTCAGTCACCCACACACTCTCAGCTGCAGTTCCATTAACTTACGTTTTTTTTTTATATATACGTTTGAAATTTTGGAAGAGGCAAGTTCTTGACATCCTCTGACAGTTCCATAGCTCTGGTTTGCGAAACGCTAATAGAAATCCTTCTGAAAGGCAGAGGTAGGGTGAAAGGTGGACAAAGAGTAACTCCTTCGCCTCTCAGAGTTGAGCTCTAAACAAGCAATGGATGTTGGAAGTAATCAATTTCTTTAGAGGCAGAGAGGGATTTCCGGAGAAAGATCAGGTCAGTTTATTTGGTTTACGTGGAACCAACTGCCAGCAATTGAAAACCTGTAGTAAATCTGTTGCTTGGTCTGTTGTCTCTTGTGTGAATGGAACAGTCTTCTGCCCGAAGAATGTCGGGGGAACAATCTAGAAGTGGTTGTCAGGAAGTGATTCCTTCATGTATGAAATTAAATCAGAATCACAGGGGCTTAAGTCCGGTGAGTGTATAGAATAGTAGAATGCATTTTAGCCCCATCAAGTGGTTAACTCAGCCATCACATATGCCTGAACTCTGCCCTGCAAAATGATCATAGGAGTCTGCCACTTCTTTTGCAACTCTGGTCGCAAGTTATGTTCCAGAAATGAACAGTAATACTATGCATTCATAGTCTGCCCTTAGTGTATACTGTACATTAGGATAACACAATCGCAGACATACTCCAGAATCATCATCTTCCCATTGCTGAGGTTCTGGCAAACTACTGATTTTCCGGGGCACTGTAATGACACTACTTCAGTTCCATTTGTAATATGCTATAGGAAAACCTTCCATTTGCATTCCCAGCGCTGTAAGTGGGTTTCTGTTGCATTGTTGGCATTTCTGCAGTTCCGTCAAATGATGCAGAAATCCCCACAATGCAGTTTTTCTCATAGCCAGACACTCCTTCAGGATATTAAGGCTAACTCACAAATTGCGTAGTTGTTATCTGTCACCAGCAGCACACCAGTAACCTGCACATACTCTTCACCAACACCAGGGTGGCCTGGCCAAGATGTGTTTGTGTTAGCCGCATGTTGGCATCTGTAGTTGAAGGCTTGCATCTACTGTGTAACTGTTCTGCAAGTCAATGTCAATTCCCCTAATGTCTTATGAGAACCATAACGACACTGCTGTGCTGATTGGCCGCGGGCAATTTATCCTGTATCTCTTTCGAGAACATTGTGGCTACTCACCTTTAGACGGTCAGCTCTCAGGCAACACCTTTCTTGGAAGCACGTCACATGCGTGGGGCCCTTTTTTAAAATCTGGATTGCGGTCACTGTTACGTGGTTCTAAAATTATTAGGGTTATCCTGCTGTCCATCTAGAAGCTTAGAATGTTTCTAGAAATATATATAATTCAAATAGTTCATGCTGATGCTTAACTTTACTAGCTTCCATCTTTTTACATAACTTTGTGTTGTTTAAAAGAATTTGTGAAGGGTTAGTAGCCTACTTATATATTTATGAACTGAATTGATTTTATGAAGTGTACTTTCAAATCTTGGAGAATCAATTTTAATGGAGAGAACTGTTGTACATCAGATAATACATTGAAATATTTAAACAGTCTTCTTTTGTTTCAGGTAGAAGATGACTGAAATATCAAGTGCTCTTATAGAGCAGTTGAAATCTGTTATTGAGATTTGTAAGGCAAATCCTGATATCCTACATCACAAAGATCTTGCCTTTTTCAAGCAATATATTATGTCATTAGGAGGTAAAATTCCTTCAATGAGGACAGATACATCAGGTGATGTACCGAGAACTGAAACAAATGCCAAGCCACCTTCAGAATCAGCTGCTGATATTGGAGAGAGTGAAGAAAGTGATATTGAATTAGACAATACTGGAGTAGTTGGTATGTGTTGCATTAAAAAAATCATTTTGAAGTAGTTCTGCATTTGTTCTTGACATTGCTGAGTGAGTGATGTTTCCGCTCTGTGCAGTACCGTATTTTCCTTCTGGATTTCACATGACAATTGAAAAATATATAAATACAATCTCCATCGTGAAACACACTTTATTTGTTTTGTTGCCAACTTAAGAATTATTCATTTAACCTAAAAGTAAAGTTTCCCTAACATACTGCCTCACCAAAACCTGCAGCCTTTTTAAAAAACAAATAATTAGGGGTTCTTAGCTTTAAGCTTATACTCGGTAGATTGTGGATTCAAACCCCACAGTCGGCAGCACTGTAGATGGTTTTCCATGGTTTCACAGTTCCACACTAGGCAAATGCTTGGGCTGTACCTTATTTAAGGCCATGGGCACTTCATTCCCACTCCTAGCCCTTTCCTATCCCATCGTCGCCATAATACCTATATGTGCTGGTGCGACGTAAAGCCAATTGTAAAAAAGCAATCCAAATAAGATAAGTAAAGTGTGTGGTGATGACAAATGCGAATGTTCAGTACAGTAACTATCACATTTAACAAACTATTAGCAACACACACTACTTCCCAATGGGAGTGCATAATAATGCCAGAACTGGTTCTGATTGAAGTATCCGTGGCTCCCGGCGAAGTAAGGTAACAGGAAAGGCCTACGTAACAATATTTACTTATATTATCATTTAGACTTTCACGGCCCGTGTAACTATTCATTGAGGTATATTTTGGGCTTATGCCATGTAATTAATTGTAAACACACACTTCGCATTTCGAAAGGAACCTTGCCTTTCTTCTTCAGGAGACAACAGAGAAATGAAACGTCACATTAAAGGTTGCTAGGAGAAAGCAACAAGGAACTTGAAATGGTGCCCTAAGATGCTAAAGGGGACGCCATTTTAGCCCTCTGCTAGAGACAACGAATGGCAACAGCAAAACATTACTCTCTACAGAGTTCCCTGTACTTGTGGCAGACTTTGAGAACGGTGTGTACTCACATCGAAGAACATACCAGATGTATCAGACTCAACCAACCTGATAAATCAGCTGTTGCTGATCATGCCTTAACACCTGGTCATGATATCTTGTTGCAAGAAGTGGATGTTCTTGCCCATATAAAGCAATATCGCCGAATAATTATCAGGGAGGCAGTTGAAATACATCAACACCCAAATAATTTCTACCGCGATACGGGTTACAACCTCAGTGTATCATGGTTACCTATTATCAGAACCATTAGAGAGTAATGCTTTGCTGTTGCCATTCGTTGTCTCTAGCATGGGGCTAAAATGGCGCCCCTTTTACATTTTAGGGCACTATTTCAAGTTCCTTGTTGCTTTCTCCTAGCAACCTTTAATGCGTCATTTCATTTCTCTGTTGTCTCCTGAAGAAGAAAGGCAAGGTTCCTTTTGAAACACGTAGAGTGTGTTTACAATTAATTACATGGCACGAGCCCAAAATATACCTCAATGAATAATATTTACTCAACTCGCTCCGTACCTATGGAGGTTATCTACAATCTTTCAACAAGTGCATTTATTGCTGCTCTTCGTCGTTTCATTTCATGCCAAAGTCTTCCCTGTAATGTATACAGTGACAATGGCACCTACTTCATCTGTGCCTCCAAAGAATTGAAGGAGCTTAAAGAATTCCTTCAAGATGTCAAGAATGAAGAGACATTATAGAAGCAGCAGAAGAAAGAAGCATTATCCAGCTCTTCATCCCACCATCTGATCCACATTTTGGCAGAGTGTGGGAATCCATGATAAAGGCCTTCAAATATCACCTGCAAAGAACAGTGGGAGTAACCGTCCTAACCTTTGAAAAGCTATCGACCATTTCCTTCCAGATAGAAGTCCATCCTCTACTCAAACTGAGTGACGATCCAACAGGTGCATCTATCCTTACCCCTGCCCATTTCCTTATTGGAGAACCTGCTCACTTCCCTTCTTGAGTGTGACCTCAAAACATGCCCACGTAGTAGCCTGACGAGATGGAAAAACATCCAAAACAACTGACTCAGAATACTTCTGGCAGACCTAGTATAAGGATTGTATAAGTGCACTGCAACTATGTCCCAAGTGGTCAAAAGACATCCCAACCTTCGCTCAGGTGGTTTGGTGCTGATAAAGAATGATACCGTAACCTACTAGCTGGCATAATCCACTTCAACATTCAGGAACGGTCTGGAAGGTGTAACTCTTCTTTTGGGTTTTCAGTTTCCTCTCTAGGAAAAAAAAGCACTGTCTAGCAATTTCCTTTGAACTGCCGAGCTTAATGTCCTTCATTATAGGTAGCTCTAAGATGAATCTTCCATTTTCTTCTTGCTTGCAGATAGTCTTGAAATGATTCTCACATTCCTTATGTTCTTGCGATAGTGATACATGGTTCACCCCTTCCAGGGACTAAAATGTTTGCATCTGAGTCTGCAAGCTAAGCTCTATTCTGATGATTAGAGATTTGTGTGTCCCTTAATTCACTAATTATGAATGTTCTCCAATTAGAATCCACTCTAAATGAGTATCCTGGCTGTTTTTTCTTTCCTGTTTATATTAGCTGTAAGAACTAAGCACCAATTAACAGGTGTGTGCCTTTAGGAAGTTGAATATATCTGGGTCGGTGAGGACATCATGCAGGATATTCCATTCCCTGTTATTTAGGGCAGAACATTGCATTCCTTACTGAAGTCACATTTGAGTCGACTTCATTATTTACGGTAGAGTCGGCTTCAATGAGACGTTTCCAAATGCTTGTAAAGATATTGTAGTTGTCTTCCTTTTTTTCTTTTTTCACTTGTTGCACTGCCTGTTTAGAGATAAAGGTTATTTTGTGAACCAGAATCTAACAGTGTGTAACAGATGAATTCTTGCGTTGAGTCCTTAAGCTTTACTTGGACTGTTTGGTTTTATATATAAATCATTGTTTGGTGATAAGCATGTGGCAAAGCAGGGCCTTTATGAAATCTCTTCCAAGAACAATAATCTTCCCACCAGAAGGAATGATATGTCGTTACCTATGGTATATTATAGAAGACGATTCACACAGATTAATGAATGAATATTTGCCATTGGGGCTTTATCCTGTATTAAGCCTTGCTAATAGAATATTGTCAGCTGCTTTGAAATTTAATTTTAAACCAGACACCAAATTCTCATTTAAATTTAGAGGAATGTTGAATGTAATGTGCACTGTTCAACAGCTGGGCAACAAAATAGGGCCATGGCCTTCCAAGCGACCGCTGCTTAGTTCGAAGGCCTGCAGAATACAAAGTGTCATGTGGTCAGCATGACTATCAAAATACTCCACTTATTTAAAAATATGCAGGCAAAACCACGAAAGAAATGGAATTCTCTGATTTGTTTTGCAAGAAATTGGTAACGGTGACTGCCCCTCTGTAGACGGTGACAGATCAAATGTTACTGAACTACCAGCCAGAATTTTAGCACATGATGATATTGTAATTGAAATTATAGCAAAATGTTCACTTCTGCGAAAGATGTTATCATTTTCTCAAAAGGTGCCATTCTTAATTTGAAAATCTTAAGGCTTATAACTGGTAATTCCAAACCATTCACTAGTGTCAACAAATTAATACTGAAGTTGAAAGCTAGCTACTTCAATTTCCTACGTACCGGGCGAGTTGGCCATGCGGTTAGGAGCGCGCAGCTGTGAGCTCGCATCCGGGAGATAGTGGGTTCGAACCCCACTGTCGGCAGCCCTGAAAATGGTTTTCCGTGGTTTCCCATTTTCACACCAGGCAAATGCTGGGGCTGTACCTTAATTAAGGCCACGGCCGCTTCCTTCCAATTCCTAGGCCTTTCCTATCCCATCGTCGCCATAAGACCTATCTGTGTCGGTGCGACGTAAAGCAACTAGCAAAAAGAAATTTCCTACGTAATTCTTGAATTCCTTGGAATTAATGGTTTGTGTCCGCATATTCTTATTCTAAAAATTGGAGCCATAGTTATACTCCATATAAATCAGAACGTTTTCCAGTGTCTCCTAAATGGAACCAGATTAGGGCCTAATTCTAAGAAGTATGTTCATCATCATCATCATCATCTGCAGTTTCCAGCCGGGTCTGCTTGGAACATAAGCCTCTCCATCTCTTCTTGTCTTCCCACCACTTCTCCCTAGTCACTCTTGTCCAATCCTCTCTTTTTCTCTGTACACACTCTTCCACTCCTTTTATCCACCTGTCTCTTGGTCTTCCTCTTGGTCGTTTAACCTGTTATCTCCATTTTATGCATCCTCCTCGGTATCCTTTTGTCTGTCATTCTCTTCATGTATCCATACCATCTAAGTCTAGATGCCTCTATCCTATTCTGTAGTGGCTCTCATCTTATCCCATCTTGTCACTCCTGTCCCGCTTCTCAGAAATTTAATTTCACTTGCCTGTATTCTATTCACGGCTCTCTGCCTCATTACCCAAGTCTCAGCTGCATGCATCAGAATAGGTATACAGTACATCCTGTATATCACCCTTTTGCTTCTCTGAGGGACATCTTTGCTCCAAACCAGGCTTCTGACACTTTTCAGGAATGCTCCTGCTTGTCTTCCACGCTCAGTTATTTCCTCATCATTTCTTCCACTTTCCTCTATGATACTTCCTAAGTACTTGAAACTCTCTATTTCGTAAGCTGTTCCCCACCAAGCATTATCCCTCTTGTAGGTCTCTCCTTCTTTCTAGTTGTGATCACTATCTCGCTCTTTTGGGCATTAATTTCATTCCATATTGTTCCACCTCATCTACCAAAGCATCTAACTGTTCCTGGATATCCTCTTCCTTTTCTCCCCAGACTAACAGGTCATCTGCAAACATCATCACTTTCATTTTTCCTTCTCCACTTTTTCTTGCCACTTTTTTCATTATCTCATCCATTGTTACTACGAAGAGCAAAGGTGACAGAATACTTCCTTGTTTTAATCCACCTTTTTGCTCAAACCAGCCTGTTCTCTCTCCTATTTTCACATAACTGATACTCCCATTGTACATCTCAAGAAGTATGTACAAAAATTAAATTTTGGAAACAATAAGTGAAGCTAAAGCTGGACAGAGAGCTCTGATCCCTCGAATTCACTTAACAATATCCGATAAAACACTTTCATTTTCTTTCAAGAGGCATCAATTGCCAATTCGCTTGGCATTTTCTATCATGATTGTAACTTTTACTGTTAATATTAATAAATATCATAATAAAATATCATAAATAAAATACTTGAAATAAATTAAATTAATAAACATAATTAATCAAAATGTCCGTAGTATGGGCGCCAGAGTTCACCAGAATAGATCCCTCGAATTTAGGTAGAGCTTGATAATTCTTTATATCCCAGGGCGTGTACATAATGCTGCATACTGGTACATCTGCTTCAGGCCTTACCTAACCTTCTCAAAATGATTAAATAGGTAGGAACTGCACCTAGGTTCATCAATAACTCCACTGATTCTAAAATATCTAACTATATTCTTAATAAAATTCATGCATGAGCACCTCAACACACCAAAATATACTTGTAATACACAAACAAAAGATTGCTGGAAGACTCGCATATTTACAACAACAATGAAAACAGTGGGAAAACGAAAGCGAGAACTAAGCCACCATTTGTAGTTAGTTCATTGAACAGTGTACATATATGTATACTAGCAAGATACCCGTGCTTCGCTACGGTATTATACTGAAATTTATAATTGAATGCTTATTGTTATAGATATATAATCCGCCGAAATTCGCGACCTGACTCGTTTTCTGCGAGAATCCGCCAAAATTCGCGATCTGACTCGTTTTCTATTAGATTACGGCAAGTTTCCTTCCATTTTCAATTTTTCTTTCCAGCAATCGACTTCGTACTTCCCTGGTTAGGTCCAGGTATTCCACCCTGTCAGTTGGGTCCCTAAATCTTGGCCATCTTTTCCTATAAGCATTTTTAATATGGAAAAAATCCTTCAGGGGATCCGGCGTGGTGTCGTCTTGGGTGCCTTGGTGGTACTGAACCCGCGGCCAGACTGCATTCTTAGTCATTACCCGTCCAGGACCCGTTTCCACCGCGGTCCGCACATTTGACGACGGTCCAGTACATTATTATTATTATTATTATTATTATTATTATTATTATTATTATTATTATTATTATTATTATTATTATTATAGGTGTTCTGGACCCCACAGCAAGATGCAAGACCGCTACTTGGCGGTAAATTACATCTGCTGCCATTGTTATTGTTGAGAATGTGACCAGCACCAATGTCGCGCGTAGGTAAGTGTGCGGGATTTCTGGCGATACGAATGACATACTTCCGTACATTATTGACCTTATTATAGAGGTGAACAATTGGACGGTCAATCTCATTCCTGTCGTTTATTTCAAATGTGTTTACATTTTTATTCATATGCCAGGAGAATCTACTGTAATATAAGAACGTTCTCCGAAGGAAAAGTTGGCTGTTGAAAACGAACCCAGGAAAGATTAAGAAGATCGGTTTATGATCAGAATAAGTACATCGAAAATATACAGCCTGTTTCCAGTCATTCGACAGGGTCAGGAATGGATGAATAAAGCCCCATCTAGCGGCAACAGTAGGAATTGTGCCGGCTGCCGAAGCACTCCTAGGGGGCAATGATCGATGAATGACAAATGAAATGAAATATTGGACAGTGTTGCTGGAATGAATGATGACAGGGAAAAGCGAAGTATCCGGAGAAAAACCTGTCCCGCCTCCGTTTTGTCCAGCACGAATGTCACATGGAGTGTCCGGGATTTGAACCACGGAACCCAGCTGTGAGAGGCCGGCGCGCTGCCGCCTGAGCAACGGAGGCTCCTTATAAGTACATTATGAACAGCAAAATCAATTGGTCTCACCTCCTTTTACACCCCACCGCCGTTAAGTTTATTTACCCCCAACCCCCACAAAAAAATTAAAAGAAGGAGTGTTTCTTTATGTTTAAAGGAGATTCCAAACCCCAATGTTCACATCTATTACCTTGAGTTTTGAGAAATAAGTATCCCCATAAAAATAATTCGCTTTTTTTTTACTTCCTTTCACACTTCTCGCCCCCCCCCCCCTTAAGTGAATTTTCCGGCAAAAAATACTTGTTTCTTTAATAGTGAAGGATATTCTAAATAGCAATTATCACGACTCTAACTTCTTCAGTTTTTGATTTATGTGTCCTCATGAAAGGAATTCAACTCCTTTCCACTCCCGCCCCCCCCCCCCCCAAGATGGTTTCCCCCACAAAACGCGTATTTCTTTGTTTTTAAAGGAGATCAAAATACCAATTTTCACGTCCGTAACAACTTTAGTTTTTATTAGATGTATGTATTCTCATACAATTAAGTCAATTAATTTTAGAATTCTTCCCCCCCCCCCTTCATTGGATTTTCCGAGAATACGCGTTTCTTTATCTTTAAAGGAGATCCCATATACAAATTTTTAGTTCTGTAATATATTCAGTTTCTGAGATATATGTATCCTCATTAAAGGCATTCAACCCACTATTCACCCTTTTACACCCCTCCTATTGGGATTTACAGAAAACGAAAAAATACTTATTCCTTTACTTTTAAAGGAGATTCTAAATGCCAATTTTTACATCTGTAAACTTTTAAAGTTTTAAGATATAGACACAATCATTTTAAAAATTCACCCCCCTTTTCACCCCCCATCATCCGGATTTTTCAAAAACGAAAATATACGTGTTTCCTTATTTTTAAAGTGGATCCCCAATACCAATTTTCAGGTCTGTAATATCTTCAGGTTCTGAAATATAAGTAGCATCATTAAAGGCATTCAACCTCTTTTTCACCCTTTTCCACCCTTCCTATCGGGATTTTCCGAAAACAAAAAAAAAAAGTGTTTCTTTATTTTGAAAGGAGATTCTAAATACCATATTTTACATCTATAAATTTTAAAAGTTTTGAGATATAGATACACTCATTTTAAAAATTCACCCCCTTTTCACCCCCATTATTTGGATTTTCCAAAAACAAAAACATACGTGTTTCTTTATTTTTAAAAGAGATCAAAGGTACCAATTTTCAGGTCTGTAATATCTTCAGTTTCTGAGATATAAATAACCTCATTAAAGGCATTCAATCCATTTTCACCCTCTTTTCACCCCTCCTATTGGGATTTTCCGAAAACAAAAAAAATACGTGTTTCTTTATTTTTAATGAAGATTCTAAATACCTATTTTTACATCTGTAAACTTTAAATGTTTTGAGATATAGATGCACTGTTTTTAAAAATTCACCCCCCTTTTCACCCTCCCATTAATTGGTTTTCCAAAAACAAAAAATACGTGTTTCTTTATTTTTAAAAGAGATCAAAAGTACCAATTTTCAGGTCTGTAATACCTTCAGTTTCTGAGATAAAACAACCGGAATCCTAATTAAAGGCATTCAACCAATTTTTCACCCTTTTTCACCCCTCCTATTGGGATTTTCTGAAAACAAAAAAATACGTATTTCCTTATTTTTAAAGTTCTAAATACCAAGTTTTACATCTGTAAACTTTTAAAGTTTTGAGATATAGATACACTCATTTTAAAATTTCAACCCCTTTTTCACCCCCTTAGCGACGGAATATCCAAAAACCCTCTCTTAGCGAGCACCTACATCTTAATATGAATATATCCTCAAAATTTCATTTCTTTATGCCCAGTAGTTTTGGCTCGGCGATGATGAATCAGTCAGTCAGTCAGTCAGGACAAGCTCTTTTATATATATAGATAAGAACCCTTCACTGTCTCTGTATCAACACGACTTGCTGATTCTCATAATCGGCAGTTATAACATCACACAGATACTGTACCTCGTAATACTGTTTTCACAGACTTTTAACACTTGTTGTAAAGATATATACATTTGAGCAACACACGCTTGTCGATCCTGAACATAAATAATGGAAAGTCTGAGATAGCTTTCACCAACATACAATGCCAGGCTACCACAAGTGCTACAATACCTAATGCAGAAGCACTCCACAATTTGTTGATCAGGCACTTTCCACGAACATAACAAGACTACGTTCCACGAACGTTTGAAGTCTAGTCCATTGTAGTAGTGTCACTCGAATACTGTATATCCAGTTTCACTCCCGTGTGTATTAGCACTACTTCCTTCCCTGACCATGTGTCTGCACTACTTCTCATACAGTGTGTCAGCACTCCTCCTTTCCTGTAGAGTGTGTCAGCACTACTCAATTCTGGTACAGCGTGTCTGGTTCCTGCCGTTTGATCAACCTTTATAGACAACAGCATTCCCCTTTCATATGATACGTCTGGATTGATCCTCGCCAGCCAGTCATGGTAGATCCTCTTGTCAAGACCATGCTGTGAACTACTCTTTGGTCCCAAGACATAAACAAACTCTCTGGGGGGTTTCACATGAGTCATAGAACTTTCCTAGTACAACAACAAGCTCATCTCATCAGACTGGGATATATACATGTCTCATGCAAAGTTTCCAAGTTCCATTATAGCAATGTTTTCGCAGCCGTACGGTCAAAACAAATTACTCATACTACATATATGGAGACCTCCCAGCTTACAAATATTAATGACAAAATATACAACTAAAATACAGATAATTAAGGCCACGGCCCCTTCCTTCTCATTCCTAGCCCTTTTCTCTCCCATCGTCCGCCATAAGACCTATCTGTGTCGGTGCGACGTAAAGCAAGTAGCAAAAAAAAAAAAAAAAAAAAATACAAATAATAACAAAAATAAATCGAATACTGACAATGATATCTCTCGCCTCTACATATAGTGTGAGGGTGTGATATATGTACTATCACATGATCAAAAAACCTCAGGATACATAAAGGTCTCTGTTTACCTCAGCCAGTTTTTAGCCAGGGCTAGTTAAATATTGCAATGTCAAGAGAGCGATATTTTAAAGTTGCAATAGTGCCGAAAAGTACAAGGAATGTACCGTGCAATGGGCTGCGTGGTTTTGGGTCACATAGCTATCAGCTTGCATTCGGGAGATACTAGGGATGAACCCTACTGTCAGTAGCCTGGAAGATGATTTTCCATGGTTCCCCTTTTTCACACCAGGCAAATGCTGGGGCTGTAGCTTAATTAACCCATTAACTGCCATGATCCCCAATTGGGGATTTCTTCTTTCCTTGGAGATTCTGTTTCTATATTTAGGTTGATAACAATGATTACGTGTTGACATTGTTCTGCAGACATTTTTGAAGCTTGTGGTTGAAGTGTTTGTTCATTGTTACGAAGGCTGTGGGTTGTAGTGCGTGATTTCTGTGATGAGGCAAGGTATTCAGAAGTTTCAACACTTCCGAATGTTCAAATAACAGTAAGTCACGTTATAATATTTTATTTCCAAATTTTGATCAACTGAATTTAATGTCTAATGCTTTCAGAAGATATAGAACACCCTTTCACCCTATCCCTTTCAGAAGATATAGAACACCCTTTCACCTTCGTTATTTTCATTTAGCATTGGAGGCTTCTAAAAGCTTGATCCCCATTTGGGGCTCATGGCTGATACCATGTAAGTTTTTGTTTTATTTTTTTCAGATCGTAATGAGTTGCTATACTGCAGTTTGTCTTAGAGAAATTGACGAAATTGTCATTGATCCAAATTTTATTGTTTGCGACGTCCATGAAAATGACTGTGATGTGAATGGTACTGTTGATATTGTTCAGCTTTCACCGGATCACGTATACATTATTTCTGACTGTGAGGACATTGACGAAACTGAATTAGAAGATACTGTCCCAACTGATGTACCGGGAAGATTGGAACTGCATACTCACCAAGAACAGGACTGTGAAGGAACTGTGCAATCTGAAGTGGAAGATGCAAACCCCGCAAGAAAAAACGTTAGGTCTAATATCACTTTAACCTTTTAAGTGCTGAGTTACCAGTTGACTGTTTGGTACCTCAGTGCTGAGTTTTTTCATTCGAATGTAAAAAAAATTGTAGAAGCCTGAATTTGTAACTTATCAGTGGGGTGATTAGCTTAAAATGTTTATAAATGTTGGTTGTTTAGAAATCTAAATGCAAATGGAAAAACACTTATTTTCAATATTATTTTGAGAGAAAACAAAATTACACTTATGTGCCCATGAGTGCATTATCTTTATACAAAGTAAAGAGCCCAAAATAATATTATTTACTAAAATCTGTAGGCAACTAATACAGGTAACTTCTTAGAAGTATATAAGTTGATATTTTAAAATACTTTCCAAACCTGGAATGTGGTTATAAGTTAATATTTTCTACTGGTTGTTTGTGATGCCGACTTGTTCAACTATCTGCACCAACTCCACTGGCACAAAAGTTTCTAAAAAATCAATGATTTTCGGGTTGTCATCAAACACTACTTGGCCCTCAGAGCCTGTCACAGCTACCTGAAACTCTGGTGAAGAAAAGTAATCCGTCCGCCATGAAATTAGTGATAAAATATCTTTTGTACTCACCGTGTTTTCCTTCTTTCGTTTAGCAGGAGGCTCTGTTTCTCTCTGACATACAATATTTTCAGCACTCTATCACTCTCACTTTCAAAATTGCTTAACAATTCCTTAAAATAATTATCTCCATCATCTTTTTCCGCTGTGGTTAATAACGGAAAGATTCTGTGATCCGAAATAACATCGCCGCAAGATCAACTAAATTGTTGTTCCGCCATGTTTGTTTACATCACAGATGAACTCCACAGACATCTACAAAAAGCTCTGTTACTTTCTGAAGCTATAATCTCTGATCAGTTAATTCTACATAATGCCCAACAGATGGCAGAACATGTTAGAGATCAAATTCGCACTCAAAGGTGAACCGGGAAACTCAAAAGAAATTAAAATTTTCGCGCACCGTCTATAGACGGGCGTAGCACTGGTGGACCGGCCGCGTCAGCCCGTCTATAGGCGGGCGTAGCACTCATCGGGTTAAGTGGATAAGGGAATACGCAACATACAGTAAATCATATCCTGACTCTCGAGAAATTGAGCAGCAGAAAGTCAGTCTGACAACAGCTCTAAAAGAAAAGACTGTTGTTGGATGTTTTGAAGAATTCTTTGATGAAACAGTACTGGGACTGTTAGTGAAAGCATTCGGTATGCCTCCCAGAACAATAATCACAGCTTCCACTATCGCCAGAATGTATCAAAAAGTTCATAGGGATTCTGCTATTCACTGGATATCATGCCCTCCCTCAAGAGCAGCTGTATTGGAATGAACGACAACTCGCTTCTGGATAACATCGCGGGGTCTGAGAGAGATAAACGTTTCAAAATTGGTCCCTTGTTGGATTTGTTAAATAAGAATTTAATGAAATTTGGCGTTGTCTCTGAAAGCCTCAGTTTTGATGAGCGAATGATATAATATTATGGGCATCATTACTTGAAGCAATTCATCTGTGGGAAGCCAGTGCGATTCGGTTTCAAGCAATGGGGCCATGTGCTGTTCCCAAAGTGGATACTGTTGTCCTATGTCTGTGTACGAAGGAAAAACGAATGATACAAATGATGTATCACTTCTAGGACTTAGTGCTTCAGTGATACTGAAAATGATTTTCCATACTACAATCTCCATAGGTTCACAAAGTCTATTTTGATAACTTTTTTACAAGTTTCCATCTGATGAAAACTAACAGAAATGGGGGGTGAGAGCGACAGGGACAGTACGAATCAATAGAATGAACAAATGCCCTATTGAAAGTGAGAACATGATGAAGGAAGAAAGAGGACCCTATGACTACAGGTTTGATAGCAACAATGAGATCTTGGCCATGATATGGAAAGATAACAGCTGCGTGAAGATGCTATCAAACCATGAGAAAATACAGCCAATAAACTATGTCAAAATATGAAGCAAGGGCCAGAAGAAAGAAATACAAGTCCCTCAACCCAACCTGGGTGGAAAGTACAACAAACACATGGGGAGCGTCGATAAACTGGATTGGAATGTACAGAAATACCGGGTCAGAATACGAGGGAAGAAATGGTATTTTCCATTACTAACTAATGCAATTGATGTGGCATTAGTCAATGCCCACACAATTTACTGTCTTACAAATGGGCATATCTCATTGCTTCAGTTCAGAAGGATGGTGGCAAGATCACATCTAGCCGATTCATTGGCCATTTCAGATCCGAAGCGGGTTGGTCGTCCGTTATACCATAAGCCATCCACTTCACGTATTCCAATAGACACCAGAACCTCTGGGAAGGGACGCATGATCGAATGTACGGACATGGGCAAGCAAGGAAAATGTGGAGTGTGCAAGAAAAATGTAAGGAAGCAGTGTTGTGTGTGCAATGTGGGACTGCACGTTGTATGCTTTGCTATTTGGCACAAGAAATGAAGATGTGAAACACGCAGAGACATCTGCCAATCGAAACCTAGATCTCCGGGAATGGCTATACAATTAAACATATGGACATAAATAGACAAAAAGCATGTAGTCCGTAAGATAAATTCATATAAACAATGTTGTGTGTGTAATGAAAGACTGCATGAAACAAAATATCATGAAGAGTAAAACTAAGTGTTATCAACCATGAACCCCATTTGGGGATCGACTTAAATATATTGATTACTTTAAATGAATTACGTTAAAAATATATATTCTTCATTTCCCAATCCTAGAAATGATCATAGTACCCAGAATATACCAAAATATTGATTTTAAAAATTTGGTAGTTAATGGGTTAAGGCCACGACCATTTCCTTCCCACTTCTAGCCATTTCCTATACCGTTGTCACCACAAGACGTGTGTGTGTGTGTGTGTGTGTGTGTGTGTGTGTGTGTGTGTGTGTGTGTGTGTGTGTGTGTGTGTGTGTGTGTGTGTGTGTGTGTGTGTGTGTGTGTGTGTGTGTGTGTGTGTGTGTGTGTGTGTGTGTGTGTGTGTGTGTGTGTGTGTGTGTGTGTGTGTGTGTGTGTGTGTGTGTGTGTGTGTGTGTGTGTGTGTGTGTGTGTGTGTGTGTGTGTGTGTGTGTGTGTGTCATAAAGAAAATTGTAAAAAAAAAAAAGAAGTAGTACAAGGAATGTTGTATATAAGGGAATCCTTCAATAAATATTTACCCCATTGACCGTCATGTCTTGATGGGTTTCAGCTAGTAGTGTTAGCTTTAATTCAGTGCTTTATTAAAGTAATGAATTACATAAAAGCAAATCATGTGATGAAAGTAGAGTGAGTTTATGTACATTTCCACTGCCACAGAAGGGAAGCACTAGGTGTGAGAAAATAGTTGGCTTAATAATTTCTCCCATCATTAGTAGTAGTCCAAGCTCTCGTGGCGGTATGTTGGTGTGAGTTTCATAACCGTCGATTGGTTGTGGAGTATATGGCAGACCTTGTATTTTACGCACAAAGTTATGAAGAATGCAAACGGAGTTTGTGAGATCAATCACCCTTCCCGTAGTTCAGCAGTGTTCAGCACTTGAAATTTTTCGGTCATCATTCCCAAAGCACATTCCACTGTTTCTCTTCCTATGCTCAGTCTGGAGTTTAATTTTTTGAACATTATCAAGAGTTCATTATGAGCCTCCATGGCTCAGGCGGCAGCGCACCGGGCTCTCTCCGCTAGATACCATGGTTCACATCCCGGTCACTCCATGTGAGATTTGTGCTGGACAAAGCAGAGGTGAGACAGGTTTTTCTCTGGGTACTCCGGTTTTCCCTGTCATCTTTCATTCCAACAACATACTCCACTATCATTTCATTTCATCTGTCAGTCATTAATCATTGCCCCAGAGGAGTGTGACAGGCCTCGGCAGCCGGCACAATTCATATCCTCGCCGCAAGTTGGGGGCTTTATTCATCCCATCCCTGACCCAGTCATTGACTGGAAAACAGGTTGTAGGTTTTCATTAAGAGTTCTTTGGGGATACGGTTGCAGTAAATATGGCGACAATGGAAAGGCTTTGTTTCAGACAAAGTAGTAAGTAAAAGTAAACTCGTGTCCTCATCCCGAAGTGGTGCAGCTCTTTTCAGGCACACCCCTGATGGAGGTGAGCTGCATGTACCATTTCAACCACACATCAGCCCTCCTGACATTCTTAAGTTTCTGGCAGTACCGGGAATCGAACCCGGGCCCCCGAGGATGGCAGCTAATAATGATAACCGTGATAAGTTATGATTTTCATTTCCGTGTTGACGTATAACATATAGTGGGAATTAATTGAGGGATGTTTCACCATTCAACGCAATGTATAAAACACGACATTTATTTAGCGAAAAGTGGTTTTGATTCCCTTGGAATCATCATCAGTTCACGATAAATAAATACATAAATAAATAGAATAGAAATGTATTTATTTAAAGTTAATTACAAGTAGGACGAGAGGTCTCTTTGGCTGTAACTAACTGCCACTTTAACTTAAATGTAACACCTAACATACAAAATCTAATTAAAGAATACATAAAAAGCGTAAGATACATTTTCCTACTGAGGATATAAGAAAAAGATTGAAAACTAAACATCTAGGAGATTACAATAATACTTTTAACATTTCATAAACATACACTATACTAACAAGGAAGTGAAGACGAAAGAGAAACCCAAGAATTTTAAAGCCGAGGATGAATTAAGAGTAAAACTGAGCATCTAAAATGTATCTAATAATAATAATCTAATAATCAACATGAAAACTGCCTTAAATACATTTACAATGGTTGACATAAAATACATATGACCATAAAACATATTACTATTTACAGAAAGTTCTTGGAATCAGGTCACAGATAACTGCAGACACATGTGACAAAAAAAAAAAGAAATTACTATTTACAGAAAGTTCTTGGATCCAGGTCACTCATAATTGCAGTGCTTTTGTACACTGTTGAACAGAGCTTTAGGAAAATGTGTAAAAACTTTCAAGTTGCAAAATACTGTGAGGTTCTTATTTATTACGCTGGGTATAAAAGACATCTGTTAGAATGTTCAGATATTCTTATTACATGTTTTTACCATCCACCAATGATTTAAGTAAGAAATTACTTGTTTTTACCATCCACCAACGATTCAACTAAGAATATCTGAACAATTAATTCCCATTATATAAATGACTAGCATGTGCCTGCCGCTTTGCCCACGTTTAGTAATTCAACTACCGGGTTTGCTGGCCGTGCGGTTAGAGGCGTGTGGCTGTGAGCTTACATCCGGGAGATCGTGGGTTCGAATCCCACTGTCGGCAGCCCTGAAGATGGTTTTCCGTGGTTTCCCATTTTCACACCAGGCAAATGCTGGGGCTATACCTTAATTAAGGCCACAGCCGCTTCCTTCCAACTCCTAGGCCTTTCCTATCCCGTAGTTGCCATTAGACCTATCTGTGTCGGTGTTACGTAAAGCCAATAGCAATTTAAAAAAAATAATTCAACCATTAGATTTCTAAACTCTTTATTTTAAAAGCAAATTAAAGCATTATATTTATTAGCTGATATCTTTTTGATGTAAATTGCATGAAATACATTATTTTATTTTTATTATATTGTTACTTTCAATGCTTACGATACCGGGTTAATGGATGGTACAAATAATATTGAAACTATGTAAAAGACCATGTTATATAATACAAAATATATTGTTTCCTTAGAGCTTCGGAATAACCTATATTAATGTCCTTCCATTTGGAGGTAAGATGTATACTGTATTGTGTTTGCCTTCCGAACTCTTGAACAATCCACATACAGTTGACAATGGCAAAAGCACCGTTTTCGAAGATGGAGTCCTACAACTTTAAGCGATTGCCTATATGTCAGAATTTCAGATCTCTGTTTGTCATAGATTTGACTGGGCTTCGCATACATACACACAATCACTTCCGAATATTACGGGCTGATGGCTCCTCGTATCACGGGCCAAAAATGGCTTCCTACTCAATGGACTTACAGTCCGCGGAATACTACTTCGCCCGCGGCATGCTCGGTCATGTTGCTGGCTTCAATAATATTCGTAATCAGTTTCAGAGCCATGTTCATTGCGGAGGGAAGGATTCATATTCCAGAGAAGGATAATCGGTGCCACAATCATCCACCCCAAGATGTTCGAGGGTACTCCAGGTGACTCCAAATTGTTCAAAATCTGTCGTGTAGTTGACAGCCTCATCTGTATGACATGTCGTGTTGATAGACTTTTCAATTTATAGGAAACCGGATAATTCTTGTGAATGTTGCTTGTTGATGATTTTGACAGCTTCATGTCTTGGTGCAAGAATTGCTCTCAGACACAGCCATGCGCCTTAGGTGAAAACCTGTGCCCACCTATGACAAACATTTTAGATCTTTATTTGGCTGGGCATCGCACACATGAGCACAGACAGACATCATGGATTGAAGTAAAATGGCTTCCTATTCCACGGACTTACAATGGCATCCTGACTGATATATGTATTACATACATACATACATACATACATACATACATACATACATACATTATCATTATAGACTGTTATGCCTTTCAGCGCTCAGTCTGCAAGCCTCTGTGAATTTACTAAACGTCGCCACAATCCTCGATTTGCAACTAGTGTTGTGGCCTCATTTAGTTCTATACCTCTTATCTTTAAATCGTTAGAAACCGAGTCTAACCATCGTCGTCTTGGTCTACCTCTACTTCTCTTACCCTCCATAGCAGAGTCCATTATTCTCCTAGGTAACCTATCCTCCTCCATTCGCCTCACATGACCCCACCACCGAAGCTGGTTTATGCGTACAGCTTCATCCATCCAGTTCATTCCTAAATTAGCCTTTATCTCCTCATTCTGAGTACCTTCCTGCCATTGTTCCCACCTGTTTGTACCAGCAATCATTCTTGCTACTTTCATATCTGTTACTTCTAATTTATGAATAAGATATCCTGAGTCCGCCCAGCTTTCGCTCCCGTAAAGCAAAGTTGGTCTGAAAACAGACCGATGTAAAGATAGTTTCGTCTGGGAGCTGACTTCCTTCTTACAGAATACTGTTGATCGCAACTGTGAGCTCACTGCATTAGCTTTACGACACCTTGATTCAATCTCACTTACCATATTACCAACCTGGGAGAACACACAACCTAAATATTTGAAATTATCTACCTGTTCTAGTTTTGTATCACCAATCTAACGTTCAATTCTGTTGAATTTCTTACCTACCGACATCAATTTAGTCTTCGAGAGGCTTAATTTTCATACCGTACTCATTGCACCTATTTTCAAGTTCCAAGATATTAGACTGCAGGCTTTTGACACAATCTGCCATTAAGACCAAGTCGTCAGCATAGGCCAGACTGCTTACTACATTACAAGAACTCATTCTACCATCGATTCTCACTGAAACCCAATTGTCAACATAAATGCCTTTGATTGATTTTAATAATCTACCTTTAATTCCATAGTCCCCCAGTATGGCGAACATCTTTTCCCTCGGTACCCTGTCATGTGCTTTCTCTAGATCTACGAAACATAAACACAACTGCCTATTCCTCTCGCAGCATTTTTCAATTACCTGGCGCATACTGAAAATCTGATCCTGACAGCCTCTCTGTGGTCTGAAACCACACTGGGTTTCATCCAACTTCCTCTCAACGACTGATCGCACCCTCCCTTCCAAGATGCCAGTAAATACTTTGCCTGATATACTAATCAATGAGATACCTCGATAGTTGTTGCAATCCTTCCTGTTCCCTTGCTTATAGATAGGTACAATTACTGCTTTTGTCCAATATGAAGTTACTTTACCAACACTCCATGCTAATTTTACTTCTCTATGAAGCCATTTCATCCCTGTCTTCCCACTATACTTCACCATTTCAGGTCTCATTTCATTTATTCCTATCTGACGGTGAGATAACGGCCGAGAGGATTCGTCGTGCTGACCACACGACACCTCGTGCAGGCCTTCAGGCTGAGCAGCGGTCGCTTCGTAGGCCATGGAGTTTGGTTTGGTTCGGATATGAAATAACGTAATTGGGTTAGTAGAAGTTAAATTGTCATTTCTATGTGATTTTGACTTAGGTAAATGCTGCCTGACATTCATTACACTGGCGCTATTCTGGCTCTATTGTGTATTTCTTAAAATGAAATAAATGTCTCTAAGTTGTTTAGGCTTAAGTAAGAAATTTATAATTGAAGATGTGAAACCCTCCTCATAATATTATCTTTTTAAATACCCGCATTACTGCTTTTACAAGCTCAATCTGAATTAACATTATCTGAGCACAAATAAAAATTGAAAATGCATTCTTATTTTTCTCGAATTTGGGAACCATGATTTACACCAGAAAAAAATGAAGTTGAATGTAAAACACTTGCAAAAAGATTAATATCATAGTTAAAAAGTCATTTTGATTAGCATTTTCTAATATAGACTAGGTTTGACAAGGTTATAGTGAACTTTATTTAGACGTTATACTGTCATTCCATTCCTGACCCGGTAGAATGACTGGAAACAGGCTGTGGATTTTCATTTTTATTTTCATTGTCAAATTTTTATGGAATAGCGTATTAACAATTGTATTCTGTTATTATAAAGCAATTTTAAAAAAAAATTGAGAACTTAAGACATACGATACTAATGAACCATTTTTCAGATAATTGATAATAATTTGAAGCAGTACTTTACACTAATATTAAAAGCGTTATATCAAGTTTTATCAGTCACGTCTTACGGATTCTAGGCCCAGGTTTATCAAATTTGTAATAACGGTAGGTCTACACAGTCTATATGAAATTCACGTTGTCTTTTTCAGAACGGCTGTTTAGTTCTAAACAATTATCCCCGATGACTTGGAAAAGGGCAAACAAGAAAAAGAAGCAGCCTAAAAATTCTAAATTTCATGTCCTTCTGCTCTCTGAATCATCCGCCCTATAACCTGTTTAGTTCTCGATTATGGTAATTGAAAGTTTTTTTTATAACAGTTCAATTTCTACTCGCATGTGAAAAGAAATACCAGATCCCTTCTGATAACAATATGTACAAATAAAGGATGCACACGAATTCACATTCGTGAATACCTTTCTATTCCACACGTAAGGCGTAACTTTATGCCTAATATTGCCGATCAGTTTAACTACCGTAATGTATCAGCTCCCACATTTCTTGAAAATATTTTACAATATATTACCACCCCGTCACATATAATACTACAACAGATCCACTAACAGACATGATTAAAATCGAAAACATGCACGGGACTGTAAACATTATCACGTGCTACCCATGCATTCAAAGCTGAAGCGCCCGCAACATGGCGATGCGCGAAAGTGTTCAATATTCCGCATAGCATCAGTGCGCTCTGTGAGTCTAGATAAGTAATATTAAAGTCTTTGTATAAGACCAAAAACGTTTTCCTACTCCCTAGACGTAAAATGGTCTTTGTATAAGACCAAAAACGTTTTCCTACTCCCTAGACGTAAAATGGCTCCTTGAATATTGTGTTCTCTACCTATCTTATGTACGTTGCCTAGCGACAGCGACTATGCGTTTAATCTTGGTGACAGCACGTTTCATTGTCATATCCCAATGCACGTTTTCCGATGGTTTTTCGTTCATAACTGACCAACGAAAGCGAAAATGAAAATTCTGGCTTCGAGATGCATTCGGACCCCTTTCCATCTACATATGTTCAAAATTTCAGATCTCTGCGTGCTGTAGATTTTGTTGGACATTGCGCACAGACAGACACACAAACACTTCCTTTTATAATTATAGATAACTGTTATGCTACAGAGGTGGACAAAGTAGTAAGGGAAGTCATAGTCATTTAAATCATCTGGTAATGGAAGGCAATGGTATGCTCAGTCCTCAATTTGCAATCCATTGCTCCATAGCTGATGCACAAAATATCCCTCCATCACTGTTCCTGCCAGCATATACAGTTTCAATAGCAATGAAAATATCATTTGCATCACAACATACCAATAGCATTATAGAGTGATACATTTTATAACTGAAGTTACTTGATCCGCTGCCGGGTAGTTTTTTCTATTCTAATGTGCTACCCATACATTCACAACTACTGTATATCACGTTGCAATCACTCAAAACCGTGTAGGCCGTGTGTAGGGAGCGTGCAACTTGAGTACCTTTGTTGCCTAGTCTCCTGTTATCCAGGCTACTGCAGTTTCTTTTGAGTAGCTCTTGTGTGAAGAGGGCCTAATACGCACTGGATTTTTAAAAAATCTTAATGTATGAAAAATAATCTGCTAAGCTTGACTTGGATGAGACTAACATCAGCGGTGTCTAGATTGGAATCTACAAAGTGTTGAATGTGATTCATAGTTATGATTTAAACTCACTGTACAGTTGTTAACAATGTACAGTAATTGGTAATTTATATGTATATGAGAGGTGCAATATTCGTTTTATCTCAAGGCCTTCTTGATATTTGCAAGAGAAATTTCTCTAATATTAAAAAGAAATTAATGGTGTTTCTGATGAATTGGGTGAACTCATTCTAGATCCAACTAAAGGGCAGAATTTTTTCCCTACATAAAAAACACCATTAAATTAAAACTGCTCATGTAAGTTTAGACACTAGAATGATGCAGACTTGAAATGCACTGCAAAACACTTTGCCAATAAAATGTTAAGAGTTTGTGATTTGTTCATTCCTATTATCTGAAACTAAGGTACTGATTTTTTTTTCCTACAGAGCCAGATAGAGATGATGCTCAGCCAATGGGTGACCCTGACAAGGAAGTTTCTGAAGATGATGTTGAGAAATCAAATGCAAAGAAGAGAGATGCTATAGCAGCTTTTGGTGCTGGTGAATTTCAAAAAGCCATTGACATTTATACTGAAGCAATCCTCTTAAATCCAGGTAAAATCTTTTATTAACAAATGTGCTGGTTTTTATTGTGAAATGGAAAAGTATAATATTGGGTTGTTAGTAAAACTATATACCTCTCTTTAGGTGGAAATGAAACAACTTCTAGATTCAAGGAAAATCTTTTAAATCAAAATACTGTACTCTCCATTGTAATGTTGTATGTATTGTTGAACTTATCTCACAAAATATTTTCACTGGATATACTCAGAAAATATTTTATTTACACACTTTTAAATCACATAGAAAGATTGAAACTGTACAAGAATGCTATTAATTAGTTTGTTCTGTTCATAATCTAACAACACTGCATCGCTTGCAGAGGGTCTAGATTGTTTACATTTAAAAAAACTAGGGAGAAAATAAATACATATTATTGTACAATACCAATGTTGTTCATTAAAAATACAACATTGCATAGTGTGCCATTTCACTGTCTGCAGTGAAGTTTATCTGGAGCAAAAATGGTGACTATGCCGTAAGAACGTCGGAAATAATACATCAACATGTTCATAAATGTTAAAAGAATGATGCTTTCATCAGGTACAAGAAGAGAATTAAATATAGAAGGCGATGAGAAAAGGCGACAACAGAATATTGTTAAAATTTATTATTGAAAAAAAAATTTGATTTCACTGAAGACATACTGGCAGAGCGTTACGCTAATCAATCAAAGAAGAAGGCTGATCATGAAGAAAGAAGTATAAAATTACAGATAAATAATAATAAACGTCCACGAGAACAGTACAAGACATCGGCGATAAAGAATATTTACAACTTCATAATATGAAACTGCACAGTCGAATCGGCAGATTACTTCAGTGCTACGTCACGAGATACCGACAAGGAGACGTACCAAGCGAAAGGAATTCAGTCTTAATAAGTTAGAGAATAATAACAACCGTTGCGCAAGACATAGAAAATATTATACTACGGTCAGAGTGAAGCCTTACTAGACATATTGAAAGACTCCAAAAACATCATAAGATATCATTATAAGAAGCAGTAGTCAGATTATCCATAGATCATGATAGGCTTTGTATCCATAAGATGACGAAAATGACCATGTCGATGTACTTTTCTGTTTCAACTGCGCAAGAAACCAACTACATCGTGTGCTAGAAAAGCAAAGGCGGAGCCTACCTAGATGCTGGTGACACGAGCCGACAAACCAAGCCTATGATGACTGGAGATGACCAAAGACCTTCCCAAATGTTTCCAAGAGGCTGATACGATGCCGTGAACCCAAACACAGCCTGTCCTGGCCAGCTGGACATGTAACAGCGACAATGAAAGCAGGAGGAAAAGATAAGTTGTCTAAGCTCATTCTTTTCGTGAGTAATTCAGTTAATATTTTGTTTGGAAAGTGCCATTTTATATTTATTTCTTGAAAGATACATGTGAAGTGCTATTTTAAGTTTTCCAAAGAAGTGATGTTAACGTGAAAAGTCAACCAAATTAGCAGTATTAAAGGTTATTAGGTAATCATCTAACATGAATGACGAGTCCATTGGAGTAGGAAGTGCTTAACCAGTGATGATTTATTTTTGTGTTCGTAATGTTGCCAATGTTGAATGAAAAGAGGTTAACTTAGCGTAAATGCAAATATGATACGATATTGTGGTTAACATTAGGTTTACATTAGGGCATGTAATGTTAAGCTGAGATGAAATAAGATCGTATATAGGTTATGATAACATCGTAGGAAGACATAGTAAGATAATTTATGGAATGTGAAGAAAATTGAGAACCAAATAGTTTATTTAGATGGATGGTTAATGATGAGAGAGTAACATGCGTCAAGTTGAGATGAATTATTATGTTTATTGTAATATAGGGTAAGACATGAAATGTGTAATATGAAATGGATGATTTATATGTGAAGAGTGGTAGAATGTTATGAAGAATAATTATGGTAATGATTATTGTTTCGTCGTGAATGAAGAGATAGATAATTTCAGCGACGATATTTAGGTCAATTGATGAAATGAAATACAAGATGGCTGTGCGGATGAAGTGCTCTGTCATTGCGCTGTAAGAAATATGTGCCTGGTCGGTTTTTAAGGCGTCGTCGCTAATTTGTACTGTTCATTCGTGAGTTTTATTAGTGCACTGATGTTATCTGGCGGAATCGTGGTTCTTTTTGTGAGTTATGGTACTTGGTTTTAATAGATTTTGGTACCAACGATAGTAGACATTTTAATCGATCTTGTTATGTCAATCATAGATTGCATGTTATCAAGCAAACCATCCGTTGAAAATAGCGCACGCATTATACTACGTTTAACTCAAATAACTGCCAATAGAGGCTGGTGAAGGGGGCCGCGATAATATGGTCCTTAGTTAACTCTCTTTGCAAGAGTCCAGTCTGACCTCTCCGTTAATTGATAATACTTCCGCCGCGATCGCTGTTATCTGGTCGCTATGGTACTCTGCCATGAATTGTTATACCATTAAACTTTGGCACTTCACTTAACCACCGTCCTCATTCAGAATGGAGATCGATTTAGAAACAAGAAATAAATGCCTTCACTGTGATAAAACCTTTTCTCATAAAGGCTTGCTTGTCCACATGGGAAAGAAGCATAAAGATAGGTTAAGCCAGGATGAGAATCAGTACTACGCCCCGACGGAACGACCTACTACTTCTACGGGCTCCACGGGAATACTGACTTCGTTAGGAAGAAATTTTAGACCAGAATATAAATATTCGGACTCTGAGACGGAAAGTGAAGATGTACAGGATGAACAAAACGAGGATACTGTGAACAGACCGGAAGATAATTCCAGTACACAAAGAACCCAGTGCCCTCACTGCGGTGGATATTTTCAAGGAGCGAGAGGTGTAAACATTTACATTAGTCGCTCTCATCCACAAATACATCGAACTACCTTGTTAACCAACTTCAGTCAATGCGTATCTCAGTCAGAAGATGATATTATTCCCATTGAGCATCAATATCCTGTTCAAGAGGAGACTACTTTCCAGTCAGAATTAAAGGAATGGAAGAACAAATTCATTCAGTTCTCCAGTGAAAACTATTCTGAGTTCGACACACTCGTGTGGGAGTTGTCAGAATTTCTGAGTAACTCTATCCATCTCTTACCTGGTCCAAAACACCCAGCTACAAAATATTATGAAGCCAGGAGAAAACGTCTTGGACATCAAGGTAAAACATATAGCAAGTCCTCGAATCCACAACGTGCGACGAAGAGAGAACGCTAAGAAAGAAAACGTAAATATGACTATCAGCTCATTCAGTTTCAGTTCTACAATCAGCGAAGGAAAGCCGTGAGGTGGGTACTTAATCCTAAATCTGAATCTTGCAACGTCGATATTTCCAAAATATCTGCCACTTACTCGGATTTATTTTCCATTGAAAATTCCAATGTAAGGCACGATTACTGCTCCAAAATCAGTGAAGTAGACCGTGTAGAGCTAGATGAAACGTACAGCCCCAGAATCACAAAAGAAGAAATCTCCGCAGCAACACGTCGAATTGCAGTAGATACCGCTCCTGGTCCTGACCGTGTCTTAGTACGTGTCATCAGGGATGATATGGTATGCGAAATCATAGCAATCATTGCGACTAGAATGCTTTCAACAGGCAAAATACCCAAGTGTCTAAAGAGTGCTAGAACCGTGTTGATACATAAGAAAGGCGATGTCGAATATCTGTCAAACTGGCGACCGGTAACGATCTGTTCGGTAATTAGACGTGTTATTGCACTCCTTTGTAACTTTCAATGAACACCAAAGAGGCTTTAACGACCAGCCAGGATGCCTTATAAATACTTCTATTCTAAGAGGACTACTCAGGACAGCAAAGACAGATAAGCAAGATGTTACCGTGATTTTTTTTATACATATCAAAAGCCTTTGACAACATCGGACATCAGCACCTAAATCTAACACTAGCTGCCGAGCCACTTCCATCTAAACTGAAGGAACTAATCATCAATCTACAGACTGACAATACAACACAGATTGAAACCACTAAGGGTAAAACGAAGCCAATTCATATGTTGAGAGGACTTATGCAGTGATCACCATTATCGCCAGCATTGTATAACCTGGCCACAGATTTCATTTTTGATGAGATAACAGAAGAAAACCTACTACAAGCATATGGCAAATCAGTTTCTGCAGAATTACCCCCTCTTAGTATTATAGTAATTGTTGGCAAAAATAAGGAAACGGCTCTTGAGTTGACACGCATCGCTATCACGTTGGTCTACAGATAAATGCCAACAAATGTGTGGGCATATGTATTGAAAAGGGGAAACTCGTGGACGGAGTGCTGGATATTCATGACAATTTTAAGGTCAGTACTATTAAAGAAAGAGAAGAAATTCGATATCTTGGTGTCAATTTTAACGAAACACTCACCTTTGATGCGAACACTTCTTTAAAAACCTTGCACAAGAAGTTAGATGCGCTTACAGCCTCACCTTTGTTAAAGGCAGATCAAAAGTTCATTGTTTTGAACAAAGCAGTCAGCCCTACTCTCGTGTATGCTTTTCAGACCGCTGAAATTAGACAAGTACCGCTTAGCTTCCTGAAAACCGCCGACAAAATGATAAAGAGCTCCCTAAAGGAAATTTTGCAGTTACCCACGGATACACCCGATAGTGCTCTGTATTCTGATTTAAGATTCAAAGGCCTCTGACTTTTCAAAGCAACCTGGGAAGTACACCTGCAACAAATAAGCGCGTGCAACGCTCTTCGCCGAGCCATCAATAGCTACGTTTTAAAGATGCGCGATCTGACATCCGAAACGATGCATTGTCTACAGGCCCTCAACATAACAGATATTAACCGATTCTCCAATAAAGGCAGTGAGTGACCTTCCAAATCCAAGAAAAATCCGCCAAGAACTAAGAAGTCGTGAAATGGCAACTTGGTGCTCTTTGCCTCAGAAGGGGATGGGTGTAGAGTTGTATAAAGAGTACACTCTGGCCAATAATTGGATTAGGCATCACCAGGGACTTTCTTGTAGCGAATGGCGAGAGGCAATCAAGATGACATTGAATGTTTCTGCAGTACGAACTATCCCGGGCAGAACTCAGGACGGAAACCTCTGTCGCAGATGCGACAGTGAGAAACACTGGCTCACGTTCTGGGTTCTTGCTCCTACGGCGAAGTACTGAGGAACTCACGTCACCACAAGATAAGATCACTGATTGCAGAAGAACTCCGTAGCAAAACTTCCGTGTATATGAAGAAGTCCACGGTTTGTCTACGACAGGGAGCACAAGACGAATTGACATAATTGCCTTTAAAGATAACAACAAGAAAGGCTTCATTATCAATCCGACCATCCGATTCGAGCACCATGTCGGCCAGGCTACTGAAGTTCATCTTATTCATAGACACCTTAACGTTGGAAATTAAGTCCCTCTTGTCCGCTAGCCACGCCTCAATACTACGGCGTATCTGACGGGCATTCATTTGTTTCACAGGAATGTGGTTAAGGGCAATACAGCCAAGCACACTACTCTGCTTTGACGTACTCTATGATGAAGTACCCAGTACTTCATAGTACCCAGCAGATGGGGTAGCGTTGATAATGCTTCAAGCCATTGCTAGAGAATGCATGACACTCCTGTCTGCGACCGAGATTTTAGACGATGCACCGTCTGCGACTTTCTATACAAGTCGCTGCTTGTGTGGGTATATTTCAATGCACCAGGATGAGATTTCTCTGCATGGCCCGGCTTGTTCAAGCAGGAAGTTATTTAAAGGGTCGCACTGTTCGCGACCGTCGCCAGCAAGGCTAACATTAGCGCTAGCCGTCGCTAGCCAGGCCAACGTCAGTGGTGCCCGCAGTAGCGAGCCCAGCCCCCGTCGCCAATGGTGCCAATTTAATATATATGTCTTTGAACTTTGTTAATTTCATCCTCCAATTTGGTATAAAATGCATCTTTTTCCTCCTTTTCTGCCTCTTCTATAGGGGCGTACACACAAAACATTGTAACATTGAAGAATGTTAAGGATGGAGTCAACCTCTTCTTCCACTCGCTTGATGGCATCACTCGGAGTCTGATCCACCCTCAGTACAGCTGATGTCCAAGCTGTGTGTCTCCGACACAATCAGATGGTCTAGAGACATCTATGTGGAGCATGTCACGGGACGACCACTTTAATCACCTCGTGCATTACAGGTTGATTTTAGGTTTCATGAAAGAGGTCACTTTATGGCTAAACGTTCTTCACAGAGACATATAGGCAGACCGCTAACATTTTGGAAAAAGTGCGCTGCGACACTCTGTCAAAGATGTTTTGAACCATACCACAGTTGATAAACAGTTGATTACCCAAGTCTGTTTTAGTAATCCTGTGTATTGACTTATATGTTCTGCTGCAATTGCTTTAATAAGTGAAGTTCAAAATTAAAAGACATGAAATAGACATTTATTTGTTCATCATTATGCAGGGTCTTTTTTTAGCTCGCTTCGTGTGTCAGGGGAACATGCACGGGAGGCAGTAGCGGGGTGATCATTTGCCGAGAGATATATTGCTTCATGACCTGCTAAGATGATCTAATGTAGAACAGTAGCGATAACTGTTGCTTCACAGCAATAGTTTAGTTTAACATCTGTGGTATTGGTAGGGTGTTCAATATGTTCGCTTTAAAATAGCATTGTTTATGTAGGAATGCTAATCGTGTGTTTAATGGGTTATGTATACAGTAGAATAGTATGTATTCATTGTGTTGTGCTATGTGAAGCATTCTTCTTATACCGAATGCCGCTTTTGATTCATTTGCAAATTTCCTGGCATCCTACCTCCCCATAGGAGTATGGTAAAATAAATTAGTAAAGAAGTTCCGCACCACCGGGTCCATTCTTAACAAGAAATCACGCAGGAGACAAACCGTTTTAACAGAGGAAAAGCTTGACGAAATAGGAGCTCTCTTGGAAAGAACTCCAACAAAATCCCTGTCGCGTCTCACCGTACAAGTTAATGTGTCATTGTCTTCTGCCCAGAAGTAACACAAAAAGCAATATTTAAGAGGACCTGACAGTTTCACTATGGTTCGGTATTGTAACTGATTGCTTCAGTCAGTTCACGAACTTTTATTTTATAGTGATGAAGCATGGCTACACACTTACGTGGCTATGTAAATAGTCAAAACAATCGCTACTGGTGTGAAGAAAATCCCCACTAGCTGCATGTCCGTTCACTTCAGGATGTAGAGATAGGAGTTTGGTGCGCAATAAGTGCTCACAGAATTATAGAGCCTATATTTTTCCATGAAAAAATAAATGCTGATTGATATATAGACCTCATTCTCAGACCATTCTTTCAAGAGCTGACAGAAGAAGAAGAAGAAGAGAGTAATGGTTACTTTATGCAAGATAATGCTTCGAAGATTGTGTGGTTACTTATCCCCCTAGATCTCCTGATTTAAATCCCTGTGATTATTACCTGTGGGGGGTGCTGAAGGGAAAAGTGTATGTGAGCAACCCTCGCACAAGAGAACATTATACAAGTTATTTCAAACATCACATGGGCTGATATTCGCCGAGTGTCTGCAAACTTATTTACGAGGTGTCAGGCGTGTTTGACAGCTGAGGGACAACATTTTGAACATCAAATGTAATGCCAGGTAGGTTTTAGACTAATAGTTTCACTAGAAATGGATTTCTATTAGATAGACAACCCCAGAAAAAATGCAGAGAGCAGCAGCAGCCTCTGTATTTTATTTTCTTTGATCTGGAAAAATCCTTTGATTCAGTACCAAGATGTGGGAACTACCAGAGGCATGCTACCATGCACTACACTTGGCTCCTACACTCTTTGTACTGTACATTTTCAGCTCGCTCTGCAGCACTACTCAGAGCACGGCATGGCTGGTGCAATGACACTCCGTCGCTAGCCGGTATAATGCATGCTTTACCTCCCCACTACTCACGGCAATTCACACTTATAGAAATCTATAAGAGCACCTCGATTTGCACGCGTGAGATTTTGGGCATTTGAGAGGCCCTACTCTAACCTATCGCTCCCAAATGTGGCTGACTGGTTCGAAGAGCACTCCATGGATGTAAAGTGAGGAGCCTCGATCTCAATCCCATTGAACACATCTGGGATGCTGTTGAGAGGGATGTGCGTATACTGGACTCTGCTCTGACTAATCTTCGTGGATTGGGGAGGGATGTGCAGCGTTCATGTACCAGTATGGCTCCCTAATGCTTCCAGTGTCTTGTGGAGTCCATGCTATGCTGCATTGTTGCTGTCATCAAGGCGAAACAGGGTGCTAGATGGTACTAGTCAGGTATCTCTAATTCAGTTGCTCATGAATGTATATTATTTATATTACTGATTTGTTCTGACTGATTGGTCAGCGTACTAACAGTTGGTTTAGAGGGTCCTGGGTTTGATCCCTGGCTGGGCTGTGGATTTTAACTGTGTACAGTTAATTCCTGTGGCTGGAGGACTGGGTATGCGTGTTCATCCTAATACGCTTCTCTTCATCTGTATACCGTACACCAAATCATTAACCGCCGTAGAAATATGCAATAGCGAATACATCTCTCCACGTAGGGTTGGCTTTGTTTATGTTCTCCACTTTTATGAAAGATCCTTCTGAAGTGTTTAGCCATTTTGCTTTTTTTTTTTATTTTATTGGCTTTTGTGTTTAATTTTCATAGTTGAAGTGTTTATAAATCTTTACATATCTCTACAGGGTCTGCATTGCTTCATGCAAAACGTGGACAGTGTTACCTGAAGCTGAACAAGCCAAATGCTTGCATACGAGATTGCTCACGAGCTTTGCAGATCAACCCTGACAATGCCTTGGCTTATAAATTCAGAGGTAGGGCTCATAGACTCCTGGGCCATTGGGAAGAGGCAGCTCAAGATCTCAGGAATGCATGCAAGATTGATTTTGATGAACAGGCTGATGAATGGCTGAAAGAAGTGACTCCAAACGTAAGTAGAAAATTTTTACATTTAAATAATATTTTATGCTTATTTGAAATTTTATTGTAAGAACAAACATGTTCAAATAGTTAAAGGAGGTTTCAGAATTATTTATTTTACTTTCCCAACTGGAATGCCTCTGAGGACAAAGTATACAATAAAAACAAGTTAAATTTTAAAATTAATTTTGAGGAGTTGATTACATTTGACAGCTGTGGTTTAATTAAAAGGTTTGGAAGTTATGGTTCTTCAGGATTTGGATTGAATATTTCAAGGCAGTCACTGCAACATCTTTTATTAATGCTTAATCAAGGTTAAATGATTGCAGAACTTGGTGAAAAGAGAGGAATCATTTCTTTAATGCCAAATCCAATGACTTTGATATCATCCAACTGGTATTCTTGTTGATGAAATAGGATGGTTGGTTCATATGTTGCTTTCCTTTCATCGTGAACCTCATTGGGTTATGTTTCGGACATTTTGAATTTGATCGTCTGACCTATTATATAGCTGTTTCAATGGTTTTTGAAGGCCATCATGTCAGTTCGATGGGTGATGCCTGTTACAGAATGCTATGAACCTCCTTGAAGACTGCAAAGCCCTAGTCACTTAATGCTTGAGTAATGGCAGATCGTATTTTATGAAGCCTTGTATTTCTCAGTGCTTCCCCATGCGAGCAGTAACAGAGGACGTGAGCAAGCATTTTTACTTTGTTGTGGCAGCACCAACAACAGTTATTGTCCATACTGCTGCCTGGAATAGCTTGTACGGCTGCTACGTTGCCTGTCATTTTCCAGGTATCACGCCATTCGCTACAAGATAATCCTTGAAGGCGACTAACCCACTAATTGGCTAAAAGGTGTTGATGAAAAAGGATAACTGCTTTCCCTTTCTGTGGGAGGTCAAACCACTTACTAAATTCAACTTCTCTCAACTTGGTTCTTATTTTCCAGGGGCCCTAAAAAAAACTTTTTAAATTCAACATGCTGCTATCTGGTGTTAGATAAAGCCTTTTTTGTTTTGGTAATATCTGAAATCTCTTTTCAGTTTTGACTTAGTTAATTTATAACCGTTAGGTTCTTTAGTCTGCCGAAACTAATTTTTAGTAATAAATTTATAAACTACCTGAAAAAGAAAACATATGATAACAGTATTATACTTGAAAAAGAAACAATAATAATAATCTCTTGCTATATTTTTCCATATAACAGGTGATAGCACAACATTTGCCGAAATGATCGCTAAAGTCAGTGAATTTGATAAGGTACTTCGAATAATAATAGCAATGGCGACAGGAACAGCAACAACAGCAATAGTAAGGGGAGCACTAAAAATAAAACGCCTAAAAGTAAAATGCAGTGTGTCATTGACCTATCCATGACTAAATGGTTAGCGTGCTGGCTTTTGGTCAGAGGGGTGCTGGGTTTGATTCCCGGCAGGGTTGGGAATTTTAATCATCCTTGGTTAATTTTGCTGGCACTGGGGCTGGGTGTATATGTTGTTTTCATCATAATTATTTCATCCTTATCACGACGCGCAGGTCGCCTACGGGAGTCAACTTAGAAGACCCCCTGGCAAACCGAACAAGTCCTCGGACACTCCGGGCACTGAAAGCCATACGCCATTTCATTTTTTTATTGACCTAGGCAGGACAGAGGGTGTGGCATAGCAGATGATCAACGGGCTGACTAGCCAGCTGGGTTTTTCAACACATCGCATTCTATGCTGGAGTGGAGAGAAAGCAGGACTTCTTTAAGATAAGTTCCAGATTTCAAGTTCATAAGTACGAGGGTTGGAACTTAAATAGTGGCAACACTGCTGTGGAGATGCTATGCAACGGAATCTAATATTGTTGCTGATAGCACACGTTGGTTACGTACCTACCTTACCTCAGAGCAAATGGACTCACCCTTCCCACATCACCTGCGTGCGCACAAGCGAGAGAAACACAGTCACGTGTGAGCTAGCGGTCTAACGTAACGTTGTCAATATGTTTTCCAAACAGGAACAACTGAGGTGGATCAAGATTGAATGTGCCAGAGGTCGTTCAGCACGACAGTGTCATCAAGGTCTTCAAGAAGCTTGCGGGGAATTCGCATACCCTTACAGAACAGTGGCACATTGGGTAGAAGCCTCAACGATAGTTGGCAAACTGTGGCGGACATTCATCGGGCAGGTCGTCCTACGATTGAGAAGAAGTGATTGAAACCAGGCGATTCGTGAGCATTCGCTTCATAACTGTTGCAGAGATTCGACAGGCAGTAGACTGCTCCATTCACACCATCAACAGACCAGGCTCTGCTAAAGGTATACTAAGGCTTCCACATCGCTAGCAATGGGTTATATGGCATTGCTTCCACTTACTTGTGCCAGGCTCCTCACTTTTATCTATCCTATCCGACCTCCCTTGGTCAACTCTTGTTCTTTTCTGACCCCGACGCTATTAGGTTTGCGAGGGCTAGGGAGTCTTTCATTTTCACGCCCTTCGTGGCCCTTGTCTTCCTTTGGCCGATACCTTCATTTTTCGAAGTGTCGGACCCCTTCCTTTTTTCTCTCTGATTAGTGTTATATAGAGGATGGTTGCCTAGTTGTACTTCCTCTTAAAACAGTAATCACCACCATCACCACCGCAACGGGTTATACACGACCTGAAAGACAGTAAAGGTTGCTAACATGTAATTCTGTTGTGTTTGTTGTAAATAAATAGTTGCCACTATTTAAGTTCCAACCTTTGTATTTAAACAAAGTTAAACATAAATTTATATACTTTTCTAAATATTTGAGTGTGATTTGATAGAATCTGATGTTATTCTTTTAAGAACAAAACATATCATTCTAATTTCAGTTGTTTCTTTGTCAAGTATACTGTTACCTTATGTTTTTTGTTTTTTAAGGTAGTTTATAAATTTATTACTCAAAATTAATTTCGGCAGACTGAAGGACCGAACAGTTATAAATTACATTAAACCTTTTCAAACAATTGAGGCTTTCTTCTTTTGGTTCCCTTGTATTTAATATGTAAGGATCTCCGGAATTAGAGAGTATTCTAAAGGCATTAATGCATTGAAGAATTGCCTCCCAACATGAATGGAATAGTCGTAGTCGCTCGAATTTTGTATGATTGTTTAGCACAGTGTCTGGCATACCAGTATCAACTTGTAAGATTTCTTTCAATGTGCTTCTGATCATTTTATCTGAATCTTGAAGGAATTTTACAGGAATTTGCTCGGAGGGAATTGTTTGGAACTTGTATACAAGAGGTGGGCAAACTGATGTATTTAGAATACAGAATTTTTTATGTTTGCAAAAGAGGTGAATGTGATAATACTCACAAAATTCACTCCCAAATATTTTATTGATTCTCCTGTAGAGTTGCTTTTTATGTCTCCTGCATAAGTTGAGATATCTTCACCAATGAGTTTACCTGGAACAATATTGATACATTCTGACGTGGGCAGATTAATGTTCAAACTAATCTCATTGAATCCTTGAACTGTCATTTGTGAGAGTTCAAGAGCAGATTGTTTATCTTCGCTGATGATGACTGTATCATCCACAAAACCTAAGATTATTAACAGCTTAAGGTTGGTTGTTGTGGGAAACCCATATTCTGTTGCAACAGGTTCCTCGTTTAGTTCTTCCAGAATATGATACGTTGCAAGATTGTATAATGCTGGAGATACAGGAGATCCTTGCAAAATGCCTTATCTAAGCAGTGACTTTGTTTTTGAGTGGTTACATTCAATTTGTGGTTTGATTTCCTTCTTACAATGAGTCAACCAGATGAAGTTTTGAGGGAGCAGCAGAATTTTCCAGTGTTCTTCTAAAATGTGCATGGTCTATGTTGTCAGAGGCTTTATAAAATTATAGTAGCTTCTTCGCACATTTTAATATCTATTGCAATATGGATGTGTTTAGTATTATGCCAGCTGAATTTGTGAAACCTCTTTGGTGTTCATTGAACACTAAGAATTCCCTTAACCTCCGGTCGAGAACTCACTTGATCACTCTTCTGAGAACTGAAACAATAGTGATTGGCTACCAAGAACAGAGTGAACTGCTTTTCTCCTCTTACTATACAGATATTGCACTGATTGGTGGAATGGTAAAGCGAGAGCAGCTTGTAAACTTAAAAAGAGGGCGTATCAGAAATGGCTCCAAACAAGGACTAATGCAGACAGGGAATTGTATGTAGAGGAAAGAAACAGAACAAAAAAAAATAGTTGTTGAATCCAAGAAGTTGTTGTGGGAAGATTTTGGTAATAACTTGGAAAGGCTAGGTTAAGCGGCAGGGAAACCTTTCTTATTTGCCTTTACCTTTATTACTGGTGACTGAACCAGTTGTGCTGCCATTTATTCACAATATTCAAGGGGGTGTTTTCCAACAGGATAATACTCCTCATGTCACTATCATCTAACGTGCTCTACAGTGCATCAGTCAGCTGCTTTGGCCTGCAACCTTTCACCCATTGAATACGTATGGGACATTATGGGATGGCAAATCCAGCATCATCCAATACCAGCAATAACCATTGCTGATTTGACTGACCAAGTGCAATAGGCGTGGAACTCCATGCTACAATATGACATACAGCATCTGCACGACACAGTGCATGCACATTTGCATGCTTGCGTGTTAAATTGTGGCAACTACAGCGGTCATTAATGTGCCACCATGTCATATGTCTTCTGGTACATACTTAAAGCTGTAACCTGGAAGCTCTAATCATATAAATACGGTATGTTGCCTAGAGAATTGCTTAGCGTAAACTGCATTTCTCTAAACTGATGTCTTCTTGTGTTGGGATTTCATTTTCTGCCAGTGTACGTTGAAAATGGCCTCTCACTCTTGGTATTACTAACTGGGGTACATACAGCCTTCACTGCAGCTTTCACAAAATGCCATATTCTGATTTCAGAAGAAAAAAAAAACAAGAGTAGCAAGCACATCAATATCTTTACTTGCTCTACAACAAATTAGATCTCTAACACTGTGTATGGTTCAAGATATTTTGATGCTAAAAATTCTTGTAGGATGGGAATTTGCATTATTATATGAGAGACTTCATCATTTTCTAAATCGCTTTTCATTATGCTTCTTGGATCAAAGAGTGATTCCATATAATTTTGTCAATTATTTTGCCATTTTGAGCCAAATTCATAAAATTTTGAAAAAAATATTTCCATTTTGTAAATAAATTTTAAAACACAACAGTTGTGTCTGCATATTATGAATTGTCATTTATAGTTTGTGGCTACGTTGGTGCTAGGAAATTAAGGAAATTTCCTATATGTTTTGAAGTAACACCTACTTTTCTACCTATTTTAGGTTACTATTGGCTTTACGTCGCGCCGACACAGATAGGTCTTATGGCGACGATGGGACAGGAAAGGGCTAGGACTGGGAAGGAAGCGGCCGTGGCCTTAGTTAAGGTACAGCCCTAGCATTTGCCTGGTGTGAAAATGGGAAACCACGGAAAACCATTTTCAGGGCTGCCGACAGTGGGATTCGAACCCACTATCTCCCGAATACTGGATACTGGCCGCACTTAAGCGACTGCATATATTTTAGGAATTCTTCACTTATCCCAGATGGTTTGTGTTACGCATCTGTTGACGTCAAGCTAATTTTTGTGTAAAATGTAACTGGTATGTCATCTTTAGAGCGTTCGCACAATGTGATTCATGATTGTTCATTTACCAGCCATTATGATTATTTTCATGTTATTCCAAACAAAGTTTCCTAGCTTGATTCACATGTCTTTTAACCCTTTATTTACTAATGGGACTTGAAAGAAAGTCCCACCTTTTAAAAATCGCTCAGGAACTGGACATTACCTGGAAACCCGACGGGACTTCTCAGTCTTCTTTAGAAATAGTTTAGGAATGTACTAACAGAAGGCCCCATTGATCACGCATCATATACTGCAGTTATCTGGCTGGTATGTGTGAATGCTGGAGTACAAAGAACATTTGATTTTTATTAGCATTTCTACTGCTCGAATGGCAAGCTAACATTTTAACTTAGTCTTTATGTAGCATTGTGCAATTCGGGTGTTATGAAATACTGGGGACATCAAAGTCCTGTCAGGTACCAGAGACAACAATTAGTGGTTGAAATTATGTTTGAAATTTACTAACTACATTAGTATTCCCAGGTTGTTAGACATCCTATTCATGGTAAATAGTATTAGTGCCAAATACAAATTACTTATTGCAGCAGTTGAGTGTTTAGATATTTTTATTACCACTCTAACGAAGTAACTGATATAGCGTATGAGCTGGAAAATATACCTGAGGACATACATACTGCTAATGAATTTAGTAATGATAGTGAGGTGGCGTTTTCTGTAGAGATCCATAATGATGAAAAGCAAAAAAGGATTTTTACTGCAGACTTCGAAAGAATGGCAATCTATATCTAATCAATCACTTGCTGAAATAAGGCTAAATAATTACTACTACAGTTATTGGTACTGTTACTACCACAGTCAGATGTTAATGCTAATAATAATAAAAATAACAGCACATGGCCTCAGGAGAGGTCTGGTGCAGGTGTTTCGAGTTGACACCCTATAGGCGACCTGCGTGTCCGTGAGGATAGGGCCCTTCCTAAGATAAATTCTAATGATGAAGATGGCACAAATACCCAGCCCCCAAGCAATAAGAAGTTAAAATCCCCAACTTGGCCGGGAATGGAACCTGGAACCCCTTATTTAGCCATGGAGCTGAACACCACTGTTAGATGAAATTTACTAATTTTTACGGTTACAATTCTTTTTTGGCTCCCATAATAATAATAAAGTAGTTTGTTATTCATCTGCAACTTGAGAATATTACAGTCAATTCTGTTGAGACTTTAAAGTCCCACGTTACATTTAGGCCCAAATTACTAATACAGGGTGGCGCACGATAAGTCACCCGATTGAATTTTGATCCTACAAGTATACTATTGGGGCATTAGCTTTCAAATTGTGCGCTCAACTTTGTGCAGTTCATAGAAATTACTTCAAACGTCGTTATGAGTTCATTGCTTCCGTTTTGAGTCCGCCATTTCAATTTGCCGCAATGGTGGACATAGGACGGTTGACCGATGCACAAAAAACGAGTATTGTGTTACTGTTCGCGGCGACAAACAGTGTTGCATTGACACAGAGAAGGTTTTGTGCTCACGGTGGGCTCCCAGCCCACAGACAATACGCAGATTATATCACCAATTTGCAGGTACTCGATTTGTTTTGGAGTGTAAGCAGCCACATGCATGTACCGCACGTTCGCCGCAAAACACTGAAGCAGTTCGAGCGACTTTGACTCGTAGTCCGAGTAAATCAACAAGAAGAGCCAGTGCCAAGTTGGAAATTTCACGCCGATCTCTACAAAGAATTATTCAATCTGAGCTTCGCTTATATCCATACAAGATGGCTGTGGCACATAAGCTTACTGCGAGAGATAAGGAGCGGAGACTGCAGTTTGCAAGGTGGGCAGTCGAGCAAAACGAAGAGGCAGTGCTACACAACACATGGTTTTCGGACGAAGCTTATTTTTAAGTGAACGGTGTTGTGAACAAACAGAATGTTCGATTTTGGGCACGTGAACCTCTGCTAATAATCCACATGAAACACCTATGGGAATAAAGTGTGCGTGTGGGTCGCGATGTCAAGCCATGGAATCATCGGTTTGTTTTTCTTTGATGCCACAGTAACTGGTGAACGCTATTTAGACATGCTGCGAAACCAGTTCTTTCGTCAACTCATGGCCACAGGTCTTCCATTGCAGACACAATGGTTAATGCAGGATGGAGCACGCCCCCATACTGCCAACATTGTGCTTGATTTCCTACACGAAAGACTTGGTCTTAGGGTATTGTCAAACAGATTTCCAGAATGTTATGAAGGAGGAGGAATGTGGTCGCCTCACAGCCCGGACATGAATGACCTTGGTGTTTTATTCAGTTATAACCTATCGTTTAATGAACATATTGAAAATATTTGTAAGAAAGCATTTCAAAGATTGGGTTGCATTACTAGATATTCTAGAGAATTTTCAAACTTTGCTACCTATCGATTGCTGTATGTGTCTATGGTACGCCCTATACTAGAATACTGTACTCCTGTTTGGAGCCCTTCTCATCAGATCTCTATCCATAGATTAGATTCAGTACAACATAAATTTCTTCATTTATATTTATTTAGAGCAGGATTCTCATATGATAATGTTGATTATACATTTTTTATAATGTGTGTGACGTAGATAAACTTACATATGTTTGCCAATGTTTCCAGTGTATATCAGCTGATGATGATGCAATATAAAGCGTCGAAACTAGGCCTGATAAAATAAATATACATGTTGTAATTTCATCTTAACAACATTTTTGGTATTGAATAAGGTGGATACGAATTTTAATAAATTGTAATCTTGGTTCAATACGGATGAATAATGAAATTTATATACTTAACTGATTATACATCCTTACAACAGTCCTTAAATATGCATAGCCTGTCACAACGCCGTGAATTATTGGATACACTCTTCATTTTTAAATTGCTTCATTCCTTGGTGAATTGTCCACAACTCTTTGCAAAAATGAACGTACATGTACCAGACAGACGCACATGGTTCAAGAATACATTGTCTACAAATTGGCATAGAACTAACTACGCATTCAATGGGCCAATTGAACGAATGTCAAGATCTCTAAACAAACTGGATATTGATATATTTAACTGCTCATTGTCAAAATTGAGAAATCACTTACATAATCTCCAAATTTGACTATTACTTTCCTGTGATTACTTGTAATATAAACTGTGTATATATCTGTACATATTTTTCTTCTTATACTCCATTGAACTTTCTTTTTAGTGTGTTTTGTTTATTCTTCTCTACTGTTATGTAAAATGGTATTACCATTAATAAAGTATTAATTAATTAACCCATGTGACTTCTTCCTTTGGGGGTTCCTTAAAGAGAAGGTGTACCACAGAAAACCCGAAAATGCAGTGGAACTTAGGGCCATAATTGTGAAGTTATACCGCGCCACTCCAGAAGATTTGTGTTGGAGAGTCGTCTCAAATGCACGTGTGCGACTTGAAGTTTTAAAACAAAACGGCAGTCATATTGAACATGTGATTCATTAGGTTGTATTTCCAAGCTGTATTCTTTACTTCTACATCAATAAATTACAAATCTTGTGAACAACAAATGTGTTATTCATGAAACAAATCAGGTGACTTTTCGTGTGCCACCCTGTAATTCTCATATTTATGGTTTCGTACATGTTTTGATTTCTAAATTTACTTATCACTAAACCATATAAAAAATTTTGTCCCAAAAAAGGAATAAAAATTCATTATTCAGTAAATAAAGGGTTAAGTTCTCATGCTGTCAAAGTTTAAATGCAAGAATTGTCTGATACTTTGCTATGTAGAGCATTAAATTGTTCAGATTATGTTTTGTTTGGACATCTCATTAATTAGTATAAATGTTTCTGTTTGAGAAGTTTACAGTGTAACTAAGTGGACATTGATAAGTATAGCTTCCTTCTTAACAAGATTTACAATGGGCAAGGACTTCTAGATACCTAGATCTAGGATTTTATTTTATTTTCATATTGGTATCTTCATGTTTTATGATAGTTGGCCTAAAAACAAAAGGATAGGATTGTCCCAAACTCTTACAAATTAAGTTGTAAGGGGTCTGCTGTCTGTAATGTAATTTATTTAACCATATTTATATACAGTATATTGATCCATATCAGGTCAACTCAAGTTCGTGTCGGTAGTTTTTAGGTTTCACGGCTGAATAGTTCTCGACCAAACTTCAGATTTAGTGTCCATTCATCTAGGAGCAGGTTTCGATATGCATATCATTTTAAAATCACTGAATAGACAAGGGGTTTATAGGTAGACCAGAAGAGCTTTCTTCAATTTTCTATTACACTGCTGATTATATCTCAACCAAATTTCATGTTTAAGAGTCTTCTCATCCAGGAGCAGATTTCAGTATGCATATCATTTAAGTCACTGACCTGACTGGGGGGTACAGGAAAACCAGAAGATTTTTAGTTTTCTCTTACACTACTGATTATACTGTATCTTGACCAAACTTGATATTTTGAGTCTACTCCTACAGGAGCAGATTTCAGTATGCATATAATTTAAAAATGACTGGTTAGACTGGGGTTTTATAGGAGGACCAGAAGAGTTCTGGTGGTTGTTTTTTTTTTTACAATTTTCTCTTACACTACCGATTATACCTCGACCAAACTTGATATTTAAAGTCTACTCATCCAGGAGCAGGTTTTGATATGCTTATAATTTAAAAATCACCAAACAGACTGGGGGTTTATAGGAAGACAAGGAGAGGTTTTGACAGTTTTCTCTTACACTATTGACTATATGTAAAATCTGTAGACTATATGTGAAATGCCCCTTCATTTTAAATCATTTTTGTATGTTTATACTGTCCCCTTTTTACCGGACATGCTCAGCCGGAGAGTGAGGGTCTCAAGGGTGGACTGTTCTCTGTCAAGCTTTGCTTAATTTTGAGGACAGGGAAAGAAACAAGGACTGACAACAATAATACAAAAAGTCAAACAACAGGTTTTGACATTTATTATCAACTAGCACTAAATGGAAATAACAAAATAACATCTTGTTATAAATCTTGATGGCAAAAAAACGATCTCAGCCGGTCTCTCTCTCTAGATACAGCTCTTAAATTTTTGATCCCATTTCAATGTTAAATAATTCTGTAAATATACAAATTAATGTTAGCCCACACCTGGCTTGACAAAATACAAAAATAAAATTTTACGTTGGGATAAATTTCCTTTTGGTCATGCTTGAAGTATTTACAAGATGAGAACGAGCAGATCTCAATAGACTATTTGCTCCGCAAATGATTTTAAATCTTCGAATTGTCAGATCTCTCCCTGACGACATTTATTACTTCAAAATAAGATTTAAATTATTAAATAATTGAATAAATTACGGTGTCTAATTCCACTAGAAACAAATACTTAATTGCGTTGTTCTACTCGTGGGTAATTTTATGTCACATTGTCCTGTTCATAAAACATGAAATTATTCAAATTAAGTCAACAAATCTTATTCAGAAAATCATCATTTCAGAATACCTTTATCAGACTCATTTCTATTGAATTGTATTCAGACAATAATTATTCCTCTAATATTCAACTGAACAACACGTAAAGTTGACCTTAAACCTCTTGACGCCTTGATAAAATTTAACATTTTAAGCTTTACAACAATGAACCTTTGTCCAAATGATTGAAATAACCCCTCCTTATTCATTGGCGTATGAAACTGTAATCTTGTCTCAACTTAATTTTTAAATAAAATTTACTAAAGGTTAAACTCCAAATAAATTAAATCACCTCGAACAACGATGTTAACAACCTGGACCCAACCTGACAAAAACACAAGACCAGGTCAAAACCACATTTCAAAAGAAGAAAATATATCGCCAGTCACAGAATTTACTACAACACACACATACCACATTCACACAAGGACACACGTGAATTATCTACAATATTTACAACAAATTCTCGTTCTTGATTTATATGATTTTGATTTTTAACCCTGGGCATGCAAATTCTTGTGATGACGATATCAGCTAAAGAAAGATTTTATTTTCGACTCTCGGATATGTTTACATAAAATCAGCTTCATGGTCCGTATCGCACTTCAATAGATTCAGAATTAAGTATTTATTTATTTTCCACCTAGTCGATACAATGATCATCTCCGATATGTGACTTCAGTGGTCACTTGATCATGGATGATGTAGATTCCACAACGTTGGTTACGGCAGCATTAGCATTAAATATCTGGAAAATTGGTCGGCTACAGACACGCACATAATACAGGTCAAATATAGCATTCACATTTATGGCTCATGAGTCACATTATTATTACTCCATTCTACATTCTCAAATTAACACGTGCTCAACAACTGAAGAAATACGTTTACCACGCATATATTTCTCAATAAAAATTCAATAAATGGATTTCAACCATTCAACAACTACATTAATTGGTCCGTCAGGATTCTGCCATATTCCAGGCCCATCTCCACTACAATTGAGCACACATAAACATCGACACAAAATCGAGCAATATTTACACTCATGACCCTTTATCCATTCATTTAACCGAAGTGAAATTCTAATAATAATTATTATTATATGCGCGAGATATTACGTGAACCAAAGCTTGACAATAAGCCAGATGACTCTAACACATGTTAAATCCAACAAGAAGGAGTTTACGTAGAAATTCAGCAGCAAAAAGAATGCCGGAAATATGTCCCACATTGTTTCCTTATTGAAAATATTCCAAAATTCAAATTATTAGTTATCGTCGAGGACGATGATTTTTAATTAATGCTAGACTATTAAATGGGACCTTTAGATTAATCACAGAAGACACACACATATCCTAGCTACACTAATAGGTTTTACTAGTCATTCACACTCAGCCTGATAACACTACCATCTCCCAGTGAAAGAAGAATGAAAATATCAATTACTACTGCAAATGTAGAAGAAATATCAACTCTAATGAATAAGGAAGCATTACTTCTACAAAGATGAACAGAGAAATATTAAAAAAAAAAAAAGGTACTTAAATGCATGATGGAACTGGATATCTGCTGGTGATCTGGAATTCCTGGATCACATGGTGTTGGATGGCTGCTTCTCTCGGTATCTCCCCATGTTAGATTTCGCCTTCATTTAGAACATCATGGCAGCAGCGAAGTTCAATGCAGGAACTCTGTAGGGTTCCTCTTCAATTTGTGGAAACATCTTGAGGTACTGCATTGGCCACGTGGTAATCCTCTTTCTTCTTATGTGGTATAAGCTGAAACTAACACAAGTCTTTAGGAAATATTCACACACAAATACGCCGAGTTTAGATGATGAACGACACTTAACTTAGCCTGTGAAGGTTCGTCAGAATCGTAGGTTATTGTACATAAAAGGATGAAATTTTAAGTCCAACTACAAAATGCTCGTGTTCAAATATTTCTGTAGAATAATTGAGAGCGCCGATTCAGTCATTCAGCAGGAGAACAAGAGCGCAAGATGGCCAGATAGCAAGAGAGTATTTCTTTGCAAAACTAAGGTATTTATTAACTTCCTGAGGTAGGTGTGGCTCCACGTCGTCTTATAATTGACTGCCGTCTTCCTCCTGATAGGTTATTATAATGCTGGAAAGTGCGCTCGTTTGAAGACACTTGTCATGCATATTCACCTTGCAGTGGCCTTGAGAGCCCTCACTGTGTCACGTGGCACAGCTGATCGCTCAATCGGAAAATAAATACTCTGCTCCTGGTTGGCTAAAACTGGTTCCCAACAGGTGAACACGTTTCTGTAACCCGGGCTGGAAATATCTCGCCCGTACAAAATAAATAATAGTCTGTTAGTTGGTTGCACTACAAAATGCTCATTATAGGCCAAATTTGATGGGGACAATACGTAGACAAGTCAATAAGTATCTGCAATTTTGCTTTAATTGTCTTTAGGTTGGCTCTGTGGCGTTGTGTGCTCATCAGCTGCTAGATGGCACCGTTGTCTACATCTGTGGTAGGTTTCAGCGTTATCAGATCAGTACAGCTTGCGCTGTTGCGACGTAAAAATGGCCGCATCACTCACTGTTTGCACCAAGGAAGAATGGCGCTCCATAGTAAGTTTTTTTGTGGTCTGAGGGAGAACCAAACCAAACCCCATGGCACTACAGCCCTTGAAGGATGTTGGCCTACCAAGCGACCGTTGCTCAGCCCAAAGGCCTGCTGAATACGAGGTGTTGTGTGGTCACCACAACGTATCCTCTCGGCTGTTATTCTTGGCTGTCAAGACCAGAGCCACTGTATCACCATCAGATAGCTCCTCAATTCTAATCACGTAGGCTGAGTGGACCTCGTACCAGCCCTCATGTCCAGGTAAAAATCCCTGACCTCGCCGGGAATCGAACCCGGGACAAGAGTAAGAGGCAGACTTGCTACCCCTACACCGCCCTGAGGGAGTACCAGAAGCAGAAAATCATAGGAGACCTTCAGCACAATATGCGGACAATATTTTGCCACACCAAAGTGTTTACCAGTGGATTGAACAGTTCAAAAGGGGTCGCAAGAGTATGAAGGATGAGGAAAGATTCGGGCGTTCATCTGCAGCTGTAATTCATGCCAGTATTGAACAAGTGCACGATATGATCCTGAATAACAGACGAGTGACTGTTGATGACGTGGCAAACCATACACACCATCAGCCATAGTTCTGAATCTTCCAGAAAATCTGTTCGTGATGAGTTCCAAAACAACTCAATGAAGAGCAGAAGCGCAATTGTATGAGAATCTGTCAGCACCTACTGGACCATCATGCTAACAAAAGTAAAACATTTCTGAAATGGATCATCACTGGAGATGAAACTTGGATTGACCACTTCAAACCAGAGAGCAAACATTAGAGTATGGAATGGAAGCATCCCGGATCCCCTGTCAAAAAGAAATTCATAAGTCAACCTTCTGCAGGAAAAGTGATGCTCATAGTGTTTTGGGACTCTCAAGGGCCAATCCTGGAACATTACCAGGAAGAGGGGAAACCGTAAACAATGAACGTTACAGTGATATGCTGTTAAACAAGATGAAACTGCAATTCACAACAAATGCAGAGGTCGATTGTCGGAAGGAGTTTTACCAGGAAGAGGGGGAAACCGTAAACAATGAACGTTACAGTGATATGCTGGTAAACAAGATGAAACTGCAATTCACAACAAATGCAGAGGTCGATTGTCAGGAGTAGTTCTTTTGTTGCATGACAATGCACGCCCATATACCGCCTCCCACACTCAAACTCTTCAGATACTGCGTTTCGAGGTGTTGGAGCATCCTGTGAACAGTCCCGATCTTGCCCCGTTGGATTACCACCTGTTTGGTCCACTTAAAAATGCTCTAAGAGGCCGTGGCTTGCTGCGCAACTAAACCTTTTTTGCAGAGGGTATCAGAAAGCTTGTGAAACGGTGGACCATGTTTGTTGAAAAGCAGGGTGACTATGTTGAAAAATGATTTCAATAAAAAGTGTGTAGGCCTACTCTTTTTGTAATAAGTTATAAAAATTTGTTGCATATACTTATTGACTTGCCCTCATAATTTTGCTTACACTTCAAGGCGGGTACTACTCACTAGGAGGCTGCAACATGCAACGCAACGGTTGCTGCAACCTTGTATAATATGTACGTTCGTCAAATCTCAATGCGAACACCAGTAGTTCCGCAGCGTTCGTTGTGTCACATGCAACCACGGCATCCAGTATACTCATCATAAATGATGTGTATATTCTGCTGCATTACCTAATCGAGGACTATAAACATCCCCGTCGTTGGTGGCAAGATGAGTTTTACAAAGGTAAAGCTAATTCCAGTTTGCTTCTGGATTTGAAATTGCAAGAAATAAGTGGATATTTTAAGAATTTCACTCATATATCACCGACCGATTTCGAGTATTTATTAAATTTGGTTGAACCGAAAATAAACAAGGGACACGAAATTTAGAAAAAGCTATATCTGTTCAAGATAAATTGGCACTTACTTTGAGATTTTTAGCCACCGGTGACAGCTTCACCAGCTTGCAGTATCTCTTCAGAATATCCAAGCAAGTCATAAATATTTTTTGTGTTTGCTTTACGTCGCACCGACACAGATAGGTCTTATGGCGACGATGGGATAGGGAAGGGCTAGGACTGGGAAGGAAACGGCCGTGCCATTAATTGAGGTACAGCCCCAGCATTTGCCTGGTGTGAAAATGGAAAAACACGGAAAAAGATCTTCAGTGCTGCCGGCAGTGGGGTTCGAACCCACTATCTCCCGGATGCAAGTACACAGCTGCACGCCCCTAACCGCACGGCCAACTCGCCCGGTAGTCGTAAGTAAATTTGTACCGCAAGTGTGTCAAGCAATCATCAGCGAATTAAAAAAATCACATAGAGGTAAGGTTCATTTAATTTCATTAAACATATCTTTTTTATATGAGACATTATTGATATTGAAATCATTTGGCACTTCACTGAAGGGTCCCATAATAATGTAGAATTGCAATATAATTCTATTAAATTTAGACAGGATTCCTCAGTTCACTCCATAACCTCTGTGCGTCCTGAGTACGAAATGTGCCTGGAACACTTCAACGAACACACTGCGCGCCGCTTTGTGTTCGCTGGAATACTGACAACCAGATGGATCACAGCGCACCTCACTGCGAATGGTTACAGCAACGAAGCTGAAGGCGTACTCATAAGAAAAATATTGTTGCAGCAACCATTGCGTTGCATGTTGCAGCTTCCTAGTGAGTACCTGCCTTCAAATGATGGTGAAAATTATTATTTTCTACGGGCTTCATGCTCTGCAGCCCTACAGTTATTTGAAGGATCCATAACAGGAGAAAATCAAAGGATCATATTATTTTGCTCGGCTTGAAAATTAACCCCACCTAATATATTCAAACATAAGGAAACATAAGGCAGAACTTTTCTTTTGGTGTCTGTCTGTGTGTTCCTAAAAGTGGAAAACTGCCGGACGTATCTCAACCAAATTACGTATTTGGAATCTACTCACTCAGGATTGTGCTATCAGGTGCATATGATGGTAATTACATGGAGTTGGTACTTATAGATAGATTATTCTCAAATATTTTTGTTAGCATTAGTTCTATCAAAAGACTGTATACTACAAACATTTAAGAATAGGTTATTTCTGTTCCTTTATGCCATGTGTGTATTTACTGTTCGACGGATAATAACGCAGATGATTACAAAAAATTGGATTTTTAGTTCAAGTCTCTTGGGACATGCCGTGCATGTCACTTCAAGATGGGTAACGGGGAAAACTAAAAGAGCCATTTTACTCTTTTCATTAGGGCATATATTAAGGAAGATATCCCCATCGTCAAAGCGCCACGCCAGTGGTCAGAGATACAATATGCAACCTGTAAACCATGGAGAATTTTGCACTTCGGACCAGGAACTATACTGCACAGTGATTTTGGAAATCATCCTTTTTCTCTCTTGACTTTTGTCCATCATCTTCATACTTCATGTTACTGCTACGTGCTTTCGTAGGAAAATACCATTTTAACATGTCACATTAAACGTGTGAACATGTAAACATGTTACTTTGCATAAATTCCTGAAGAAAATTCGTGTGCGAAGAACAGGTACAAGTTTAGTACTAAATATATGCAATGAAAATTACCCTGTCATCCCACCTTATTATTTGTTTATTTCTCTTCACTTCTATGCTGACCACTACTTACCTGTGTGTCAAATTCGTATCTGTTCATAATATGGATGTTAGCAATGTAGCTTCCTGCCCCTGTAGATCACATAACTACACAAGTGATCTAACTTAATATATTGGTGACACAGGCTGTTCACTAAAATGTTCCGAGGCCCTTTTATGAAACAGTTCAAAACAAGTCCTTATGAATCCTTAAAGATCCAGTGTAAGAGGGACAGCAATATATCCTTGCTTTCTAAACCAAATGAAATAGGCAACATGTCAATTCTTTTTGTAAGAATAGTGTGTTTTCAAATGCATGACTTTTATACTTCATTGCATTTGGTTTTATAAGAACAAGTTTTATTTCCAAATACAATTTCAGTTTGAGTGTGTTTCGATACTGATTCCTTTCCAGACCATGAGCAACGGGTTTGAGGCCTAATATGTAAAAGTCTGAATCTGATTGTTGTAAAATAGAAGTGATCAGTCTCCTCACCCTACTACAGTCCATTCTTGATCATACACATGTACTAATATGCTGTTCAGTACCGAAGCCTCTAGATCAGTAGTGCTCACGCTGGCCATTCTGTCCTGCGGGTGTCCAGCACTGTAAGGGGGCGGGCAGGCAGGCAATGAGCGTATGCCATTCAGCTATTCAACCACAGTGACGTGGCTACGTCACAGGCTGTGAAGGTTGAGCAAAGTTCTTCCAGCCACTCTCGATCACAGCAGCGATACTCAAGTTTGTAATGGAGGTGGAAAATAATGAAAGAAAGAGGGCAGAAATCCACATCATTTTCAATTTATGTTGTAAGAAATAAGTTATTTACATTCATTGCAGGTTATGTATTTTGACCAGATACAATAAAGGTTAGGCCTACAACCACAAATATTTTTACAATGTACATAATGAATTGCAGTTTTCACTATTAAATTTTAAGAGGTGCATTAGAAACATTTCTAATATAATACAGAGTTAAGGTGGATAAGCTGTGGCTTGTGGTTGTTTGAGTTTAAATTACCTGATAAACTCACCAACAATTCAATCATGTTTACCGGGAATAACATCAGTTATTTATTTGAAGGCATACATCTATCTGGCAGATATTTACATTGTTGTTATGCTTTAATCTTGGATAATAAATATCTCGTGGTTTCCCATTTTTTCACTCCAGGTAATGTTGGGGCTGTTCCTTAGTTAAGGCCATAGCTGCTTCCATCCCACTCCTAGGCGTTTCCTATCCTATCGTTGCAACAAGATCCATCTGTGTTGGTGTGACGTAAAGCAAATTGCAAAAGAAAAATAAAGCAAATATGTCCTCACTCACGATGAAACTCCCTCTCGCCATTTAGAGGCTAGCTATTATCATCAGATGTCTGTTAAATTTTAAACACTATTTTCAGAAATTCAGTGAACAGGGAAAGTCGCACAGCACTACAACATTGTGCAAAATCAAGCAGTAAACTTGTTGAATTATGTAATTATATTATTTTTTGCTTAATGAACAATAGGAATTTTACTTTTCATAAATGGAAATATTGTCATTACTATCAAAGAAATTGTAAATCGTAGGATTATAACAAAAAAAAATAATTATAACATGCCAGATTTCTTTGGATGAATAAGTATAAGAAAATAAATCTGTTTTTATCGAGCGCATTATAAAGCAATCCGAAATATCTTGAAAAGGTCAGCCTTTTTGTTTGCGATTATACCGCTTTGTTTTTAATACTGTACCTCAGGCAACCTTTCGCTGAGTAGTGGAGGAGAGCTTCATAATCACAGTTGAACCTCAAGGCTTCCTCCCTTCCCTGCGAAGTGTGTTCGCTCCCTCGCTTCACTGTGACGTAAGCTGCCCGCATTTGTCACACCAGCCCAGCCGCACTGGGCTAGGAGCACCTTTGTTCTAGATCTACAGTACTACTAGCCAGACGAGTCTCTAGTCGGTGGACTCTTAGGAGAGTTGATAAGAAGGAAGGAGAGTTGGTGAGGAGACGGGCTAATCTTTCCGCCTCTCTTTGACCCCAACCCTCACTATCCTTATTATCGTACATCATTCTTCCATTTATTCTAATTTTCAAGACGCATCATCTTATCTTCTGTCTATGTGACCCCACGCTGTTTTTAGGAAATAATATTACTGAGTTAATTTGCTAAGAGTATAGGTCATCCACCTTCAAGCTTGCATTTTGGAGGTGGTGGTTTTGAACACCTTCATTGCCAGACCTAAAGATGATTTACTGTGATTTCCCATTATTACACCAGTCATGTATGGTACTTCAACTAAGGCCATGGCTGCTGCTTTCCCAGGCCTAGCCTTTTCCTATTCCTATCCTATCGTCCCCTAAAACCCAAGAATATGTTAGTGCGACATGTAATCTGAAGGATGGGAAATGCATCTTGCTTCACAAATACATACCGAAGCACACTGGCAGTATTTTCTTAGGCTATTGAGAGCGACAGTTTTCCACTTGCTTCCCTTTGAGAGTTCAGATACTTCTAAAAAAAGTTGCTTTTTGATGGTGTGCCTTTGAGTACCCTATTTTGGTAGGATTGAAAGTAGAACTGTGTGAATTGGAGAGAGGGCAATAGTGTGCAGAGTAGAATCCTCTCATTCCACCATTCTTCCGACACGATGTTCCAATCCATGTTTCATTTTCTAATGCTACTTTTCACCAAGTCCTTCCACCGCACTCTTGGTCTTCCTGATCCTCTCTTCCCTGTCATCCGTCCTTCCAATGCTCGCCTTGGTAGTGTTACTTCATTCATCCGTTTGATATGTCCAAACCATTTCAATCTGTTTTGCTCCAGTTTGTCCTTTAATTTCTGTACTCCCAGTTCTTTCCGTATATCCGTTTCTTACTCTGATCCACCTCGTTTTTTTTACCATACTTCTCAGGAATTTCATTTCAGCTGCTTGTACTCTGTTCTCATCCCTCTGAGTCATTGTCCAAGTTTCTGCTGCATATGTCATCATAGGAACATAATATGCTTTATACGTAACTTCTTTAGCCTTCATTGGTATGACCTTGATCCATACTAGTCCTCTCACCTGTTTAGAAAGCACTCCCCAGTTGTATTCTTCTGTTAATTTCCAAATCTATCTTTCCATCTTCAGACAGTACACTTCCCAAGTATTTGAAGTGTTTTACTACTTCCAATTTCTTATCTTCCACTTTGATAATTCCCTTTCCTTCTTTCTCGCCTCTATTCATCACCACTGTTTTACTCTTCTCCACATTTATCTTCAATCCCCATTTTTCAATATTTTTATTTATTGTGTCTAACTGTTCTTGAACCTCCACTTCATCCTCACTCCAGATCACCACATTATCTGCATATGGAAATTAGATCTGTTTCATGAAATATAGTGATTACAATTGATTTATGTGCAAAGATTAGAAATAGACATACTGTAGATAATCAGCAAGTATGTAGAATGCATTAAAATGCTAATGGGAATTGAGAATTGCATAGCAAATATCAATGCTAGTATGATTTAACCATTGCAGAAACATATATTGAACATAAATCCACCCCTGTATTTGCATAGATGGATAGGGGGATAATAGGAGATCCATAATAGACCATATCTTGGAACAGGTAGGGTGCATAATGTCTTCTTTTTTCTCTTTTGCATTAGAAAAATGCTCAGTAGTGTAGCCATTATATTCTGCAATATGACAAACTGTAATAATTATTATTTTTTAATTGTTTGCTGATTTGAGTTGATCGGTCATTGTTTCAACTTTCTAGAAGGTTTTAGATTAATATATAGCATTTTTAAGAATGTTTAGATCATTTTTAATGTTTTTTAATTTATCCATTTTTATGACAAAAATGTATTTTTTTCTTACATATGGTTAAATTTGCTAAATATCTTTCATGACCTAGCAAACGGACAGCAGTTATTGGTGACTAAGAAAGTGTAAGGAAGGGATTTATACCAGTGAGTCTTGTGTTTCCAAGATATGCGCAGGAACACAGTACAGAACTCTGATAATTAGGAGAAAGTATACCCCCTGTGGGTGGGGGACGCCAACGAATAATACACCCACGGTATCCCCTGCCTGTCGTAAGAAGCAACTAAAAGGGGCGACCAAGGGATGATTATCTTGGAACCATGAAACTACTTGTGATTAGTACCACCACACGGAGAACATCATGGGTCGCTTTTATTTGCGCGTAGTACCACTATATTAGGTACCAAATAGGTTTGTGATTAGTAGCACACAGGAGTACCATGCGGTCGGCTTTCGCAGTACCTGTGATTAGTACCACCATATGAGCAGAACCATGGGATGATAGCTACCATGGGTCTGCCTTGCCTGTGGTTAGCACCCACTATGTGAGAAACAGCACGGGATAGGGGAAGGTCCCTGTGGTTAGTACTCTTATGTGATGAACACCATAGGTTTGCGTTGCCTGTAAATGGCGCCGTGAAGTGAGAAAAACATAGGTCTGTATTATATGTCGAATTTCATAACCTCTGAGTAGTACAATAATGTGTGGAATACCACAAGTCTCTGCTACTTTTGATTAGTACCGCAACAGGACAAATACCATGGTTCTACTTTCCTGGCGATCAGTACCGTTATGAGGGACCGATAACTTGGGATTTTGGACCCCCTTTAGACTGCAAGCATAATCGTTTCAGTGTTATGCTATAGCAGCAGTCCCTTGGTCAGTAATCCTATTCTTTTACGTCAGTTTGTGTGAATGTAAAGCATTGCGGGTCGCATCCACTGATTGTTTTAAATTCATGTCCATCCATTCATTCTTCGTTCTCACGCTTTGAATTCTGGTCAGTGGAGAATTTTAGACTTTTAATTTGTCATTCCATTTCGTCTCATTTCGTACCATTAGGGGGCGATGACCTCGATGTTAGGCCCCTTTAAACAACAATCATCATCATCAGGAGGAAGTATTTCCTAATGAAATGGCATATGGCTTTTAGTACCGGGAGTGTCCGAGGACAAGTTCGGCTCGCCAGGTGCAGGTCTTTTGATCTGACGCCCGTAGGCAACCTGTGCGTCGTGATGAAGATGAAATGATGATGAAGACGACATATACACCCAGCCCTCGTGCCAGCGAAATTAACCAATGATGGTTAAAATTCCTGAGCCTACCGGGATTCAAACCCGAGACCCCTGTGACCAAAGGCTAGCACGCTAACCATTTAGCCATGTGTGTCTCAACCACAAGGAATGCACTAGCCATCACCCCTGCCCATACAGCCAATCATTCACCCCCGCATACCTCAAGGCCAAGAACAAATGGAAGTGAGAAGGAATTGGAAACAACAGTTATAAGTTATATAACGTACTGCTTCAGTACAGATTTATCCTCCCAAGTAGTTCTGTGCAAGAAAAATGCCAAAAGTGAAACAATCACAAAGTTTTTTTTACATTGTACCGACACAAATAAGTCTTATAGCGATGCTGGGAGAGAAAAGGGTTAAGAGTGGGAACAAGCGACCGTGGCCTTAATTAAGACACAGACCCAGTATTTACTTGCTGTGAAAATGGGAAATCAGGGAAAACCCACTATCTCCTAAATGCAGGTTCATAGCTACATGACGCAAACCAGGCAGCCACTTGCTCAGTATCACAAAGTGTATTTTTATTCAACTAGTGAATGAATTTGGAAAAGACTTGTGTACAACAGATGGGCTTGTTTTATTTTGTAAATTCTGCAGTGTCAGAGTGAGATAATATTGTTTAACACACGTAATAGTTCCATTAGAATTCAATGATTGAGCTCTTCTTGTTGGCGTTATGGAGTGGTGTTGATGATTCTTGGTTAGGTTATGAGGCAGGCAAAATACACTGACTGACAGAGCAAATGCAACACCAAGAAGGAGTGGTTCGAAAGGGATGAAAGTTGGGGAAAAAACAGACGGCTCGGACGAATAATTGATGTTTATTTCAAACCGATATGCAGGTTACACAATGCGCATGGCATCGACTCAGTAGGATGTAGGACCACCGCGAGCGGCGATGCACGCAGAAACACGTCGAGGTACAGAGTCAATAAGAGTGCGGATGGTGTTCTGAGGGATGGTTCTCCATTCTCTGTCAACCATTTGCCACAGTTGGTCGTCCGTACGAGGCTGGGGCAGAGTTTGCAAACGGCGTCCAATGAGATCCCACACGTGTTCGATTGGTGAGAGATCCGGAGAGTACGCTGGCCACGGAAGCATCTGTACACCTCGTAGAGCCTGTTGGGAGATGCGAGCAGTGTGTGGGCGGGCATTATCCTGCTGAAACAGAGCATTGGGCAGCCCCTGAAGGTACGGGAGTGCCACCGGCCGCAGCACATGCTGCACGTAGCGGTGGGCATTTAACGTGCCTTGAATACGCACTAGAGGTGACGTGGAATCATACGTAATAGCGCCCCAAACCATGATGCCGCGTTGTCTAGCGGTAGGGCGCTCCACAGTTACTGCCGGATTTGACCTTTCTCCACGCCGACGCCATACTCGTCTGCGGTGACTATCACTGACAGAACAGAAGCGTGACTCATCGGAGAACACGACGTTCCGCCATTCCCTCATCCAAGTCGCTCTAGCCCGGCACCATGCCAGGCGTGCACGTCTATGCTGTGGAGTCAATGGTAGTCTTCTGAGCGGATGCCGGGAGTGCAGGCCTCCTTCAACCAATCGACGGGAAATTGTTCTGGTCGATATTGGAACAGCCAGGGTGTCTTGCACATGCTGAAGAATGGCGGTTGACGTGGCGTGCGGGGCTGCCACCGCTTGGCGGCGGATGCGCCGATCCTCGCGTGCTGATGTCACTTGGGCTGCGCCTGGACCCCTCGCATGTGCCACATGTCCCTGCGCCAACCATCTTCGCCACAGGCGCTGCACCGTGGACACATCCCTATGGGTATCGGCTGCGATTTGACGAAGCGACCAACCTGCCCTTCTCAGCCCGATCACCATACCCCTCGTAAAGTCGTCTGTCTGCTGGAAATGCCTCCGTTGACGGCGGCCTGGCATTCTTAGCTATACACGTGTCCTGTGGCACACGACAACACGTTCTACAATGACTGTCGGCTGAGAAATCACGGTACGAAGTGGGCCATTCGCCAACGCCGTGTCCCATTTATCGTTCGCTACGTTCGCAGCACAGCGGCGCATTTCACATCATGAGCATACCTCAGTGACGTCAGTCTACCCTGCAATTGGCATAAAGTTCTGACCACTCCTTCTTGGTGTTGCATTTGCTCTGTCAGTCAGTGTATTTGACTGTAAGTGCACACACAATTTTTCTCCACAGAACTAAAAAGCATTGTGCTCCAGTATATTAAGAACATTCTTCAAATTTTATTATGCATTTTAACTTGATGTATTTGGTAATCCGAATAGTATTTTAATGTGTATTTGTCTTTGTCTATTTTACTTATATTACAAGTATTTCGGCTGATGATGTCCACCAAGAAGGACGAAACATGTCCCGACATTTGTTAACTGCTAATTAGACAAAAAAATGTTTAGTATTGTAAAGGTGGAACCTTTGACTGAACATTTAAAAGAGTATGCTAACAAAAATATGAGCTTTGCAATGAAATTCATTTTATGCAAATTTCACATTGATATGAGTGTGGGATACGTAGGAATACCTTTAAGACATGGGGCATTAGGCTGATCGTGCGATAATCATCACAGCACTTTGTTCTTTAGGTATAGTAACAAAAGTTGATCTTAACCAGTCAGATGGAATGGAATTCTCTCAGCCTTATATACTGCACTGAACAGTGCTGTTAGCAGATTTAGGCCTCTACCATCATCTTGAGCAATGAATTTGAGAGTTTCTACATGTATCTTGTCCTGATCCTAAGCTTTACTTTTCTTTTGCAGCTTGATTGCATGTAGTTATGTCAAGACTTGCTTCTTTGCATTCCCAGTACAGGGTGGTTTGTCTGACTGCACATCGTTAAATAGATTCTCAACATACTCATTCCAGCACTTCAGCCTTACCTCAGCTCCCTCCAAGAAAATGCTATTGGCATCTCTATAGCTTTATATGGCTTGTGATATTTCCTTGGAAGTTCCTTGATTTTCTTATGGAGGTTGAAGAAGTCGTGTTTCTCATGGAGATATTCTATTTCTCTGCATCTTTCCATCGTCCATAGTGCTTATGTCTCCCTGCATTTTCTCTGCACTGCCCAGTCTAGCTTCAGTCAAATCACAGGTACAGTAGCACAGAGAGACAACCATGTTTGTTATGAGACAGACTGCACATACACTAATATACTTGTCCTTTCAATACCCGTGCCCCTAGAATGAAACAATAACAATGACTTTTGTCAAGTGACAGTTCTGGGTAAATTCAGATTCAGCGATAAGAGATTGACGAATGTTGAAATAATAGTGATTGCTATTGGAAAAGAGGTTGTTAATAATGAGGTTTGTGCTGTGATTAAGTCCATTGTGGCATGTACAAGGCTAGATATTGAGTATATACCTAAAGCAAATCAATTCTTGGAAAAGGAAGTATATTTTTGTGCAAGACACTTCATAATTGTGAAAGTGATTACTATTCCCTAGATATTTTTGTACAGTATAGAGAAGAAATAATGTTGATTCATGGAAAAGGTTATATATTTATTTGTATGTATTTACACAAAAACACAAAATCAGGTGAAACTTGCCATGGTTGGTAGAAAAGTACATGACCTGTTAAATAGTAATTTTATTAAGAACACATCCAATTACATTGGATTGACTTAATCTGGACAGTCACGCATTTGAGGAGACAGACATACAAATAGGTAGTATTTACAGAAATACAAAGTAATTCTCTTATCTAGTACTAATAACTTACAAGAAACAATTCTATAACTGCATATTTGGTAAACATATTTATTCATTAATTGGAAAGGATTGAAATTCACACATTCTTAGATTTTGCAGGGCATCAATGTTCAGGTGAGTTACATCAGATTCATACTATATATTTCAGCACTTCCCACTTCAACATATTTGTTGCCCATTTGCACATATTCATTGGTCCACTTTCAGTCAGTGGAAATCAGTTAATGCTAGAGATCCATTTTGGCAGTGATTTCTTGTGTATTTGTCTCTATGGTCAGTAAATTTGTTCATTGTGCTGTGAACTGTGTATAGTTGAGAAAATTTTAACATATATTGTAGAATTTTAAAAATTGCTCTTTGCCATATTAGGAATATGTGAAAAAGGGCAATGCTAATGATGAAAACTGTCTTTGGCAGTATGACAACATTTTATACTTCCCCCCCCCCCCCCTTTTTTTCTTTTCTTTTCTTTGTACAAATTGCAATTTGCACTGCATTGTATTAATCCAAATTATGTAATACTTCTGCTGCTTGTTTCTTGAATAGCCAATTGCACTAGACCTGCACCACAATGATCTTCTTTGAGGATGTTTGTCATTGAAATCACTGTTGGTGTTCTGACGTTGGAAAAGTCATCACATTTAAAGATTGGTCAATAAATTAAAGCTGTATGTATGATCACTTTATTTTTTGGTCTACTGACAGCTTATATGGAGATTCGTTCTTCATGGGAATTTTTACAGCTGTGGAATATTTGATATTTGTAAGTTATGCCGTTGGAATAATGTCAACATTTATGTGTAAATATTGTTTAATAATGGTTCCCAGCAGATCAGAAACTCCATATTATTTGCTGTCTTATTATAACCAGTCGGTTTTTATTCATTAGCTTCTTTGTAGACGCAGTTTATGGATGATTTTGTTTCCTAATTGTTTCTTAATTGTAAATTATAACATTCTAGATTTAACACCTTTCTCTATAGGAACAAAAGGCTTAAGGCTGGTCTTCTTGCCATTCATAATTGATGCATCATTTTGTTTATATCTAAATTATTTCAAGAATTATCTTACACAGGAATTCAAAAGTCATCTTGTTACCTACATTTTAACTCAAGCCTTCTGTCTGCATTCATAGGTTATTTGTAGTGCAAGATATTCTTTAACTTGTTTGACTTCTTTCATCGAGCTCTTTCGTTACTCAGCTCAACTTTTACTTGGTTGTTGATTGGCCAGTGCTTCATCTACAGATTTCTTATATTTTCCAACAAGTTCTGGAAGATCATAAGCTATAGCCACATCTAAACGATTAATTGGACACCCTCTAAAGTAAGTACAAGTAGCTGATAGCTGTTGAAAGTCGTATAAGGGGTTGAGTCGGAAAAAATCCCTGTAGACATCTGGATCTGGGAGGTCGTAACGGGATATATTTGTAAGTGTGCTGAGGCCTTCGTAGATGTGATAGTCTTGTGGACGTTCAATGATGTCGTCGCTTACCTTCTTGCGGTTACCAAAGAAGCCCTTGTGGTTGTAATAGGTGGTCAAGTAACAATCAACCATTTTTGCATGGTTACGGACTCGAACCTGAATGAAAAAAAGCATAACAATACTATGAATACTGGAAGTTACTGAGGTGAAATTTACAGGAATTCTTTATATTATAGTTTAATATAAAGTATTTGTGGTTACTTTAATGCAAGGAACTCATTTTGTTAATGGTACTATTGAAAGCTCAAATAATGATTTGAAAATCTCCTTAAAACTGCACAAACAATCTTGAGAATACATCGAAATGTTTTAGTCAAAGTGTAGGGAATTAAATTAGACGATGAAAACATGTGATAAATTATTAGAACATTTTGTTAGAAGAATTTAATATAGTCCAAGCTTCTAAAACAAACAGTACCAACAAGAGCAAAACAAAACTAAAGAAATATATGAGACATGATGAATTGTAAGTTCTTGCAATTCATCACCAGAATGTATAAATTTTATTGGTAATAATGGATTAGGGGATTCAGTTGGATTTGAGAGGTCATAGCAGGATGATGATGTTTGGGTCATCAGTCCAGAGTCTAGTTTGATGCGGGTCTCCATGCCCCTTTGTCCTGTGTTAACCTTTCCATTTCTTCGTAACTACTATAATCTGCTCTATAATCTGCTTGTCTCATTCATACCTTGGTGTGCTCCTACTGTTCTTACCACCTACACTTCCCCCAAAAAACCAACTGAGCAAGTCCTGGGTGTCTTAAGATGTCTTCTTCTTCTCATCATATTTAGCCAAGTCAATCTCCTCTCACCAATTTGGTTATGTATCTCTTCATTCATGATTCGATCTACCCATCTCACCTTCAGCATTTTTCTGTAACACCACATTTCAAAAGCTTCTATTCTCTTTCTTTCTGAGCTAGTTATCATCCATGTTTCACTTCCACGTGCTCCACAAGCAAGTCTTCAAAAACATCTTTCTAATTCCTATATCAATGTTTGAAGTGAGCAAATTTCTTTTCTTACGAAATGCCTTCCTTGCTTGTGCTAGTCTGCATTTTTTGTTCTTGCTTCTGCCATTGTTAGTTATTTTACTACCATGTACTTCCTTTAAGACTTCATGTTCTAATCTAATATTTCCTGCATCACCTGACTTCGTTCGACTACACTCCATTACTTTTGTTTTGAACTACTATTTTTATCTTGTACTCATTCCCCCAAGACTGTGTTCACGCCATTTAGCAATTTCTCCAATTCTTATGCAGGCTCAGATAAAATAACAATATCATTGGCAAATCTCATGGTTTTGATTTAAACTCTGTGGATTGTGATTCCCTTTCCAAATTCCTCTGATTTTGTTTACTGTCTGTTCTGTATAACCATTGAAAAGGACAGGGGACAAACTACAGCCTTGTTTCACTACTTTCTGAATTGCTGCTTCTTTTTCAAAGCCCTCGATTCTTATGACTGCAGACTGATTTTTGTACAGACTGTATATAGTCTTTCTTTCTCAGTATCTGATCCCAGACCCCTTCAGAATCTCAAATAGCTTGGTCCAATCAGCATTATTGAATGCCTTTTTTAGATCTCTGAATGCCATGTATGTGGGCTTGCCCTTAATTTGTTTCTCTAAGATCACACGTAAAGTCAGGATTTTGGCAGGCTCGATCCTGGCTCATTCCGATGGCATTTGAAAGTGCTGAAATACGTCAGCCTCGTGTCTGTAGATTTACTGGCATGTAAAAAGAACTCCTGTGGGACTAAATTCTGGCACCATGGCTTCTCTGAAAACTGAAAAAGTAGTTAGTGGGACGTAAAGCCATTAACATTATTATTATTAAAATCAGGATTGCTTTACATCTCATTTCTTCTGAAGCCAAACTGATCTCCCAACTCAGTTTCAGGTTTTTTTTTTTTTGTTTTTTTTTTTTGTTTTTTTTTTTTCTGTAAATAATAAGTGTTAACATTTTGTGGGTGTGAGGTACTAAACTAATGATGCAGTAGTTTTAACACTTGTCAGCTCCTGCTATCTTCTGTCTAAAATCAGATGGCAGTTATCCTGTATCATACATCTTACACACTAAATGGAATAAGCTTGCCATGCTAGTTTCTCCTTAGGCAGTCAGTAATTCTGAGGGTATGTCATCAATTCCAGGTGCCTTGTTCCTACTTAAGTCTCTCAAAGCTCTATCTAATTCTGACCTCAAAATTGGTTCTCCCATTTCATCAGCATCAACAGCCTCTTCTTGTAACAGATCAAGAACATCTACTACTTTTTCTTGATACAGCTGTTTTATAGGTTCCTGCCATCTTCCTAGCTTGTCTTCTTTCCCTAGAAGTGGTTTTCCATCTGAGCTCTTAAATTTCATACACCTATAGTTTTCCTTTCTTCAAAGGTTTCCTTGATTTTCCTGTATACAGCATCTTCCTAGGACCATACAACCTTCAACATCCTTGCACTTGTCTTTCAGCCATTCTTCCTCAGCTGACCTGCACTTTCTATCTACTTCATTGTTTAATTGCCACTGTTCTTTACTGCCTTTCTAGTTTTTTGCATTTTTATACTTTTACCATTCTTCAATCAGGTCTAGTGTCTCCTGGGCGACCCGTTGATTCTTACATTAACTCTTCTTTCTTCCTAACCTTTCTTCAGCAACCCTCCCGATCTCATTCTTCACAACTGTCCATTCCTCTTATGTTTCCTTCAGCCTTTTCATTTAGTGCTTGTGCAACATGTTTCTTGAAACAATCCCTCTGTTTTTACTTTCAACTTGTGTAGATCCCATCTCCTTGCATTACTTCCTTTCTTTAATTTCTTCAACTCAGATAGCACTTCATGACCAACAAGTTGTGGTCTGAGTCCATGTCTGCTCTTGGGAAAGTCTTGCAATCCAAACCTGGTTTCTGAATCTCTGCTTAATCATAATGAAGTCTGTATGATGTCTTTCTAGTGTCACTAGGTCTCGTCAACGTATACAGCCATCATTTGTGGTGTTTGAACCAAGTATTAGCAAGGGCTAAATTATGATTGATGCAGAATTCAACCAGCTGACTTCCTCTTTCGTTCCTTTGTCCCAGTCTGATTCTCCTACTGCATTACCTTCTCTTCCTTGGCCTGCTACATTCCAGTCTCCCATCACAATTATATTCTGATCACCTTTTACGTATTGTGTTAGATCTTCTATCTCTTCATATATTCTTTCAATTTCACCATCATCTGCTGAACTAGTAGGCATATAGAGCTGCACTATTGTGGTGATCATTGGCTTGCTGCCTATCTTGACAACAATATTCCTTTCACTATGCTAGTCATAGTAACTTACTTGCTGCCCTATTTTCTTATTCATTAGTAAACCAACTTCTGCATTTCCCATGTTTGATTTTGTTTGATAATTCTGTAGTCACCTGACCAAATATTTGCTCTTCCTGCCAGTGTACTTCACTTCACCAACTACATCTGACTTTAGTCTATCCATTTCCCTTTTCAGATTCTCTAAATTACCATAGCAATTCATGCTTCTGGCATTCCATGCTCCAGCTCGCAGGATGTCAGTATCCATCTTCCTGATGATTGCCCCCTCTCACGTAGTCTCCACCCAGAGATCGGAGTGGAGGACTATTTTACCTCAGGAATATTTTACCCGGGAGGGAGCTGCCATCATTACATCATTCATACCGAGAGAGCTGCATGTCCTCAGGAGTTAGTTATAGCTGTCGTTTCCCATTGTTTTCCCTGCATAGCAGTATCAACATAGTTTAAACCGTGTTAAATATTATTGCAAGACCGTTTCAGGCAGTATTCCAGACTGCTGCCCTGCGACTTCCGAAAGGTTGCTGCCCCACTCGAACCATTTGTTACTCTGGTCTCTCGACAGATACAGAGCCAATGTGGATGCACCTATGGCTTGGCTATTGGCTTCAGTGGGTTGCACAAGCCACCCCACCACGGCAAGTTCAAATGGTTTCCATGGGAGGCATAGCTGGGTACATTTGTAAATTCGCTGAGGCATTTAGATGCGATGTCATGTGAATTTTTGATGATGCCTGGTCTACATGCGTGAAGTCAGAACTGTGGTGTATGGGTATGGCTGCCTCTTATCCGGTAGCCATGGGTTTGATTCCTGCGCAGGTTGGAGATTTTTACCTGGATTTGAGGGTTGGTTCAGGGTCCAACCAACCTACGTGCTTACAATTGAGAAGCTACCCGACTGTGATTTAGCAGCCCCGGTCTAGAAAGCAAAGAAGAACAGCCAGGAGGATTTGTCGTGCAGACTACATGACATCTCATAATCTGCAGGCTTTCAGGTTAAGCAACAGTCGCTTGGTGGACCAAGGCCCTTTCGGGGTGTTGCGCCATGGGGTTTGGTTTGGTTTGAGCGTGAAATAACTTTTAGTCTCCAACAGTGACATACGGTATTCTACAAAATTCAGAAAATTCATCTACATTTGTAAATATCTACAGTAGACTCGCAATTAACATGCTCCACGTTAACCAAGGGGGGTTTTGGGAGCTAAACATACATATTTTTTGTGTCAATATGTTGCTTGGTGATGTGCAGCAACAAAGTTGAATGGTACTGCAGAAATGCACATTAGCTGGCCACTAATTAGGTTGAGCTCTGGCAGCTGCTAGGTTGAGTAGTGATGTGCTGGCTCTTGCTACTGCTATGATGAGCATTGTTATAAGAATTCGTGTTGCCTGTACCTCACTCTCCTCCCCACCTCCCCTTGCGATTTGCATAACTCCAGTCACATGTCTCGTCACCCGTCTAATATCGCACTTCAGTTATTTGTTTACTGTCGGTTCGAATCAAGCCCCTGTTACATTGTCAGTGTATCAGATTGTTACGGTAGTGTTTAAATCTGTGTAGCCTCTTCTAAGTGATTAGCGCGGTATGAATGGCAAATGGAAAATGGCTGTGGTTTCTCTAGAAACAAAATTTAACGTAATACAAATGTTAGATATAGGCAAGTCTATTAAAATGTTTGCTGCTGCTGGTGTCAGGGCAGTGTCCGTTGAAGATTGAAGATGTAAGCAGAAGGAAATTGAAAGGTGAGTCAAGGCACAAGCAGGTGGTAGTGTTTTAATGCAGGGAACGATATACAACGGTGAATATGAATAGATGTCTGAGGCTTTATTTTTGCGCTTTCACACTTGCAAGCACAGGAAGACTAGTAGGTGGTCCTATAATGCAAACTACAGCAAGAGAATTTCAAAAAAGTTTAAAGGTTTTATTACAAAGATGAATTTCATGTTTGGTTCTGTATTGACTTACAAAATTTTTAAATACAGTTAGAAGAATGAGCTACCAGTGGAAAGACCAGTTGAAAATGTAGATGTCCTCTAGTGGTGTACCCTTCTTATTAGAAGAATGTATTTATATTGGTGCACCTCTTCAATATAAACCCAGTGTAAACCATTAAAGCTAAATAATTTGCATAGTCACAAACACTAGTGGGACTAGAACATTTTTTTGACCCTATATGGGTCGTCTTCAGCTAGTGTACATGGGAACAATTCAGCTTAAAATATCCAAAGCTGAAAATGCGGATAAAAAATTATAGATGGAAAAATTCACCATGACACATTAAAACTCTTTTTAAAACATCATGCATTGTTTTACAGTCTTGATGAAATTCAAAAATGATAAGAAAGCGGGAGTGATGACCATTATAGTCTATCTAGATGGCTATAATCCAATACTGATCAAAATAATTAAAATATACCCAGCTGGAGGAGTTTCTTATGATGTTTGTAGACCTTTTTGTCGAACAGATTGTATGTTAAAATACGGCTGTCGATATGGAAGTTGAGTATGAAGTTTGTGTACCCCGATGTTATTCCTCTGCTGTGCAAAGTAAATTTAATTCTCTCTTCTCCAGCCCCTTGAGTGGGCTTTTTGAGTCGATTAATCACCGAGCTCGATAGCTGCAGTCGCTTAAGTGCGGCCAGTATCCAGTATTTGGGAGAAAGTGGGCTCGAACTCCACTGTCGGCAGCCCTGAAGATGGTTTTCCGTGGTTTCCCATTTTCACACCAGGCAAATGCTGGGGCTGTACCTAAATTAAGACCATGGCAGCTTCCTTCCCACTCCTAGCCATTTCCTGTCCCATCGTCGCCATAAGACCTATCTGCATCGGTGCGGCGTAAAGCAACTTTTAAAAGAAAAGTCGATTAATCAATACTGTAAAACAATGCATGATGTTTTAAAAAACTTTTGATAACTCACACTGAATTCTTCCATTAATTTGTTATTCACATTTCTCTCTTCAGTTATTTTAATTTGACTTGTTCCCATGTATTCTAGTTGAAGATGATCTATATGTGGTTGAAAGATGTTCTAGTCTCATTAGTTTTTGTGAATGTTCAAACCATTTAGCTTTAGTAATTTACATTAGAGTTCTTCTAAGAATTGTATTTTAAAAATTGAAGAAGGTTTCACCACAAGCTATGAATGAGTGGACAGATAGGAGAAGATATTACACAGCTCAACATTACTGGGGAAAGACAACTTTGTAGCGGCAATATTAAAGCCATACTCTTGTCACTTAATCTGACTTCACTAATACAGCCCCTAAAGCAAGGGGTTCTTGAGACAATATAAAGAATCTATCAGCGGAGGCTTCTTCACGTGTTGGTTTCCAGATCGGATGAAACGTAGGTGTAAGGGAAAGATGTTTCATATTGGATTGCAATTGTAAGTTATAATTTTCATTATGATCAGCATTAACAAGCAGTTACAATTCAAATTAAGCAAAAGTATACAATAGGTGCTCCTGTGCTTAACTTGAATTGGATTGCAATGGCGTGGGATGAAGTTAAAAACTCTACATTTCAAAGATCATGGAGAATGCTATTTGCCTAAGAAAAATACAAAGAAACTTTGCTGGAATCGGACAATGAAAATGTCTTTCAACTCGTCCAGGTAGCTAATGAGCTACCAGTGGAAAGACCAGTTGAAAATGTAGACGTCCTCTAGTGATGTAACCAAGATTAACAAATGGAGCTGACTAACGACACTGTTGTTGAAATGGTCATCAGTACTGAAGAAAATTATGAGTAGCATGACACCAACAAGAGCACTTCAAAAACATTGCATTCTGAGGGACTGAACGTGATCGAAGCTGCTATAGCCTATGTTGAACAGCAAAAACAGCCTACAGCACTTGATCTTCTCTCCTTACACTGGTTGGCGATTCATTGCAGTGTCCAAGAGAGGCAAGAGGTTAACCCTAAAAGCTATGAGACGTTTTCACAAATTAATCTTCTCATTTAACATTGTTAATCCATTTATCTTTTAATTAAACTGCATAAAGTATTCAATGTGGATTTTAAGGAATTATGTTGTATATTGTAGTCACCTAAAAGACAAGAATGAATTTGAACACTCAAAAAAACATACATATAACTAAACATACAAACATAGATTCAAACATAAGCATATTAAATACATTGCAACACACAAAATAAACTCCTTACTGAAAACTGGAAAGCTCAAGAACTTCACAGCTGAATTAGATAGGCAAAATATTCTTGTAGTAGGGCTCCAAGAAATAAGAAATTTAACAGAAGATCCATTTGCATCTCAAGATTATAGAGTGTATAATGGGAAGCCAGGCCAAAGGGTCATGAAACATTGCCCCCAGTTTGCTACAGGATTTATAGTATATTTGAAAATAATAGATTCCGTAATTGATTTTAAAGCCATCTCACCGAGAATTGCGAGTCTAACTACAAACCACAAACAAACTTTATACCATCATAAATGCTCATGTCCCTACCAATGAAAAAAAATGTCCTAACAAAAACTCTGCAAAAAGTCGATAATTTCTGGGATCTCCTTGATCAGATAATGAATAAAATAGATATGAATAACATCAAGGTCCTTACAGGGGACTTCAATGCTCAACTGCGTAAGGAAAAGAATACGGACCAAAAATGATATTTATCACATGTAAAAAGTATCGAGGCGTAGTAGGAAAGTAGGCTCCTCATAAATATACTAACAGAAATGGCCAAAGACTCATAGAAATTTGCAGAACTCTTGGACTAACTTCCAAATCTACATATTTTAAAAGAAAACCACACAAACTTAAAACTTGGAAATATCCTGATTGGACAAAAGGATAATGGCAGCTAGACCACGTGTGTATGGATCAATTCTTTCACAAGGAAATCCACAATGTCAAAGTTCTAAGGGGAACGGACACTGATTCAGATCATTACTTAATTAAAATCAAGATTAAATTTGCTCCATTAAGAAGAAGACAAAATAGAGTTGGAGAGAAAAGGACATACGGCCCTCATCAGTTAATCCAGAATGCCCAGTATCGGCAAAGCACGGCAACTACAAGACTAACAGACAATTTAGATACCTAATCCCAATTCTTAAACAGAATGCAGAAGATTTAGCTTCATTAAATCCAAGGAAAAGACATGCCTGGTGGACCTCTGATTGTGATAGAATGCATTAAGAAAGGCATCAAGCTTGGTTGAAATTTCAAGCCCACAAAATAGGAGAAAATGCCATGAACCTCAAGAATGTCAGAAAACAATTCACCCAAACTATTAGAAGAATTAAGAGAAAATATCAAAAAGATTTAATGAACTCTATTGAGGAAAATTGTTACAAAAAGAATTGGTAAACAATTCCAAAAGTACAACATTATTGTTGAAAAATAAAGATGGAAAAAATAGCACAAAGCAATAAGGAAAACTCAGAAATCATGGCGGAAGCATTTAACAAGCTCTTGAACACTGATGAACCTGAAAAGCTCTTATTGATACACATACCCCGATAAAAAATAAACCAGAAAATGTAAACCCACCTACAGCAAAAGAAGTTAAAACAGTGCTTAAAGAAATGAAGAACTACAAAGTGTGTGGAGAAGCAAATGAAGAACTACAAAGTGTGTGGAGAAGACCAGGTTTTTGCAAAGAAGTTGAAATATGCGAGCAGTGGAACTCGGACATCCCTCCATATGATATTACAGAAGATCTGTATATCATAAATATTCCCAGAACAGTGGGCAACAGCTGTATTTAATCCAATTCATAAGAAAGGTCAAAGAAGTAATCCAGACAACTATAGAGGTATACCAGGGAGGCTTTAGACCTTGGAGAAGCTGCTCTGAACAAATAATAACTTTGAAGCTAGTCATGGCACATTACAGAAAACGAAACAAGCCCCTTTCAGTAACGTTTATAGATTTCATGAAAGCTTACGACTCCATCCACAGACCATCATTATTAAAAATTTTAAGACAATTCAGACTTCACCCAAAGCTAATCAAATTAATTGAACTTGCTCTAACTAATACAATTTCTAAAATTAAGTTCAGAGGAGAACTTTCTGAACCATTCTTGGTAACAACTGGTTTAAGACAGGGTGATGGATTGTCACCTCTTCTTTTTAACTGTGCACTAGAGGACGTTATGAGGGAATAGTACAAGACTAACTCGAAAAATATAAAAATTGGAACCCGGAAGGATAACATACATTTGAGCTCTTCAGTACGGAATAATATGAACTTTATTACCTATGGTTTCCAAGCCATGTTGGGATTGCGAGAAATGAACTTGCGGACGAAGCTGCAAAGGAAGCGGTACTTTTACCTCCTAGGCCTGTGAATGTAGCCTACTTGCTAGGAATGTGTGTTCTCAGCTACGTTGATGATCCATGTTGGCATCCTTGGAATCTGAATGACTAGCTATCCAAACTCCGAACAAGCTGAGGCAATCAAGACAACTACCTTGTAGTGGTCCTCTTCTCGGCCTTCATAGAGAGAGGCCATAGTTTTGTGTACGCATGGAAGATCTACGCCGTCTTACTTCCTAAAGAGGGAAGACGACACGCCCCCGCCCGTGTGTTATTGTGATGCCAACTTCACCGTTGCCCACATCCCCACAGAGTGCGCCGATCTCTCTGGCCTAAGACGGAACCTAGGCCTTCAGGCGACACTCCGAACTCATACTAGCTGATAACACTATTACTGCTGATCTTGTCATTCGCGTTGTGTGCGAGAGTGGATTAATCAAGGGTATATAAATTTCAAGTGTTCTGTCACTCAGAGAACTTTTGATTCATTTGTGACCTTTTCAGCTTAATACAATAATTTTGTTTTATGTTAAATTATTTTTCTACTTAATTTGTTCAGCGAGAATGATTACCTAGTTGTACTTTCTCTTAAAACAAATATCACCACCACCAGTGCATGGCATTGATTGGTCCTTCAGCTTAATTAGAAGTATTGGCACAACAGTGGAGCGCTGTAATGGGTATCGCATTGTCTGCTCCCACTATTCGATGATGTTTGCTTTGGAGAGGACTTGTGCCTCGCACTCCTTTGTGACAGTTACCCTGGACCATGAACGTCTCAGGCTTCAATGGACATATGAACATACACAGTGGTGTGCAGCTGAACAACACGGTATTTTTTTCGGATGAGTCCCACTTTAACTTGCACTGCATCGGCGGCCGTATATGCATTAGGCAATATCATGGTGAGCGGTATCATCCAGCATTCGTTCTGGTACTATACTTGCTGAACAGCAGATTTGATGGTGTAGGAAGCCAAAGGGTATTGTTCGTGATCTCGGCTGCTATGTATTGATGATAATCTTACCAGCAACTAGTACATCAAGTAAATTGTAGGGGCAGAAGTCGTACCTTTCCTTAAGTGACCCTTCAGTGTGTTCTATATTCCAGCACGACAGTGCCCAAGCATATGTGACTAGGAATGTTCAAGCTTTCTTTGTAACATAGGTCTGGTTTTAAACTAGCCCTGTCAAAGCCCACCAGCTGCTAGCATCGGTGAACTGTGGACTCGGATTCAAGCAGCCTGGCGGGAAATTCCTCAGTAAGACAGCAAAAGCCTCTTTCATTGAATGCCACGATGTATAGCAGATCTCATTTTGGCTCGTGGAGGTTTCACAAAATTCTGTTTTCATGTATTTTATCCTGAAACTGATATAATTTGTTCATTTCAATATTAATAATATGCAAAATAAATTTTATTCTGTCCTCATGGCTCTTTCGTAAACATGAGTCTACCATATCTAGGATATAAACTTCATGGTTCTGATCTGTATTGAATTGTAATTACAATATAATTATTGTCATAATGGTCTACCTTTCAGTACTATAATATGCAATATTCTAAATTGCATTAATTAGGGACTAGTTTCGGCCAGAGCTGGCCATCTTCAGCTTTAATGTAAAACATCTAATAACTAAACAAATGTACATGCACACAATTGACATAAAACAAATGAAACAAATATATACAAATTGACATTAAAAACTGGGATGTAATTATGAGTAAATTTGAAAATAACTAGGTGCTAAATTCTTGCATCTTGAGTTTGCTCATCATTGAGACTCTTTCATGTATTAATATTCACAGAACTATTAGTTCTAATACTGCTTATCATTACTAATTCAATTCGCATCCTCAGAACAAGACTGTCGTAACTCCCAAAAGTTGAATTTTGAGTTACGAACACATTAAAAACTGATATTTTGTCGTCTATCAAACAGTGAAACTCTTGTAACTGTAAGTCATACCGTACCATTCAAAACATGCATACAACAGTTTTTAGGTTTTGTGAATTTGTAGAGGTACGTACTGATAAACTGTTGTAACTCTATTACGACAGTCTTCCTGTAGAACATGTTGCAGAGATACATACTGACAAACTGTTGTAAGTAGTCGTGTGTGGGGGAACATTATTATTGTCTGTATAGTGTTGACAGTGTTATGCTTTCTATAGAAAGACAGTATTGTAACAAGGCATTGGCAAGTTGCGATTGTGTACTGAGTAAAATTCCGCAAAATGATATAGATGCAATGATGTTCTGTCGAGATTGAAAAATTGTATTTCCAAGTAGAGGATCTTTACTATGTCATATTTTTTCTGGCGAATGTTGTATTAGTGTAATTGAAAGAGCAGAAGAAGTGAATGCTTCAAACTCGCATCTGATGCATGTTGACATCGATAATTTGCCATCTCAAAGAACATACATAGACCTACTGCCATGTCCACTAGAGGCCAAGAGAAATGCTGATTTAGAAAGAGCACTTCGAGGTACGATATTAAAGTACAGTGTGCGATTGTGATCTGCAGTCTGTCCTTCAGGCACCGTGTGGTGACCTATCAGTGTTTACGACGGCTAAATGTGCACAATTTAATAATTTTTGGTAATGCAACCAAAAAAGGGTTATTGTTACCTTTGGAATGAAACGTCTGGTAAGAAAGGAGCAATAGAAATTGCATCCTGTGTCTATGAATATCTCAAATCCATTGAGTGTAAAGGCGTTAGTTATATTTTACAGCGATAATTGCCCTGCACAGAACCAGAATAAGTTCCTGGCAACAATGTATCTGTAAGCAGTGTTTACCACAAATATTTAATTGTAGGAGATAACAGAATGCTGGTGATTCTATGGAGTCCTAATTAGAGAAGCAAAAGAAAAGAGCTTTAAAGAGTGGTCCATTGTATGTGCCTGTGCAGTTGACTGGAATCATAGTGTGGCACGGAAAGAGGGACAGAATATCGGGTCAGAGAGATGAATTACAATGAATTCCATGACTTCAAGAAATTAACTGACAAAATGGGTAGCAACTGCACAGTGAATGATAAAGGAGAATCAGTCAAATGGAATGAAATTAGTGTTGAAGGTTGAAAAGGGCCAGAAGTATACTCTATGCTACAAGACAGACTTCGAGTCTAAAGAGTTCAATTACATTAATATCAAGGGACGTCAAAGGGGAAGAAGGTCAACTCAAACGCATCCAATTACCCCTGCCTACACACAACAACTGTGTATCTCGGCTGAAAAGAAGAAAGACCTAATGTCATATTGTGATGGAAATGGAAAGAGTGTATTATGCTTTTTACCAATCATTGCCAGTTTCACAAACTAAATTTTATAATACTATTTATTCTTTATATTTTAAGCATTTATAGCCCATTAAATATTAGGACATATGAATTGTAATATTATTCACTTAAATAACACTTTATTATTTAAATCCTTATGATGTCTCAGCTCACTTCTGTGCATTTCCTACTGTATTGTATGCCTGATGTAACTTTTTCATTTCAACAATATACCAACACATAAACTGTCGTAACTATAGTTTGTTGTTTATTTTATACCTATTTTTGTACATTAAAGGTAAACAGTTACATTTCCAGGTGCCTGATTGATACACAAGTGTGAGTAAAAGAATTCTAGTGTCTATCTTAAAACCCTGAATTTTAAATTGCATTCAAAATCTTTTATCGCAATTTTCTCAACAGTGATTTGGTAGTTACGATAGTCTTGTTCTAAGGGTGCGAATTGTAAACGGGAACTGGTAAATGTTGATCCCGTAGTTCATCACCTAATCTAATTGAATGGTGTTGGCCGTATGCGAGTCATTGGACGCCGCTGTAAATAACCACCAGCTGACAGAGAACTGCTAAATGTTGTTTCAACATCAATCAAAGTAATAAAATGAGATGCTCTCGTGGTGCTTGTTAAATCATGCTTAAATGTTGTTGGACATTGTCAGAACGGCACATGAAGATGTGGTTGTGTCTGGTATAAAATTTGCTATTCATTGCGGAGCTCATGAAGTTAACCTGAATCAATTAGATAAAATTAAATTAATGAATTGAATGAGAGAGTGTGTTAGTTAGATTGCATAAGTTATATGAGACTTACCTCTCAATACAGCATGTGGAGTGTGGTCTGTTGTGTGTGCTTCAGGCTAACTGTTGTGAGATTCAAATGAAAATAAAGGAGTGGGCAAGGGAGAGGAGAGAGGCAAGGCGTGAGGTCGTGGAGGGGAGGGGAAGGTCGTGAAGGAGAGGGAGGAGGGGAGTTAGGGCGCGGTTGAAGGATGTGGGGAAAAGGATGGCTGCTGAGGAAATGTGCTGTGAATATTATGAAAAACTGAATTATGACCCGTTGGTTTGACGTTTCTGAAAATGGGAATTAGGAGGTCAAAAACGATATTTGGCTTCTCTGAAATGTCATTAAGATTATGATTTGGGTTGAAATGTTGATCTATATGTATGAAGCAGCTTTCGGTAATGTTAAGAAGGGGTCATTTGTTGATGATTTTGAGAATTTTCATATCTTGTTTTATGTCTGTGAATTTGTGATTGTAGTCATGCATAAGCTGTCCTACAGCTGAAAATTTATTGTATTTCAGGGCACTGACGTGTTCAGAGTACCTTATATTAAAATTTCTCGCGGTCTGTCCAACATAAGAAGAATTACAACTGTTGCAAATGATCCTGTATACACCTGATTTTGAATAACTATTGAACTTGTTTATGGATGTGGCATTATGTAAGATTTGTGCGTTCCTATTGTTTGTTTTGAAAACAACTTTTACATCATGCTTTTTAAAGATGTTGGCAACTAAGTAGATTTGTTCATTGAAGGTAAAGATAGAGGAGTTATTTTTCTTATCTTTTTTCAAGGTGGTAGGAGGTGGTATTTATATTTATTGACTATTTTTTCTATAAAGAAACTGTTGTATCCATTGGATTTAGCTATATTACGAATAGTGTTCAACTCATTTTTGAGGTCTAAAAGAGACCTTCTTTATAGAAAAAATAATCAATTCATATAAATACCGCTCTTCTACCACCTTGAAAAAAGATAAAACAACTCCTCTCTTTCTATCTTTACCTTCAACGAACAAATCTACCAAGTCACCAACATCCTTAAAAAGCATGATGTAAAAGTTGTTTTCAAAACAAACAATAGGAACGCACAAATCTTACGTAATGCCGCATCCATAAACAAGTTCAATAGTTATTCAAATCAGGAGTATACAGGATCATTTGCAACAGTTGTAATTCTTCTTACGTCGGACAGACCGGGAGAAATTTTAATATAAGGTACTCGGAACATGTCAGTGCCCTGAAATACAATAAATTTTCAGCTGTAGGACAGCATATGCATGACTACAATCACAAATTCACAGACATAAAACAAGATATGGAAATTCTCAAAATCATCAACAAATGACCCCTTCTTAACATTACCGAAAGCTGCTTCGTACAAATAGATCAACATTTCAACCCAAATCATAATCTTGATGAAATTTCAGAGAAGCCAAATATTGTTTTTGACCTTCTAATTCCCATTTTCAGAAACGTCAAACCAACGGGTCATAATTCAGTTTTTCATAATATTCACAGCACCTTTCCTCAGCAGCCATCCTTTTCCCCACATCCTTCAGCCCCGCCTTAATTCCCCTCCTCCCTCTCCTTCACGAGCTTCCCCTCCCCTCCACAACCTCACGCCTTGCCTCTCCCCTCTCCCTTGCCCACTCCTTCATTTGAATCTCACAACAGTTAGTCTGAAGCACACACAATAGGCCACACTCCACATGCTGTATTGAGAGGTAAGTCTCATATAACTTATGCCATCTAACTAACACACACTCTCATTCAATTCATTAATTTAATTTTATCTAATTTATTCAGGTTAACTTCATGGGCACCGCAATGAATTGCAAATTTCATACCAGACACAACCACATCTTCATGTGCCGTCCTGACAATGTCCAACAATATTTCATCATGACTTAACAAGCACCACGAGAGCATCTCATTTTATTACTTTGATTGATGTTGAAACAACATTTAGCAGTTCTCTGTCAGCTGGCGGTTATTTACAGCGGCGTCCAATGACTTGCATACGGCTAACACCACTCAATTAGATTTAGTGATGAACTACGGGATCAACATTTACCAGTTCCCATTTACAATTGAATTAGTAATAATTAGCAGTATTAGAACTAACAGTTCTGTGAATATTAATACATGAGAGTCTCAATGATAAGCACACTCAAGATGCAAGAATTTAGAACCTAGTTATTTTCAAATTTACTCATAATTTCATCCCAGTTTTTAATGTCAATTGTGTGCATGTACATTTTAGTTATTAGATGTTTTACATTAAGGCTGAAGATGGCCAGCCCAAGCCGAAACTAGTCCCTAATTAATGTAATTTAGAGTATTGCATATTATACTGTTGAAAAGTGGACCATTACGATATTAATTTAATAATTATATTGAGTATACCCTATGAACCACATAACTGAAGTCTTAATATTTGCCTGTTGGTATTTCTGAAAGATACTTACAGCAAATCTCCGTGCACTGGCTATCTTATTCTCAACCCTCTTGTCAATTGCAGTGCGCATATCTCGTAAGAAAGCTCTCTCCTGAGCTTGAAGTAGGCGAATGGGTGCTCCAGACTCGTATGGCAAGGACCAGAGAGAGGTGGAGTACATAACTGGAGGTTCACTGCTGGACATGAGGGGGCTAATATTCCAGATGAGCGTGCCCTGAACTCGCATTAGTTCCTCAGGTCGCACCTGATCTGCTTTGTTCAGGATAATACGAGTCTGTAGGAAAGAAAACACAAAGAAAATAATGTGAACAATGGAATTCAAGAATGTGTGTAGCTAGGTGTCAAAAGCATTGAATTATTTTTCAGTATTTTGGGTCTCTATCATGGGATGATATATCATTAATTATACGTTCCATTAAGATCACTAATATATATTTGAAAACGTCAGCAGTGATTATTAGGGTATATACAATAAATATTAATATTTTGTTAAGCTTATGAGAATGTATGCCAATGTTTATATCCACTATCTTGAAATTTTTGTACACATTTGTCACTGATGTTTAGTTCTTATGGTTGAACCATCTGTTGGTATTATTTCGCTGTAGATTCTAAGAAGGGAGACAATTTTCAGAAGTGTTTTGAATGCTAAGGAATCAGGGTGTCATATATCATATGATTTGGATCAGAAATAATGCATTTAAAGAAAGGAAGCTCAGTAGCCTGTACTGAGTTAGGGTAGCAACTGGCTCTAAGTATAGTTTTAAAAAATGTAAGTTTTAAAGCAAAAATTTGCTTTCCTCCTACTTGCTTGTCATAAGCTGTTGGAGAATAAGTTTGTTTTGATTTTGTCTGTCATTGTCAACATCTGGTGTTGTCTTACAGTCATCTGAGCTGTGTTAGCCTTGCTTACATCTCAAAAATCACAGTTAACTCCATAAGCTAAGAGTTTTTCCAAGTGGTTCTTGTTGTCATCTGAAGAAATTTTAGCTGTCAAGGTGTTTCAGGATTACAATAAATAGAATTTGGATGCTCTAAGACTTTAAAATTGTTCAAATATGGAAGCGAAATAGGGCTTTAAAAATATGAAATATGATTACATACCTGCCAACTTTCCCAATTTAGGCGGGAGACTCCCGATTTTCGACAATTTTTCCCGCCTCCCGATTATTCTAATATTTCTTCCGATTTTAACTTATTTTAGTGAACTTTAAACATTTTTCAAATCCCACCATTTCAGCTTTGTACGCAAGTGGCCGAAAGTCCTTTGCTCATTGGCCTCTTTGAAATGAAAAACATTGACGTTTATTAATACGAGAAATGCGCACGAATGTGCGATGTTTATTGAAACCTGTGTATCGCGACGCGTATATCGACTGTCAATCTCTCGTTCTCGCATGTTATGTTCCTGTTCGTTCGCATCAGTCTAGTCGATTCTAGAGACTAGTTGCTAGATTTGGAGTCTGTTTTAGTAATTTAGTGATAGAATTTCCTAATGATTTTAGGAGCCATTTGGAGACAATTCTGGCGAGTTTTAATGTATTACTTGATAAAAATAATACTGCGCTCCCTATAAACGTGCTGGCGCGAGATGCAGTATATTAATCTATGCATTTTCTAAGTAATGCCATCTAAGCGCACGACTGATTCACACGTCTGGAGCATGAGTTCATACTATTTTCGGTGGGCTTATCAGAGACCGATTATCTCGCTCACATACTTCCTGTGAGCCTCATATAACAACAGTCGTATTTTGAGACAATAAGTGTTATAATATACGGTACCATAGTACTCCTGTATTGCGCAAGATATGTAGAATAAGCAGTTTCAAGCAATTGTATCTCCTGATTCCTCCCGATTTTTCCTGATTTTCATTTCTAAATCTCCTGATTTTTGGCTTTGTAAAGTTGGCAGGTATGTGATTACAAAATAACTAAATATGATGCAAAATTTGCTGCGTATGGCCCTTTTAAAATTAAAAATCACAACTGAAAAATTTATTTTCAATTCTTAGCTAATTATTTAGTATTATTTTGAATTTCATATCAGGTTTCTGAATATACACATGTTTATTGGCTCATCTACCAAAGAGATTATCTCTCACTGCATACTGTACGCCTACCTTTCCAGTAGATTTTGTAAGAAAAACAATCAACATTTTAAAAGTTGAAATATATTTATGTTAAATCAGTAGCAAAAAACATGTCTATTTATTTACATACAGTTTTGGAAATTTGGTGCTGAAGAAAAATAGGATTCAAGAAAACTAGGAATCAGTCTTGTATTTAACATTTTTTAATACTGAATAAATACGTAGTCAAAAATGTTAAATTTTAAATTGAAATAGAAATTAAATCCCCTCTTACAAATATATTATGTTGGTCATTATGTCATGAATAAAGGAAATAAATAATACAAAACTGGCGGACCCGTGCTTCTCCGCAGCATTCCTTATTAACAGGTCAGATAACTCGTCTTGATATGCCTGCCGCAATCAGATTGTTTTGCATGCCCTTTACAATCGTTTTACGGACATTTAATACTCGTACATAACTGATTCATTCATAATGTAGTTTGTAACACTTCTTCCCATACTTTGACCATTCAGTAGTATCTCGATCTTAACATTTTCAAACGATCTTGCCCGAGTAGAGCAACATACAATTGACCGTGGTTGAATACTAGGTCGGGTAAGTATACTAACCATTTTTTTAAGAGTTTGTCCCTGCTCTTTATTAATGATCATACAGAAGGCTAGTCGACTTGATACCTTCCTGTCTGTACGTACGTAGATTGTTTTCTCTTAGCAGCATATACTGTAATTTATGCTGTAATTTATTAGGAATGTTCTGCAATCTGTTGGGTATATTCAGAATGTGAGGATGATAAGAGAATCAAAGAGTATCTAGCAGAGAATAGTATTCTTCCATGATCAGAGGAAGTGTATACTCTCTGGCTTGACAGGAAGAATCAAACATGGCTGCATGCAGTCACATTACTGATGATGAAAATCACATATAGCAGAATATTAATGAAAGTGTTAGTCACTTAGCAACCCGCTAAGTACAGAGTGTATTGCGGGTTAGGGCAAGCCTTCACCTGCAGTTGTTGGAGTGATCATTTAATGATTTGATTTTATGATTACCAACGTTGGCTGAACTTAGAGACCTATCAATGTCTCATGATTCACTGGCAGGTAATTCTGGAGAGAATAAAACAGAAAAAATGAAATGGCGTATGGCTTTTAGTTCCAGGAGTGTCCAAGGACAATTTTGGTTCGCCAGATGCAGTTCGCATTGTGATAAGGATGAAATGGTGAAGACGACACATACACCCAGCCCCCGTGTCAACAAAATTAACTAATTATAATTAAAGCTCCCAACCCTGTCGGGAATCAAACCCAGGACCCCTGTGACCAAAGGCCAGCACGCTAACCGTTTAGCCATGGAGCCGAACAATAAAACAGAAATGAAGCAAATCGATCCGGTAGAATGGACGGATTGGCCAAAGCTGTTTTTACATATAATTTAGTTAAGCAGATTGTTTTATTCCACCTATTCAATACTATTGCAATACAATTGCAATGGCAGTGCCTATGTTTACATCATAATGCTTTGCTAGGGACTAGTTTCGACCCTATTTGGGTCGTCATCAGCCTAAATAAAGTACACTTATATGTCAAATGTCCTGGAACAATATCTTCTTGTAAAGTAATAAAATGAATAAAGTGAACTGGGTGTACAATGCAATAATATTCATTGTAAATTATGGTTGAGTGCATGAAATGTGTGATTAAAATGTCATGCACTCAACCATAATTTACAATTAATGTTATTGCATCGTACATATAGTTCACTTTGTTAATTTTATTACTGCACAAGAAGATATTGTTCCAGGACATTCAACATATGTGTACTTTTTTTTAGGCTGATGATGACCCAAATAGGGTCAAAATTAGTCCCTAGCAACGCATTCTGATGTAAACATAGTCATTATAATTAATGTATAATATTGAATAGGTGGAATAAAACATTCTGTTTAACTAAATTATATGTAATCTCAGTTCAATACGCAACCAAAATGAAATCTATTGATGAAAGCTGTTTTAGTAAACTCTTTTAATATATAGATGACGGCTGTTGATGTGAAAGCAAATGACTATGTGATGGGGTCTCTTTTCGTAATTACTCCTGAAAATGCACAGCTAGAGCTGCTGTCTTAATTACTTAAATGGACTGAAATGTGACGCTTTACGCAAAATGCTCAAAACATTATCTAATGTCGAAAGAGAATATGCATTTATATGACAAATGTATGTATATTCAACCCTTCTCCCATTTCCTTAAGGGCTTGGATATGACTGAGATGTATCTTCATAGCAAGAATTTACAGCTAGATGTCCTTCCTAAAGTCTCGGATGGGACTTAAACCATAATGGCCTTAATGATCATGGCCATCTGATGGGCTGTTTATATGACAAATAGTGATCTCTTATTTGTGATTAGAAGCAACTTAATTTGCATTTAAAACCTGTTTGGTAAGCAAATAGAATCAGGGAATAAAATATGAATTTTTATAAACATCTGAGGCCGAAAAATAAGACTTTATATAAATCTTAGTTGAAACTCCTGTGTATCATCTTTTTCTACCCCTTTTCCCACACCTGTGGGGTTGCGGGTGCGAACTGTGTTGCACATGAGGATTTGGCCCTATTCTACAGCCGGATGCCCTTCTTGATGCCAACCCTATATGGGGGTGGAACTCCTGTATGTTAAAATATATATTCCTGAAAGTTAATTATGATTAGGATATGTAGTCTCCATTAATGAAATTACATTACTTTTTGAGTGGCTACCTCTCTTGAGAGTAGATCATTTGAAATTATATTAATAATAATATGTATCAGGTTACCTCAAAAGAGAACATAAATATTTTGCCAAATTCTCTAGAAACAAGTACCCTTGTTAAAAATCATATGCGTATTTCATTTACATCAAAAGATTTGACGATAGTTTCTACGTTTCCCTCATACTGTTCTTGAATTTCAGAGATACCATTGTTTTGCAGTGTTTATGAATTCTTGGTCATGAATTAGATTACATTAAAATATCTGTTGAATTTAATCTATATATATAAAATAAGAGTTTTGTCTGTACATTGCTCAGAATTTGAAAATAATGGTATTTCTGTATCGGTCATGTCCATAGTAACAAGAAAATGCACTTTTTACTTTTCCGTAATTTCTGTCTGTATGTATGTATGTATGTACACGCATCACGAGAAAACGGTTGAAGAGAATATAATGAAAATCGGTATGTGAAGTCAGGGGATGAGCCTCTACAATCTAGGCTAGAAATCATTTTACTCACGCTGAGTGAAATGGTAGTTTAGGGGAAGTCCTAAAATTGAATTCTCAACTATTTATGTTATTAGTGATCTAATGAAAATCGGTATATGAAGTCGGGGGATGAGCTTCTACAATCTAGGCTATAAATCATTTTTCTCACGCTGAGTGAAATGGTAGTTTACGGGAAGGCCTAAAATTGAATTCTCGACTATTTGTTATTAGTGGTCGTATTTTAAAGAAAATGGGTATGCAAAGTTGGGGAATAAGTTGCTACAATCTAGGCTGTCAATAATTGTATTCACGCTGAGAAAAATGGTAGTTTAGGGGAAGGCCTAAAATATAATTCTCAAATATTGTTGTTATTAGTAGTCCTATCTTGATGAAAATCGGTATGCAAAGTCAGGAAATAAGTCGCTATTGTCTAGGCTGTAAATTATTTTATTCACGCTGAGTGAAATGGTAGTTTAGGGGAAGGCCTAAAATGTAATTCTCAAATATTTCTTATTAGAGGTGTAATCGATGAATGCTACATAACTAAGGTTATATAGTATTAAATTTCCTATTATTCATGTCTTATACATTGTTACCGTACTGGCTATGATCACAAAGATATTCATGATTTTGGATTTTTGTTACTAAGTCCATATCAGCGCCGAGTAACCAGAAATGGGTAAACAGTATTTAATGAAAATCGGTATGTAAAGTCGGAGAATAAGAAACTACAGTTTATGCTATAAAATATTTTACAAATAACAGAGTCGAAAGAAAAATAAATGTGAAGGCCTACAATACAGAAAGCTCATAACATTGATCAACAATAACATTACATTGACCATTGTTTGTCGTGATGTGCTTTGTGTCATCTGTTGCCTTCATCTCCGGTAGATAGGATTACTGCTGCGTACAGAGTATTATTTATTTGATTTACGTCGCACCGACATAGATAGGTTTTATGGCGACGATGGGATGGGAAAGGGCTAGGAATGCCTTAGGCCTTAATTAAGGTACAGGTCCAGCATTTGACTGGTGTGAAAGTGGGAAACCACGGAATACCATCATCAGCGCTGCCGACAATGGGGTTCGAATCCACTATCTCTCGGATGCAAGCTCACAGCTGCGCACCGCTAACCACACGGTCAACTCGCCCAGTCGTACAGAGTGTAACAGCCTGCCTGAATATTGATGGGAAGTAGCTGGGGAGTTAGATAACTTTCTTCTTTAGCATGACATTCCCCTGGTTTATAAATTTTCTGATACTACTGGTACGTAACACACTGGATCATCATAGCATTCGGGCTATTCAATCCCTACTCTGAGGCACTGATTGGAATGAACAGTGTGCATATTTAGCGGAATAATGGCAGATGAGTGTGCATGGCAATCTGCGGCCTGGTCATCCCAACTCTGGAACTTTGGACTATTAGATTGGCACCGCAATCTAACCGCAGCACGGTTCGTTAAAAGTGATAAAACGTGCGGCTTTCCATTTGATCGAGTATTTTATATGATAGCATTGCTTTTAATCGCTACATTCATACTTACGTTTTTGTAATGACCTATGTTGATTTCAGGTTAAGAAAACCACAAAGTCAGTCTTTCTGAGAATCCCGTAGCGAAGCATGGGTACATCAGCTAGTGAGAAATATAAGATTAAAAATACAGTCAACATTTCAAGCTTTAGTGTATTAATTTTAGCTCCTATGACTTAATGTAATATAATATGAAGATGATTGTTATTATTAGAGCCCGGATTTCCATGCAAATGCATGTTTTTAAATAAGCTGGTTACAATTCTTAAACTTTGCAAATATTCGTTTTATGGCTTAACGATTCCAAATAACCGTTCTTTTTCCATGAATGTTTGCATGTTTTGGTCTTTTTAGGACAAAATTCATGCATAATGCATATTTTGAAGATTATGGATTTAATAGCGAATATTTGGACGTTTAATATTGCATAATATGACTTTTCTTGTGACTTTGGCGCATATATAATGCTAATTTGCATGATAGTGCCTTTTAGGAATGTTGGTTTGCAGAATTTGGGGCCTTTTTTCCACGTTATACAGAATGTCTATTACTGAGAAACGGAGAGAATGTATTCCTGGCATCCTATATGACAACCAAAATTAGTACATAATCCAATTAACCAAACACTTTCTTATCTGCTGCTTGAGTAAACATTGACGTAAGCCGGAAGGCCCCACGTCGATCTGTGTAATTCTTGGGATTCAATTGTCCCAGTTATACATTGTTATAAATCGAAGTATAAATTGTGAATTACTCATTGACGGCTCATTCTTTCGCCTGTGTTTGACGAACAAAATAAAACTTGTATCGCATTTCTGTGACGCCGCGTTACTGAGCTAGCAGCTGAACCCTCTTCCGTTGTTATCCTGGATTTTCCTACCGGGAACTCTTGCTCGTCACTTTTTTATCGCAGCAGGCAATCAATGCCAGTTATTGAGGAGATTCAAATGTGTCTGCCATCATCGCACGGAGAACTATAGTTGCGGCAGCTAGATATCAGTTGAGAAAAGTTATCCGTTCAAATCCTGATTTGGATTCGTCAAGCTTATATAAGACGTACTGTAGTCAAAATGCAAAAGACGTACAATTTGACCTTACTTTGTCCCAAATGTCTTCAATTAACTATGCACTGTCACTTCTTGTGACGTAGAACTTCTGTGCTTAAGGATGTGCTGACAGATAAACGGACGAGCTTAAATCAAGGCAATTTGGAGAAATTAGTTGTACAAATGTTTCAAAAGGAAGTGAATTTTGATTGTGCATATTTCCAGTTTATCGTGCATGTTTTGCTATATGATAGTGCATGAATGCATGCATACTTTGAGATTTGATAGTGCATGGAAATCCGGGCTCTAGTTATTATTATTATTATTATCATGAAAAAATATTGGACTGATAGGAAATCAAGAAATCCTCTGTATAATTGTTTAGAGTGGTCCAATGTAGGCCATAAAATGTAAAATAAATAAAAATAAAATAATCCTTATCATTACTATCGAGTGGAGTGGCCGCACATGTTAACGTACTACGACTATGGAATTAAACTCTGCATTCGGAAGACACGTGGTTTCGTACCTCGCCATCGGCTTTCCAGAGAATGGTTTTCTGTAGTTTTACATTTTCACTTCCAGGCTAATGCCAGGACAGTTTCTATTCATAGGTCGCAGTTGACTCCTTCCATCTGCCCAGTATCATTCACCGTCATTTATTTCATCTTCATTAGGTCCTCAACTGAGGTTGGCATCAGGAAGGGCATCCGGCCATAAAAATACAGCCGAACCTTGATATCTCGAACCTCCATCACTCAAATTTTCCGTATATTGAAGTAACTTTAATTTCCCGGTCATTTGTCCTATTCTTCACATGTATTTATTTCTCTGTTAGTCGAAATTTAATTACGCCAATTTCTCGATTTCTTGAAGCAAAAAATTCCCTGTAACTTGAATTTTATGCACCTTAAGTGTGCAGTATGGCATTTGTAGTTTGCGAGGAGCCGTTAAAAGTAAAGAAAGGGTTACAATGATGCTGGGAGCTAATATGACGGGAACCGAAAAACTAAAACTTCTAATGATCGGAAAATCGGCAAAGCCTCTCTGTTACCCCCTGTGGGTGGGGGACAGAGACGAAGAATACACTCACGGTATCCCCTGCTTGTCGTAAGAGGCAACTAAAAGGGGCGACCAAGGGAGAACCATGAAACTCCTTGTGTTAGTACCAACATGCAGGGAACACCATGGGTCACTTTTCCTTGTGCGTAGTACCACTACGTTAGGTGCCAAGTAGTGTGATTAGTAGCAAACGAGAGCGCGACGGCTTTTACAGTACCTGTGATTGGTAGCACTATATGAGCGACACCATGGGATGACGGAACCCATAGTTCTGGCTTGCCTGTGATTAGTACCCACTATATGAGGAACACCACGGGATAGTAAGAGTCCCTGTGCTTAGTACACTTAGATGATGAACACCATAGGTTTTGCATTGCCTGTCAATGGCACCGCAGTGTGCGAAACACAGTAGGTCTGTAATACTTGTGCGAATTTCATTACCTGTGAGTAGTACCATAATGTGTGGAATACCGCGAGTCTACGCTACTCTTGATTAGTACCGCAACATGACAAATACCGTGGTTCTATTTTTCTAGTGATAAGTACCATTATGAGGGGCCGATGACTTGGATTTTGGACTCCTTTCAACTACAAGCACCATCGATTCAGTATCGTGCTATAGAAGCAGTCCTTTGGTCAGCAATACTATTGTTTTACGCCAGCTTCTGTGCATGTGAGACACTGTTTGTCGGTTCCACTGATCATTTTAAATTCATATTCATCCATTCATTCTTCGTCCTCACGTTTTGAATTGTTCAGTGGAGGATTTTGGGTTTTTAATTTGTCATTTCATTTCGTCTTATTTCATACCATTAGGGGTCGACGGCCTAGATGTTAGGCCCCTTTAAACAACAAGCATCAATCAATCATCAAGCCTCACTGTTTCTCGGGTGTGGATTAATTTCACTGTGGTATTAATTGTATCGAATGGGTGGTGTAATAAAATACTCCTTTTGTAAACTTGTGAGATAGTTGTTTTCAGTACGGAACAATGGCAAGAGTAATGATTTGTAATGTGGATTAATTACCGGTCACGTATGAGAGCAACCCTTAAAGTCGCGGATGACAAGCTCCATCTCGGCTGCATGGTTTTGACGAGAAGTTTCAACGTTAAGGGAGGAAAGGTTAACAGTAACAAATAGAAGAGACTAATGGATTTTTTTTCCAAACCTATTAACGGAGGTATGTTTCTTGTTTCACTACTGTATGTATTGTTTCCTCTCTTCTAAGAGGTTACTATAATAAGGGATATAATTAAAGTGATGCTGTAATATAGTTTGTATATTTTAAAATACTGTTAAAATAATGTATTCAGTATAAGCCCATAGATACATACATGTGAATCAATTATGTGCTATACATGCTCAAAAACGCTGTCCTGTATATCGAAATTTTGATAACTCAAAATAAAATTTAGCTCCCAAGGTGATTTGAGATATCGAGGTTCCACTGTATATCATTTAAGTTCATCTCACTTCATCTCCAATTCTGTATCAAGAAACAGGGCTAAAGGATAGACATACATTATTATTATTTTTATTATCATAGTAATATTGTATTATATGATAAAGATCTTACCTGGTACTCTCTGCCCTTAAGTTGATCTAATATAGCTTCTGTCTCTGGTCCTACATCCAGTTTTGCTGGGTCGTACACCAAGAAAATAATATCAGCTCGGTCGATGAACCATTGACATGCATCGTTAAATGGAAACAGTCTCTCCACCTGCTTGCGGATCTCCAGTATTCCAGGGATTTCCACAATATTTACCTAGTTTGAAACAGTATTGGATTGAAAAGCTGGGATGACTACATTAAACTACCAAGAAATGAGCCCTTTAAAATCAAGTAATGTCATGTTCGTTAAGATATACACACATCTCCCTTTAATACTTGAAAATACTGTAGTAAATGATTATCATTCCTATATTGAATAACTTCTTCATTGCATTGTGTACTATGCATAGCTGAGTTTGCTAACTGCTGGCATTTCGTATCATGTGTTTAATATTAGTTTATCCTGATGGCATTTAAAAAGATGTTTAATTCTCATAATCCTATGTCTATGCCGAGTGTCTCAAACCTGTTGTGTCAAATTGAAACAGGTGATAGTGGGTGCACAACTGATTATATTGAGATTCGGAACCAATGGTTGGAAATGCATATTTATTGTTTTATGGACATACACCGCATAACAACAGCAACGTAACTCATATTAATTGTTCAAAGTGATGACTGCCAGTCTCAATGCCTGCATGACAATGGCGCATGAAGTTCTGCCACGCTCTCAAAGATCCCTGGTGTCTGTTATACCAGGGGACAGGCAGCTTGCACTCTAGCAAGCAGGTCTTCATCCATTTCTACTGGGGTTTAATACACCAATGACTTAGTGTAACCCCAGAGGAAAAAGTTCAGAGGTGTGAGATCTGGCACGCTGGCCGTGGAACAGGACCTCCCCTTCGTGAAGGATACAAACTGTACAAAGTTCGGCACTACAGCACTGCGGTGGTTAATTCATTGACAGAAGTGAATCCAGGGCTCAAAATCTGTTGGTCCCAGTGTTTGCACACTTTTTTGATGATAGGGGTGTAATACCTGTTCCGCCATTACTCTCCACACTGTATCCTTCCAAGTGTGCGTTTCACAGGCAAATTGACAGGTGTTCAGGTTGTTCAGGTACTTGCAGACATTAACATTGAAGTGGGCTGGTGCACCGTCGTGTTGAAACCACATCCTTTCGCAGACAGCAAGGGGTACAGTTTCCAGGAACTGGCAGCACATCTCTCAGGAACACCAGGTAACATGAACCAGTCAAACTGGGAGGCAGCAAATAAGGTCCTATTAGGTGATCTTGGACAATGCCTGCCAATACATTGACAGAGAATTGTTGCTCTTGGCCACCGATGTGGGTGGTGTGGGGATTGTCCTCACTCCAGACACAGCCATTGCGACTGTTGAAAACACCCATCACGGGTGAATGAGGCCTCATCCATGAACAATACAAACTGTACAAAGTTTGGCACTACAGCAGTGCGGTGGATAATACATTGACAGAAATGAATGTGGGGTCCCAGTGCTTGCACACATTCTTTACGATAGGGGTGTAATTTCTGTTCCGCCAGTACTCTCCACACACTATCCTTTGAAGTGCGTTTTGACAGGCAAGTTGTCGGTTGCTTATTGCTGGGTGGTCGGCCACATGATCCAGCACCATCTCCTCAAAGTCTGGTGTTCAGGCATGTCTTTGGCGGGACCCTTGGCCAGCTCTCTGTAGCGTGAACGACCCCGTCTCTCTAAGTTGGTATCCATGGAGATAAACTTCCTGCAGTTAGGATGACGCCTGTTGGGAAAGCATTCTCTGTCTATTCGTGCTGCTTTAAGGGCACTACATTCTATTCCACCATACATTAAATGCATGTGTGCCAACTCTTGTGATGAATAACGTTCCATCTTTTGACGCAAATGTGAGAAACGGATATAACTTGAAAACAATATTCTCTCACCCATGGGTAAATAATGCAAGTATCGAGCTTGAATTATTATTATTATTATTATTGTTATTATTATTATTATTATTATTATTATTATTATTATTATTATTATTACTTGTAATGTATGGCTATGAAATGTTTACATCCGATTAGTATTAGTATTATTGTTGTTATTATTTACGTAGTCGAATGATCACATTGTGTGAGAGGTTATGTCATGAAACATGGACTGTATATAGACATTTGTATGTAAGAACCTGCAATTAATTTATTCTTACCTGTATATATAATTTGTAATCCACTACGGTATTTTGAAAAACACTGTAACATCCAGAAAGGCACTGGGTAGGTGAGAATTATGGAGAATATTCTGTACACTATATGTATGTATTAGGCACTCTAGAATTTACAAGAAGGTATTTTGTGACTTATCTTTCTGGAAGCCTGGCCAGGCACCTATATAAGAAGGCAATCTTGATGGTAGAGGCGAGTTATTGTTTATTAAGAGTCCTGGGTTAACAGGATTTGTTTTGACCAGGCGTGCGTCGTGCTAACTAGTGTTTGAAGTATGTGAATTGGCTTAGTAAAGTTGGTAGTTGACATGCAGTGGTTGCAGTTTACATGTTGAAGTGATAGGCAGTTGTTGAAATGGCAGTTTGTTTATGTTCTTGGAGTGAAGTGTTTGTTTGTGATACAGTGATTAAGGTTATGTGCATTCAATTTGTAAATAATTGTAAATAAATCCGAGTACACAATTTGACAGCATTTTGTCTGCATCATTGTTGATACATCACTTTGACTGTGTCATGTACTGTACATAGTAACACACCTTACCATGAACACATCACAACCTGTCGGATGCAATGGACAGGTGACATCAGGGATAGTGGTGTGCGTGCGGCACAGGTTAATGCGCCCGTGCGATGCATGTGGTCGTCACATGACGTGCTACGAGCTAACTTGTGTATGGTAGGTCTGTTTGGTGGTGAGGGTGTACACTCTTTATCACCCACTGCCTGTTCCAGTGTATAACAGACACCCAGGATCTTTGCAAGAGATCGGCAGAACTGCTTGCGCCATTGCAATATATGCATTGAGACTGGCTGTCGTCACTTTGAAAAATTACTATGCGCTACGTTGTTGTTATGCGGTGTATTCTGTGTATGTCCATAACAATAAATATGCATTTCCAACCATTGGTTCTCTATCTCAGTATAATCGGTTTTGGACCCACTATAGTCTAATGTGTTTAAATTCTACCCAAAATGTTTGAGACACCCTGTAGATTTATCAACATTATTGTTGTTATTATTATTATTATTATTAATAATAATAATAATAATAATAATAATAATAATAATAATTTCTAGAATTCTACACAGAGTTTCCTCCAATTAATAGACCCTATGATATCAGGAATATACTGTAAGCCTACTTGTAATACAGTATGCGCCAAAATATACAGTACTGAAAATTGTTAGTCTTATTGTCATTACCTTACTTATCAAGATGATAGTGTAAATGTTCAAAATGTGCTCCATTGTGCTGTAGGCAGTGTTCATAACGATCACGCAGATTTTTCAACATATTCTGGAACATAGGTTGCTGCAGAGTCCCGAAGAACGAAACGATCTTCTGACGTAATGCAGGCACAGTTTGGGGTGGATCTGGACAATTGAAAATTTGCTCCTTTAACATTCCCCCCACGTAAGGATCAAGTGGTGTGAGATTAGGGGAATGTGATGGGTAGGAGAACTCAGCCCCATGGGAAATTACTTGTCTTGGAAAGGTTTTTTGCAGCATAGCCATAGTCTGTCGAGCGGTGTGGCAGGTCGCCCCGTCTTGTTGGAACCACTGTCTATTCATCTGCATGTTCCTTCTTCTTTTGGTGCCTATCCGTTTCGGATGTTGGCGATCATGATGGCTATTTTCGTCTTGTTTGAGGCAGCGCGGAACAATTCAACTGATAACATATTGCACCAGCCTCTAAGATTGTCAAGCCATGACAAAACCTTCTTAGATCCTGAATAAATGGCCTGATCACCATGTTCCTATAGCATTCCTGGTTAACAGTAAGAGGTGCACCATCATCATTCTCTATGAAATACGGACCTAGCACACAGTTTCCTGACACTGCACACCAAATCGTCACTGCACACTAAATCGTGACACCCACACTATGTAGCAATTTCTGGACTGTAGTGCCTGGCCTCTCGAAACCAAGAAAGCGAGTTGTTTGGTGATTGATAAAACCGTCTAAGTGAATGTGACTTTCGTCGGAGAACCACACGTTGAACAAGAAATCTGGATCCTCGTACACTATGGCCAGAAATCATGCTCAATATTCCACCCTGACATGCCTATCATGCTCCGTCAATCATTGCCCAACCTGTATTCCGTACGGAAATCCGCCTATGTCTTTAAACAATCGTCGAAGTGACGTAGGTCTGATATTTAATTTCAGGGCTGTTCGCCGAAGACTTCGCTTTGGAGACTGCAACACCTGATTGAGGACACGTCCATGATTTTCTTTAGTGGACACAGTTACTGGCCTACCAGACCTTCCCTTGCATTGACACAATACACTACCCTTACAACAAAATTTTTAAACAATAGATAGCATAACTGTGTTGCTAGGTGCTGCCTTATTGAAGTGTTCACGATATTGTTCTGCCACTAACTTTAAACTCGGCCCACCTTGATAACCGTTTCCGTACAAGCGAAAATAATACTCCACTATAAACACTATTTCCTCCGTTGCGAGACCCATTGTCACTTCCAATCACAGAGCACAACGTTCTTTACCCAACTAACAATTCATCATGGTTATGTAACAACACGCAGATGCTGAGGCGTGCGCATGCGCACTGCAGGAAAATGAGTACTGTATATTTTGGCGCATACCTTATTTTGTGTAAGTGCCTGCATGGGCGCATATGACAACTTCATCCCCTCAGTCACAGATAACCACCAAGCAGGGAGCAAGCCTCCTATCTCTCCCCACTACAGATTTCTGGCAGCTGAGGAAAACACGCTATCACCTCGTGTCCTTATCTTAGTGGGTTTCCCAACTCATACCATAGCCTACTCCCCCAGCTACGGATTACCGCCAGCTGTGGGTACACCCCTGTCTCTCTCAGTGCCTGGGGAATTGTGCATATAGCTTTTACCGGTTACCACTACAGTCTCCCTCCTTCCTTCCATTACTGTAACTACTGCTTTCCTGTAACTTTTGTATACATGTATTTCTAACTACAGCGAAGTACTTGCTTACATAACTAGGGTTATTCCATTCATTCTTCATCCATCTTATAGGCCTAATTTTATGATCATTTTCTCTCTGACTTAATACTAATAGTTCACTATTACTCAAAAATGTTCTTTTAATCACTATAGTTCCTTTACATACTTTTAGAAGATGAAATTATTTTCTCATTTCCCCACACAACACACACCTCGCATTGTCCTTTTCCCTTGTCCATCCCTTGCTTTTGTGAATTCCCATCATCCACCATATTAGCCCTCTTCTTTCTCTTCTGTTTACGTTACTTATCCTTACAATCATTTCCTTGTTTATCATATTAAATATTTAATATTTATCAACATATACTGTATATGAATAAATCAAATGAAAGTGGACCAGCTTTTACTGCTGTCTATTGCTGTCGTGCAGTAAATGATTGTAAGGAGAGTTGCTGAGCCTTCTGAAGAAGGTTGGGTAAAACAGAGCACTTACATACTCGCCAGCAAAAGAACAGCATAGTCACTACTGCTCACACTTGAAACCTACAAACACTGACTATTGGATTGTAAATACTTCGTCTTGGGTGTGGTTATGATTTTGGCACGATAACTCTGTTTACACTGCATATTGTCTTAAACAACTTTTACATCCTTCTCTGATGTGTCTGTTCTATTTAATACAAAGGAATGTTCTCCATACTGCAGTGATGGCTATTATTAATAGCTTTCCACTACGTTGATTACTGACCTGAATCGTGCAGATACATCCCAAGATCAGTGTCAGAAATGTTTGTCTTACTTTTATTTCACTGCCTTTTGTAAAAGAACATGTCCACAACAAACAGTGTGGTATCCTAGGGTATCTAGAGTTATGCATATAGATACTATTTTCTTTCTTTTCTGGCATCTTTCTCAATCATCTGGGGTTGGCACTAATGTGGTTTAATCCATTTTACTGTCATATGCCCTTACTCATGCCAACACTACATGGAGGGACGTATTCACTATCCTCCTCGGGCCCCGTATAACCTATAGGTTCCCAGTTTTTTTATCTCGGTCGCCAAGCAGTGCAGGCCACTACTAATGATTCCAATACCATCTCAGAGTGCAGCGTCGGCTACGCTGACTTTCAGACACTTATCTTGCCATAGTTGATCACGGTGAATGTTTACAAAATGGAGTCCACTAGTTATTGGCGGAAATCGCATCACAGTGAAAGTAAGTACACTTTTCCAGTAATAATAATAGTTCTAGTATTCTAAAAAAGAGTAGTAATGATTCTACAAGTTCACTAATACGCAATTCATGAGTAATTTTATAGGAATCGGCAAAGTGTAATGAACAGTGGCTTATTTTGTATTGATGTAACCTATAGGTTACAGTGGGTCTCACTTGAAGTAATATTTTATACAATGTTTCTTTTTTTAGGCCTTGATTCCAATGCGATTCTGGAAATTGTCAATGGGGCGTGTCCGATATGTCAGACCTTTCTGACGACGAGGATGAAAGAACTTTCGTCACTTTACTTCCTGTACCCCCCCGACGGGACACGTGTTCGGGAGGAGGATGAAGAAGATGGCGAAGGAGAAAATGATCAAGAATGTGTCCAGTACGAGGGTATCTGGAAGAGGTCTGATGTATTTGAACCATTTCCCCCAGCACCTCCACCAGAACCTGTGTAAGAGCCAAAAATACTCCCCCCTCTCTCAAGATTCTACAGATACGTTGGAAGCAACATATTTGCCACACTGACGGAGTTTACAAACCACAGATACCTATGTGACAAAGGGATTTGTTTGGATGCCACCATTATTATGTCTTACTTGAAATATCCCCGTATACGAATGTATTGGGCCAGGAAGACCCGGGTCCCACAGATTGCAGACAAAATATCAAGAGCAAGATATTTCAAGATAAGGAGCAACCTGAAACTTGTAGATGACACAGAAGTGGATGCAAATGAAAAATTGAGCGACAAGTATTAGAAGTTGAAACCACTGATCAAAAACATTCAGTAGGCTTGCCTAGTACCATTCTGGGGGCAGGTAGTTATGCGTCAGTTTGTCAGAGGAAAGCCAAATCCATGTGGCCTGAAAAATTTTGTCTTTTCTGCTCCAGATGGGCTACCAGTTGACTTTTTTTTTGTATGAAGGAAAAAGAGATAGTATTCTGAATGATGCTGCATTTCAAAATCTGGATATCGGTGCAAAAGTGGTAATTCGATTATGTAGATCTCTACCACCTGGCTCGGCAGTATACATGGACAGAATTTTCACTTCAGTTCATCTGTTGGATATTCTCCATTCTGAGTGTGAAGTACAAGGCACAGGAACTCTGCAAAAACACAGGATACCGACTGATGAGCTTCGGACTGATTCTGAAATGAGAAGGGCAGGAAGAGGAACTCTTATGTTAGTGAGAGATGACGGTCAAGTAACCATTGTTAGATGGTATGACAACAAGCCTATCATTTTATCTTCCAGTGAAGTAGGGGCTCAGCCAGTGAGTCAGTGTCGTTGCTGGTGCAGGAAAACAAAAGACTATATTTTTGTTGATTGTCCTGAGATTGTCCTCTCATACAATGAAAATATGGGAGGAGTGGATTTTTTAGATTGAGTTATAGCAAGGTATCAAATTCTTGCTTGTACCAAAAAATGGATCATACGATTGATATTCCATCTGATTAATTTTGTTCTAGCTGCTTTGTGGATAGAACATAGACGAGCTGAAGCTGCAAAAAAAAACCAAGAGGGAGAAGCTTGACTTTTTGGCTTTTCGAGTAGAGGTGGCTCACTCACTAATGAACTCACAGTCATAAGTTGAGATGGAAGAGAAAGATGAAACAAACAGAACCACATTTGGAATGTTCCCCCAAAAAAGGAAGGCAACAACATCTCTACCTCACGACAGCCTCCGCAAAAAGAATGCTGATCATCTGCCAGAAATCCCGGAAAATGTGAAAACTTCCCGCTGCCGTCTGGCAGGGTGTGACAGTCCTAAATGTAGGGTCACGTGTTCCACTTGTAAGGTGTTTCTGTGTATGAATGCAAATCGGAACTGCTACAAAGTTTTCCATGAATTATGATTTGTTGTACTTGACTTGTGTACTTTTAGTGTGTTGACTCATTCAACTTAAATTTGTATGAAAGTTTACTTTTCTCCATTTATTTTGAGGTATTTTAGTATAGAGAACTGATGTTTAACTTTAGTGCATTTTAAAGTACCAAACATTGTACAAAGAAAATATCCCATACTTTTCCATGACCAACATTAAGACCCACTGTAACCTATAGGTTACATACAGTATTGGGGCAGTAAATAGTTTCAAATTCAATATCGTGGTTTTTTTTTTTTTTTTAACTGATATTTCTAGCATCCCAAAATTCTAAAATTTGTATTCAAAACTATTTTGCTTGGACCGTGGGCCCGAGGAGGCTATAGCGTTTCCTGAGGTATTGGTAATGTGATTTGTTGTATGTACATAGATGAAGATTTATATTAAGACGATCCCAAACATCCAGTCCCCAAGCCAGAGAAGTTAATTGTTGTTGTTTGGGTCATCAGTCCATTGACTGGTTTGATGCATCCCTCCATGCTGCCCTATCCTGTGCTAGTCTTTACTAGTAACTAGTACATCCTACATCTTCTCTAATCTAATGTTGTATTCATACCTTGGCTTAAGTCCTGAGTGTCTTAAGATGTGTCCTATCAATCTATCTCTTCATTCGTGATTGAAATTTACCCATCTCAACTTCAAAATTCTTCTGTAACACCACATTTCAAAAGCTTCTATTCTATTTCTTCCTAAGCTAGTTATCCATTATTCACTTCCGTACAATACCCTGATCAGACATCATTCTAATTCCTATACCAGTGTTCGAAATGAGGCAATTTTTGTGTTAGTCTGCATTTTATGTCGTTCTGCCATTGTTGGTTATTTTACTACCAAAGTAACGATATTCGTGTACTTCCTTTTTCATTTCCTAATCCAATAATTCCTGCATCACCTGATTTTGTTAGACTGCATTTCATTGCTTTTGCTTTGGACTTATTTACTGTACTTTCATCTTGTACTCCTCCTCCAAGATTTTGTCCATACCATTCAGCAATTTTCTCTAGATGTTCTGCAGACTTGTATAAAATAACAATATCATGACAAATTTCAGAATTTTGATTTCCTCTCCTTGCATTGTGATACCCTTTTCAAATTCCTCTTTGATTTACTTTACTGCCTGTTCTATATAAACATTGAGAATGATAGGGGACAAATGGCAGCCTTGCTTCACTCCTTTCTGGATTGCTGCTTCTTTTTCAAAGCCCTCAATTTTATCACCACAGACTTCTTTTTGTACAGATTGTAGATAATTCTTCTCTCTTGGTACCTGATCCTGATAACCTTCAGAATCTCAAGTAGCATGGTCTAATAGACATTATTGAATGCCCTTTCCAAATCTATGATTACTATGTACATGGGCTTGTCCTCCTTAATTCGATCCTCTAAGATGAAATATAAAGTCAGGATTGCTTCACGTGTTCCTATATTTCTTCTGAAGCCGAACTACTAATTTTATTCCAAATCAGCTTCAACTCATCTTTCCATTTTTCTGTAAATACAGGGTGTTTCAAAAAGACTGTACATATTTCGAATGCATATATTTATTAAACTGTAAAACATACGAATATGAAACTTTACACACATAATTACGAACCTCTCAAGTTCAGATTACAGATGTTCAATATGTCCTCCATCAGCGACACGAACAATATCACATTGATACTCAAATTCCTCCCATACTCGGGCAAGCATGTCCTTCATCACTGATGTTATGACAGTACGGATCCAATTCTTCAACTCTTCCAGGTTCTGTGAGAGTGGTGGTACATAAACATGTCTTTAACGAAACCCCACAGGAAGAAGTCACAGGGTGTCAAATCCGGTAACCGTGGAGCCCGTTTCCATCAAAGAAGAATGGGCCGCAAACAGATGAACGGGATATCGCACAAAACACATTGACTTTGGGCGAACCTTGTACATGTTCAATGATTGTATGTGGGTTCTGTAGGCCCCACATTCGAACATTGTGTTTGTTCACCTGACCACTAAAATGGAAAGTCGCTTCATCACTGAACACAATGCGTTATGCGAAAGTGTTATCATTGTCAATAACATCAGGAATCTCGTTACAAATTGCCACACGTTTGCGTTTGTCATCAGGACACAGAGCTTGTAACAGCTGTAACTTGTACAGCTTCATAACCAACCAACGTCTCAAAACGCCAAATTTTTGTTGTAGGCAGTTGTAACTCCCGACTGGCATGAATTGATTTTGAAGCACTACATTGGAAAGCAGTTTCAATTCGTGCAACATTTTCTTCAGGAACTCGAGGGCGGCCAGGACTCTTTCCTCTACATTATACATGCTGTATCTACAAACTGTCGATACCATCTGCGAATGTTCCACCCATTCGGAGGATCAATTTGGTACTTCAGCCTGAAACGTCTTTGCACTGTAATCACGGAATTGCACTTCGCAAACCCGAGAACACAAAATGATTCTGCTGCGGAGTAGCTATTTTAAACATGTGATGGTTACCAAGCAAAACAGAAGACAACTGACATCTAGTGGCCGTTAATATAAACTAGACTATGTATTCGTTTCTCCAATAGCCGAGCCGTGGTGCAGCGATCGATAGTTTGGACAAAATAATACTTTGTAATACGTATATTCTTTTTGATACACCCTGTAATGCATGTTAAAATTGTACAGGCTTTCTTGGGAATAGGTATAACATCATTCTGTCTAAAATCGGATGGCACTTCTCCTTCTCCAGCTCGTCTATCTGCTTCACTAGGACACACAAGCCAACCCCACCACTTGGTTCTCAGGGCAGGAGGTATTAACTATGCGCAGTTAATATCCTTGACCTGGCCAAGAATGAAGCCTGGGGCCCTGTGAATTGAATGCCAGAATGCTGATCATTCAGAAGTAGGTAGAGAAGTAGCATTATTATTAAGCACACTAATTTTAACAATCTGGTATTTTCTTTCTTGTTTGACATCTATGATTTCATGATTGTGCGATTTGTTGTAGTGGAAGCCATTTCTTTTCACTTTCAACTCAGAACTGTTTGATCTTCAGGCTGTCAAAACTAATTCATGAATAAATAAAATGAGAAAGTACCTGAAAAAGAAAACAGATAAAAGCAGATTATACCTGAAAAAGAAACAACCAGATTTGACTACTAGAGGTGGTTTATATAGGCCTACTCTCTTCCATTACTTGATAGAAATGCATTAAATAATGCAAGTCTAAATACTAATTTAATTGTTAACACAATTGCACCTCTGTTGGTTAGAAACATGAAAAATCGTGCTATTGGAATGTAGGTTATTAAAAATCCTGTAGGGTTTATTGTAAGATGTTCATTAACATGATAAAGCACACAATCTTGAATTGGTTTTGGTATTTGAGAAGAATACAGACCTTTTCCAGAAGTTTATTTGTTAAGCGTAATCCCCTGAGTCGATCTAGAAGCCCCTGGCCAAACTTCTGCAAGCCAGAGAAGGTCCAGTCAGCGGCTAATTGTGTGCCATCAATTACCTCCTCACGGTCACCCCACATAAGGATATTGAAGTATGCTGGTGATGGCTCAGCACCTTATGTAAACATTAAATTGAAACATTGTTGGAGTAGGTAGTAAAAATGATCTTCCTATTAAAGGTTTGACAGAGAATTACTGTTTACTATCATTATTAAGTTGGCCAAACGAGATGAGTAATTTTAATAGAACTTAGGCTATACCTTGACCTGTGGGGGGAAATACTTCTGTTGAAGTCTTGAGCAATAGTGTTTATTGGAAGTTTATGGACACAGATTGAAGAGGCATGCATTCATCATATTAAAATAGTAACTTTGTCTATTCAGTGGGTCAGCTCATGATAAAGTTCCAATTTATTAGTACACTTGATCAAATTAGACAACTATTGTTAAAAATAAAAATAAAGCAACTTTAAAGAAACTAAAAAGATAGATAAGACTGAGAGATGAAATAAAAACACAAAAATGTTAACTACCAGCATACCTGCCAACTTTCCCGATTTAGGCGGGAGACTCCCGATTTTCCGACAGTTTTTCCCGCCTCCTGATTATTCTATTATTTCTCCCGATTTTAGCTTATTTTTTGGTGAACTTCAAACATTTGTTTTCAAATCTTGCCGTTTCAGCTTTTTTTATTCCAGTGGCCGGAATTCCTTTGCTCATTGGTCACTTTCAAACAAAACATCGACGTTTATTAATGCGAGAAATGTTCGCGAATGTGCGATGTTTATTGAAACCTTTATATCGTGACGCTTGTATCGATTGTCAATCTCTGGTTCGCGCGTTCTATGTTGATGTTCGTTCACATCAGTCTGGTCGATTCTTGAGACTAGTCGCTAAATATTGAGTGTTTCTTAGTAATTTAGTGACAGAATTTCAATGACAACTACTAGTGACTTTTCTAGAGAGTTTACGAGCCATTTGGACACAATTCCGACTAATTTTTATTTGTCTCAATATAAATAAAACGAGGGCTTTGTCTGAACATTGCTCAGAATTTAAAAGAATTTTATATCCGTACCGGTCGCGACCATAGTAACAAGGGGATATGCACGTTTTAATTTTCCGTAATTTCTATATCTGTCTGTATGTATGTATGTATGTATGTATGTATGTACGTATGTACGCACGCACGATCATCACGAGAAAACGGCTGAAGAGAATTGAATGAAAATCGGTATATAACGTAGGGGAATAAGTCGCTACAATATGGGCCATAAATAATTTTATTCTCGCTGAGTGAAATGGTAGTTTAGGGGAAGGCCTAAAATTTAATTCTCAAGTATTTATGTTATTATTGGCCCTATCGATAAATACTACATAACTAAAGTTATATATTATAAAATTTCGTGTCATTTACGTCTTATACATTTTTTACCGTACCGGCTATGATGATAGAGATATTCATAGATTTGGATTGTTTTTTTTCCTTGCTAAGTCGTCCATATCAGCGCCGAGGTACGTGAAAATGGGTGAACAGAATTTTTTGTAAAGTCGGGGAATAAGGAATTACAGTCTACGCTATAAATAATTTTATTCACTCTGTTCGAAATGGTAGTTTAGGGGAAGGTGCCAAAAATTTAATTTTTAATTACTTCTCTTACTGGTCATATTGAAAAGTACTACATAACAAAAGTCACAGAGAATACAATTCCCAATTATTTATGTCTTATTCACTTTTACCGTACTGACTACAATAATATTGGTGGTGATGGCGATTAAATTGTGAAGATAATTATAAGAATGAGAAAAAAGTCATGAGGAACGATTACTTAAATAACACAAGAGGTTGTCTTGAAAGAAAGGACTCGCTTGACATTAGATGCTCTAAATCACAGATTTGGAAGAAAACTAAGTGTGAAGGCCTCCAATATAGAAAGCTCATAAAATTGATCAGTAATAATATTACATTGACCATTGTTTGTTGTTATAAGCTTTGTGTATTCTGCTGCCATTTATCTCCAATAGATGGGATTACTGCTGCGTATTGAGTATAATAGCCTGCCTGAATATTGGTGGGAAGTAGCTGGGGAGTGGGGAGTTAGATCTCTCTTCTTTAGCATGCCATTCCTCTGGTTCATAAATTTTCTGATACTACTGGTACGTAACACACTGGATCATCATAGTATTCCAGGTATTCAATCCCTACTCTGAGGCAGTGATTGGAATGAGCAGTGTGCACACTTAAACGGAATAATTACACAGGAGTGTTCGCAGCTGTCTGCAGCCTGGTCATTCTAGCTCTGAAACTTTTAACTGTTAGATCGATATTGTAGTACTTTTTGCTAAAAGTGAGAAAATATGCTGTTTTCATTTTATCGAACATTTCATATGACAACATTGCTTTTTATCGCAACATCCATACTGGCATCATTGTAATGACCTATGTTGACTTTAGTTGGGAAAACTATAAGGACAGTCTTCCTGAGAATTCCGTAGCGAAACACGGGTTCATCAGCTAGTTATTTGATCCAAATAGCATTGCGCTTTGCATAATCGCACGGGCACTTGGTGCAATATATTAATCTATGCATTTGCTAAGTAATGGCATCTAAGTGCATGACTGATTCACACATGTGGAGCATGAGTTCATACTATTTTCAGCTTGCTTATCAGAGACCGATCATTTCACTCACATACTTCCTATGAAGGAATAGAGATGTGTAATTTTTAGCCTTGTAGCCTCGTATAGCTACAGTCGGGCTTTGAGACAATAAGTGTTATGAATATATTGTAGTACTGTAAGACATGTAGAATAAGCAGTTTTGATCAATTGTATCTCCTGATTTCTCTTGATTTTTCCTGATTTTCTTATCAAAATCTCCTGATTTTTCGTTTTGTAAAGTTGGCAGGTATGTACCAGGAATAGGCGTGCATGTATTATAGGATGTATGATACTATCCGTTATTTATGGGAAAGGAGGATTACTTGTTTCAATTGTCATGTAATCATCTCGAGACCAAGTCGGATGAATTCTGATATGAAATTCTAAAATAACTTGTATTTTTTTAAATTTATAACCATCAAGTGACTACGTGGTTTGGGTCATGTAGCTGTCAGCTTGCATTTGGGAGGTAGGGGGTTCAAAGCTCACTATCGGCAGCCCTGAAGAGGGTTTTCCGTGGTTTCCTATTTTTACGCCAGACAAACGCAGGCTGTACCTTAAGGCCATGATCGTTTCCTTCCCGCTCCTAGCCCTTTCCTATCCCACAGTCGCCATAAGACCTGTCTGTGTTGGTGCGACATAATGCAAATTGATAATGTAGAGTTTGAGGGATGTTCCACCATTCAACACATTACAACAATTTATTCAATTATAAGACCGGTTTCGACTCCATGGAGTCATCATCAGTTCTTAGTGAAAATTAAATTAAGGGAAAACTGAAAACAATCATCATAATGAAAAATCCATGCACCTATAGGTGGTTGCTTGGAAATACATCATTGAGTTGATAGATATTACCTAGAAATGTAACATACACTTGGCAAGGAGAACTTGGAGCTTAGAAAGTTCCCAGTTCTGGCTCTAACAGTCTTGTGTTCATAGGTCACGGAATACTGGAATTACATGTACTGGATTGAAAATATATACAAAACACAATAAGGACACTTATAATGGTATAGAAAACTTGGCTCTCTAAGAGCATTCTTGGATTTGACAGTCCTGTTTCTGTCTGAAAAAGACTGGGTGAAATACACACAATGAAGCAAAATGTATAAAGACATAGATCTAAACTGTCGTGCGTTCATGTACACGGAACACTGGGAACACTTGTATTGTTTGATAACACACTCGTTCAAATGAAAACACTTATAACCATATGAAATATTGGCGTTACTAGAACGTTTATGAGTTTGGCTGTCCTGCTTCCCCTGACTAAACTAGTGAAATAAATATACATTGAATGTTAAAGATAAACTACTTGGTATTTAAAGTTCTGGTTTTTGGTTTCAAAAATTGTCATGTGTTCGTGGAACACAGAATAGAACTGCTGGTCCTGCTTCTCTCAACTGACAACTAATGCATTAACGCAGTTGAAATTAATTGATTGAAAGTTTGCACACCAATGCAAAATACTTGGCACTTCAATATTCTTGGATCTGAGTAAAATATCATTGTATGTTTACACAATGTTTACACAACTTGGCATAGACTTGTCGAGCGGTCTTGTCACAGTCAACCAGAATATGTGAACCTTTAAAAATAAAAAATAAAAAAACAAAGACTTGTTGACTATTACAACCACACATCATATGAAACGTTTTGTGAACAGCTGAAGTTACACACTGGTCTGAGATGCTTAGTATTTAAGAGAGATCTTGGTTCTATATTAAAATTGTTACCATGTGTTAGTGGAACATGGAACTTAATTGTCGGTCCTGAATTAAGATACTGGCTGGCTTTAGTTTACATGAGCTTGCAGTATTTTATGATAGATGGAATGAAGTTATTAGTAGAATTAAGCTGGTTGAAGAGCTGGGGAACATCCTTCAATATGGAATACTTGCTATTGTAGTTGTAACTGTCGTCGCTATTGTTGTTGTAGTATGGTGATGGTATGGTCTTGGCTTATGGAAACGTGCATTGAAGGTGTCTGAGAAAAAGAGAAAGACAGAATGAGAAACTGTTGTGTGTGTGTTCGAGTTAAAATGAAATGTTGTTTTTATTAATTTACTCACTCCATATCCGCTTGTGTTGACCAGCCGTTTGAAGAGTGGGTTGTGATCTGTTCAACTCTCTCTGTGTGTGTGAGTGTGTGCGTGCATGCGCGCTATTGTTGGTTGGGAGAGGTGGGAGGGGGGAGGTGTGGCTTGCTTTGGATTGGTTGAGGTGTGGAAGGGGGGTGTGAGAGAGAGGGTGGTGGGGAGTGCTTTGTTGTCGAGCCGTTCTGTCTACATAAGTCTTGATGCTGAGGGGATGAATGGCCTCTTAAAGAATGTTTGTTTTTTTAGTGGGTTCATTCAGATTGATTAAAATTAACTTGTTGGTCTAATGATATGTAAAATATTTCTTTGATGTTGAGTAGGGGTCCCTTTTCCATGGTTTCAATAATTTGCATGTCTTTATCTATGTCGGAGAATTTATGATTGGATTCGTGCATGTGTAGACCCATGGTTGAATGTCTGTTATGTTTAACTGCATTAATGTGTTCAGTGTACCTGGTGTTAAAGTTCCATCCTGTCTGTCCGATGTAGCTTGCCAAAGGCATGTATTAAAGTATCGATTAGGTGGTAATTTAATCTAATAAGTTGATTTAACTCATTGATACGGTCATGAAGTGGACAGCTTGCGATACGAATGCTAACCAAGCAAAAAATAGTGCAAACATCTATTTTAAACTTAAGATGAAACTAGCAAAAGTAAGCAAAGATACAATATTCCTTAAAGAATGTTTGAACGAAGACCTGATATCAAAATTCTGAAAAGGTAACCAAAGGAGCAACATACGCTTAATATTCCAATCTACAACACAAAGAATAGTTAACCGTCTTTGGATCAAAAAAGAAATCAAATTTATGTATAGAAAGATATCTTTCCTTAATCGTGAGCTTTACTTAGCGCACCTCTCAGCCTCAATAACCCTAGTACCGTTAGAATGGGACTCCATGTTAAAATATAGTAGAGATAAAGTAGAGAGTCTAATGGAAAAGAAACAGGCAACATTGAATAAGAAATTAGAAAACCTAAAAAGCAATACCCCAATAAAACAAAATAAGCCACAATTTAAAGCAACCTTCAACCATGAAAAACTCCCACCCCCTGTCAAAAACTTATTGAACATGATTCTTACAGAACAAGAGTTAGAAGTGTTAGGTAAAGACCCAAATCATAACTGGCTCAGTACCAACAAAAGTCAAGAGTTAATACTAACTAGCAGAAACTGAAGCGGCCATACAGACCCTTCCAGCCGATATTCAAAATGACCTTAGGTACGAAGCTAGGAAAAGAATTCCCTCCTTAATTAAAGGATTAAAATCAAACTCCGACAACACAAAGGTAGATATAGAACTCCAACGTAAAATTAGGCAAAGTAGCATAGTTGGAACAAAAGCAGATAAGGGTGGAACAGTAGTAATACTAAACAAAACCGAATGTGTCGAAAAAAGAGAAACTTTTTTCAATAACAACAAGTTTAAGGCCATTGAGAAAGATCCCACCTTAAAAATACAACGAACAAGAAATACAGAAACTCATAAATATGAACCCAGGACTTCCAAAGGCAAGGGCTGTGCCCAAAGTACATAAAAAAGACATACCTATCACACCTGTAATTAATTTTTTCAAAAGTCCTGTATACAAAATCTCTCAATTTATTCATAAGTTTTTGACCAACAATTACATTTTTTTACAACAAAAATTTGATTTTAAAAACTCCAATGAATTTTGCAAGGTAATTAAAGATTTTAAATTAACTTCTCATGTAACATGTTTCTTTGATATTAAAGATATGAATACTAATTAATATCCCTATAAAAGACAACATCAGGATTATTAAAACAAATCTATTAGACCACAAACATATCAGTATACCAGAAATAGAAGACTACTCATAACTATCGTGAAGTTCGTGCTCAGTCACAATTTATTTTCTTTTAATAATAAAATATCATACCAACAAGACGGGCTCCAAATGGGAGTTCCGACTTAAGACATTTTAGCCAACATATACCTAGATCATCTAGAATACACTAGAATGTTTGGTCACATCGAAGGTCTGGACCTTTGGTTACGCTATATTGATGATACTTATGCCATAATAAATAAGGAACTCGATGACAGTCACAATATTCTGAACGTCTTAAATGACTTGGACCTTAATATTAAATTTACAGTAGAAGAAGATGGTTCGCTCAATTTTTTTAGTATTGAAACAATTCGGAAAAATCACTAAATGCAAATACAAACAACAAATAAATTTAATGCAGCAGTCGGAGAAAGTAAAGATCTACGTTAAGTTTACATTCAATAACCCGAGAATTCACGAAATTACAAATTGTTCAAGAACCATAACACCAAAATAGCTTTCTCAACAAATAACATCACTAAACACAGATTTTTCAAACAAAATCAAGTTAATAAAATTAAGGATGATGAATTTCAGGAATCAGGCATCTATAGGCTGACCTGCACTCAATGCAAAAACACATACGTGGGACAATCTGGGAGGAGTTTCTTAATAAGATATCAAGAGCACGTCAATGCAGAGAAGTATAGAAGGTTCTCTGCTATGAGAGCTCATATGAAAGAGGCAGATCATAAATCTACCAATATCAAACAGGACGTTCAAATTATTAGCAGGATTAATAAAGGAAGTCTCATGAACAATCTAGAAAACATTCATATTCTTCTCGATAAACTAGAGAACAAAGATCGGAATTTAAATGAAATGAATGAGCAAAGAAACCCTGTATATGAGCATATAAGTAAATATGTGGAATTGATAAACAGGAAACGTATAAACTCAACAAGTAAAATGCTCAAATATGACATCATGGAAGCACAACTAGAACCCCCTCCCTCCTCACAAGACGAAATAAATGATGAGACAGCCTTGCCTCCCCTTTCTCTGCTGAACCGTGCGCATAAACAGGCTGTGACACATCGCTATTACACCAGGTCGAGTATACAGACATCCTCAAGGTAGCGGGGAATAAAAGACACCATTCTAGAAAGAGGTGAGTTAAGATTATATAAGCTTTTCATTTTTATCCCTTCCGCGATACAGATTAAATTTGAAATCACTGTTTGTTTGTTGACATACTTCAGCAATTTTTAGTATCCTCTGCTGGTTCCAGATCGTGAGGCAAGCTGCCCAATTAGAAGACCGCTATTTCACCCAATACAAAAGTGAAATGGAAATGGCGTACGGCTTTTAGTGCCGGGAGTGTCCGAGGACATGTTCGGCTCGCCAGGTGCAGGACTTAATATAAGAAAATTTATTTTAACTTCAACCTATTCAGTACAGTACAAGATGTTAACGTATTAGTTAAACATCGTTAAAATAGTTGAGGCATGTTTCGCCCCTTTTGTGGGGCATCATCAGTCGTATCAATACCTCAAAATTCTACCAGACATCTGGTTGGAAATTATAAAAATATGTTACATGAGTGAATACATTAAAAAACATTTGCATGATCTTATCATTAACAAAATATCCAATTTATAAAAAAATGTTACACTAGTGAACACGTTGGTGAATTTTCACTTAAAACAAGGCCGTCATATGTACAGTATTGACAATAATGGTAGTTTAAAGTCTTATTTGATGGTAAGTTCGAAAACACTTTAAAATTTATATACTAACATTGTGAATGAGTGCAGAATACATATAATTACAATTGCTGTACACATATTTTACATTGTAAAGTGTTGTGGGAAAGCATTCCAAATTTGTATTAATTTCCATATTTTTCTTTTTTTTAAAATGCTTTTCCATAACAACAACAAAGAAGTTTTGTGTTGAAGACTAATACAGCTTTTAAGAAGAGCAGCTATAGTTTGGAAGTTTCCTCGGTCCGAGGTATATAGCATTTCGTCAAAAAAAATCCCAATTCAGTTAAAAAAAAACCAAAGTGTAATGCTGAAGTACGGAAGGTATTATCAATTTGTTTCGCGCTAGGACAGATTTGTAGCTTGGTGAACAGCGAAAGACAAACATATGGAAAGCAGATGGCATTGCACAGTGATTGACCTTAAGATTTCTTCCCAATAATAATAATAATAATAATAATAATAATAATATTAATAATAATAACAACAACAACCTGCCTCCTATGATCACTAAGGATCACTAAAAGTAATAGAACTGTGGTTCAGTTGAGGAAGTAATGAACCAAGACATCACTCCTAATCCACTAAAATATCTTGCAGCATGCATTGCAATTGCATGAAAATCACTTGGTTTTCTAGAACAGTGCAGATTTTCTCAAGACGCTCTTAATGATTGGATATCGATTTTGTCTAGAGAAGGGCTAATTTCTCCTACAAAGGAATAGTTCAATACAATAACTGACTTTGAAGCAATATTTTTTAGTTTCCATGGACCTGAAACCATTTCAAAGTGTAAATGTTTGATTAAATACTGAATCTTGTTTCAGTGATTACAGGCCAGTAATAACATTGTTAGTCTTTATGTAAGGCGCAGGATATTTATTCACAATAGAAATGTCAATAGAAAGATGTAAGTCCACGCGATGCAAAAACATGCTGCAAAGAAGTATCAAGTGTAGATTGCTTCATCTGCAGTAAAATTAAATAATTTTGAAGATTCTTTCCTCTGAAATAAGTGAATGTAGTCTTTTCCTTTGTGAGATACACTCATCGCATAACTGTGAATTTAATTTGTCTAATTGTCCTGTAAAGTGTGTTATTTTGTGAGACGGGGCTACAGCCAAGTCTCATTGTTTGTATATAGCGCACTCGGGTCCTCACAGCGACGTCACCCGCCTCACAGCCAGTGGCTACTGTTTCCTGTGAATCTCGCTGTATGGGCCTGTGTGAGCTTGCAGGTCAAACTAGAACATTTATAACCTACAATCAGATAATACTATTTTCATTCTCAGTACACCAATAATTTGTAAACACATAAGGTGCCTAGTATCAAACATGGTCAAAACCCATTTTGTTTATTTTTCAGTAGAGCCACATTTTTATTTCTCTATGTTAATCTCACGTTACAAATATGACAATTTGTGTGTGTCATGTTGCCAGCCCTGTGGACAATGAAACTATTTTAGACACTTAATTTCATTCTAAAGCAATGTAAAACACATTCAAATATGACAATGTCCATTTTTAAAACTAAGACTGGCTTTTGTCCAGTTTTGATACAAACATCCATGTAATTGTCCACTTTTTGAAACAAACTATCCCAAAATTTGTAATTTAAAAAAGTTGCAGGATGACATGATAGTAAACTGTTTTTAAAGGAATATATTGAAAAGATGAAATAAATAAGGTTATTCTTATCCTACTTAAAAAAAACATTTATTTGGTCTTGGGTGTAAAGTGGAACGCCCAGGTTTTGTCACCCGTGACAATTGAGTCCAAAAAGTTGTCCTGTTCGGCTGCAAAGCATTGAAGAAATGGGTGGGAAGAATCAGCTCGTTGCCGCATTTGGTCTTCAGTCAGCATGCACACCTTCCGGTATTTCAACTTTTCCGTTAAAAATCTGTTAGCGGTGCTTCGGAAAACCACAGGAACAAAATTTCAGAGATCATCCAGGGTGATCCGCTGATCTTCACGCATGATTTGCTCAACCTTCATGACTGTCTCTACAGAAATTGACGGTCTCCCGCTCCTTTGTTCGTCATGAATTTCAGTCCGACCGGCTGCAAACTCTCTACACCACTTATGAACATTTTTGACATTCATGCACAACTCACCATACACTAAAATTACAAAATTATGTATGTATTGAATAGGTGGTTATAAGTAAATGAATTTTATAATTTTAATATATCATCTTCAATACGGTTCCATTATGAGATTAATTACATGTCACCATACACTTCTGTCAATTGGCGATGGATTTCAATCGGTTCAGTACCTTTTGCGTTCAAAAACCGAATAACGGCACGCACTTCACACTTGGCGGTAACATCCGACAGGAGCTCCATTCTCAACGGCTGCCAAGCCAAGACTGAGTGCTTCAGTGCAGCGTGCGCATGTTTATATGTGAGCGCGGGAAACATTCTTCACAATATTATGTCCAACAGCCACACAAACAGAGTTCTGAGACCTTATTTTTGGGATTACCCTTGTAGCGTACCTTTTACTACTACATTGCCCCTTTTAATGCACCCGAGTACAATTCTTTTACACTGTGAAATCTTGAAATGAAGTTGACCAGCAGATTTCGGATAAATCTGTGCTTGTTCTTTCCAATCCAATGTTTCCCAGGTTTGTCCAATCACTGTGCCATACCTTTTGACCACCACCTGATATTCATCAGGACTTATTATGGCTGTCATCTTCTTGAGATCTTTTTCAGTGAGACAAATATTCTATTTGAGGGTGTAAACGAATGTCTAGTAATTAGAAATACTGGTTATTTGTCAACAGAGGATGGTGCATACACTGTAAGCCACATTGCACCCATCGCTAACATATTTATGTTTTTATTTTGGCCAGCGCAGCCATTAGCAGCCAACATGACTGAAGTGAATCCTTTTAATTCTTTGGAACTCATTGAAAACCGTTGTTGCTGTTTCATTCGATGATTTCTTTGCCTCATTCTCCAGCCACGTATAAACAGGCACATTGTCAGGGTTCAGTTTACTTTGTGATGTGCCTTTTACAACAGACAAATTGTACTGTAGAGTTATCTGGGATAATAAGCTGACTGATCACTTAACTTTGAAAAAACCAGGTTCTTTTAGCAATCATAAGACATTAAAAAAGGTAGTTTTCCTCTTTTTCCTTGATGTCAATAAAAATTCCCTGCTTGGTTTTGTGGATGGTTCTTTTCAAAATTAAGGTTGATCTTTCCTCTTCATTTTTCAAACTTAATACGTTGCTCTAGTTCCAAGCATGTACTGCACTCACTTGTGCTTGGAGCAGAAAAACCTAAATACCTGGCATTAAAAATGTGTCGAAGGTAAGCTTCCTTCACTTGCAATTCCACTTCTGTACCTTCATTATACATATGCCATAGTTTGCTGATACTTAGCTCAGATGATAAATATTTACATGCACTTTTGCTGCGACTGTAATGGGATTCTACAGCCTGAAGGCTTTTAGTGAAGTAAACGGGGTTAAAAGTCAGGTTCTGAGTTTCACAAACAGGAAAGGTCTTAGCACAGTCTCTAATTTCTTTTCCATAATCTTTTCTTTTCTTTTCTTTTCTTTTCTTTTCTTTTCTTTTCTTTTCTTTTCTTAGTCCTCCCCTTGTTTCTACTGGTGCCAAAGCACCATCCCACTTAAAGTTCTTAAGTACTCCGATGGCTCTATGCTTTAAACTGGTAAAAATGTTTCTCGGCACATGGCAAATTAACACCTGCTGTTTCATAACTGTATACTTAAATGTTGTAACATTAGGCTCAATTCCTCCCCATTGGTTTCTGTGCCGTTTTGGTTGACTTGCCTTGCAATATTTCAGGTTGAAGGCATCTTGTTTGGACTTCTATGGAATTGCATAATATGCAGCATGAAATTCCTTTGTCAGTCATGGTTAAAGTCTGCAATTTTGTTTAGAACAGTTGTTGCATGCCAGATAACTAGGAAGACCTTTTGTAATAAAATAGGAAAATAATGTGACCTTAAGATAAACTTCATATCTGTAACAATAGTCCTAACCTAATGTATTGTAGGAGTTATTATCGTTATTAACTGATTTCAAAACAACGTATTACGTTTCAGAGATAATTATAATTTACCGGGCAAGTTGGCCATGCACTTACGGGTGCACGCTGTTGTCGCCCTGCATCGAACCCCACTGTCTGCAGTTCTGAAGATGGTTTTCTGTGGTTTCCCATTTTCACACCAGGCAAATGCTGGGACTATACCTTAATTAAGGCCATGACCACTTCCTTCCTACTCCTAGCCCTTTCTTATCCCATCGTCACCACAAGACCTACCTGTGTTGTTGTGACGTAAAACAGATTTTAAAAAGAAAATTATAATTTGCTTACTAATTAAATATTGATTCTAATAAAGAGTAACATTCAATGGCAACTTAATACAATATGCTTACAGCAATTGTTTCTCTTCAGGATTTGATTTTAATTTCCTAGCACATTCAGGTAGTCTCTCCAAAACATTTTTAATCCATATTAAGCAAAAATATTTCCCAAAATACTTATAAGTAAAACACTGAAGAAAACATGAACACTAAACTTCGAAACATGCACTCGCAAGAGAATGTAAACAAATGGTCAGTATGACAGTTTGAAGTCACTTGTAGTAATCTGATTGGCTGAAATGGTCATGTATGTTTTTAATAGAAACTACGTTTGGAAGTATCCGATTAAGAAACTGCACATTTCAATGTTAAAAATTAAGTGTAAATGTTTGTTTCTGGAAGAAACAGGCCACTAATTCAGTGAGAGCATTAAAAATACTTTCAGGATTGATCCTTAGATCAATTGTATACAGGATGTCCTTGAAAAGTTTCCAATATTTACTGAGCAGGCAGCATGCAACAAACGAAGGAAAAAGATCTTCCATAAGCATTGGTTGCAAACCCAATATCTCAAAGTTATCTCTACACAACATGTGCTCAATGTGACCACCATCCATTGCACTGCAGTTCTCCACTCCCGTCGCATGGAATCATACATTCGTTGAAACACCCCTGGCTGTTGCCGAATTGCATTACAGGCATTGAGCACACGTTCTCGTAGTGTATCCACATCATTATTGAGACCGCATACACCATGGACTTTGCATGTCTCGAAAGCCAAAATTCTAAGGAGTTAAGTTCAGACGGACAGATAGGCCAAGGTATTGGCCCTCCCCGACCACCTGTTTTAGGAGTCACCAAACACTGTAATGAGATTGGGCCGGTGCCCCATCATTCATGTACCTGATTTGCAGTTTTTTACCACTAGTTTTTAGGTACAAACGTATTTCTGTGTTTGTTGCATGTGACCCTCCGTAAATTATTACAACATCGTGATCATTGATAGTTGTGGTAGCAGACCATAACTCCAAAGATATGTTGTTTGCGACCAATTTTTGTAGGGCCTTTTTTTCATTCGTTTGTTGCGTGCTGCCTCCTCTATAAATACTGGAACCTTTTTCAAGGACATCCTGCATAGGTGGCGCATGTCCGTGTTTGATATTAGGCACCTCACATCTGTATATAATACTTGAACTTATATTTTATAATTTGAGAAGTGAAGATATCCATTTGATTGTACCAAATACAGTATGTGATTCTGTGTTTAATAACATTTTTATTTCAACTCTTGTGTCTTAAACTCGATTTTTGTTTATCTTATAAATCATATTTAACTGAATAGAAAATGTTTAAATTTCACTTTATTCATTGCTTACTGCATTAACAGAAAATTAAGATAAATGACTGTGATGTGGATTGTAAACACGTCCCATGGAAAGGATATTCCCATTGCCCTTCCCAAGATAATGCTGAAAAGTTGTCAAGTTACAAAAACAAAAGATGTTCACTTGTTTATTTGTATGAATTCATATATGTTAGTGGGCTGGTTTTTCATGCAATGTGAAATTCTGTGGCCTTTTTGATACTTTTTGAGTTTTTTGTTCTCCGAGACTACACCCTATTTTATTTTTTTAACTGTTATCGTTGTTGAATATATTTCATCTATTAAGAGTATTTGTCTATGCAACATTAACTTCATTCTTAAATGTATTGCATATCATTGTAAATAATAATTTAACAAGTTATTTTTAACTATTCCTTGGATCTAAAGATGATTACCTGACAGTTGAATAGAAACATGTAACCTCATTCTATAACCCTTTCAGACCTGAAAGAAAACTGGAGGTGTGAATTTTTGTTTGTACGTCAAGAACTGACTAAAATGCTCCTCAATACACATATTAATAGTTTATTTTACAAAATAAAAACTAACATCCGAAAAACAGGACCCACACAATTGTGCATATCAAAATTCAAAACCTCGTATCACGTACGATGGTGTAGCTTCAAAATTTACGTTCACTAACCAATGTACACACTTCATTGAATATATTCCGGTATTCAGTAAAGCTTCTAGATTAATATAAACGCAGTAAATAAATACTTTCGGCACTACTGCTTCCTGCCATCTCGCCGATCAACTGTGCTTTTTAAACTCTTCTTCCTTCGCCCTGGCAGTCAAGCACATACTAAAATCAATTGAAATACACGCCACGTGTCCTGCACAATCACTGCAGTCCGGTGTAGCGCCGAAAAAACATCAAATACGGTCAGGGATAACTAAAATACGAACCCGCACAATTGTGCGTACTCGGTCTGAAAGGGATAAATGTAAGATTTTAATGTATGTATATCCTCTAATACATCTTTCTCTTCCACACATATTTTTTGTTTTATCTGTCCCACCCTATTGTATCTCATTTATTTTAGTTTCTTGTCAGTTGCCTAGGCAATCATTTTTTTTAAACTTTGTCTTATTTCTATATAATGATTGGTTGATTGTCATTTATTCCATATATAGTACTTAAAATAAGCATGATTTGAAGAGAAAATATTTTATCATATTTAACAGTTGTTATTGCACTGTAAATGAAAAATTAATTCAAAGTTTAGTCAACATAGAAATCAAGAATTTCTAGTGTCATACAAATGTTATCATCAGGTGTTTAATGCCATAGAATCAAAGGTAGCAACGGCGCCACCGTCTGCGAGAGAATCACTGTAGCGAGCGAAGCATGTTGAAATCGCTGTACTTATCAGTTTAAAAGGGTGACTTAAGTGTTTTTTTTTTTTTTTTGCTATTTGTTTTACGTCGCACCGACACAGATATGTCTTATGGCGACGATGGGATAGGAAAGGCCTAGGAATTGGAAGGAAGCGGCCGTGGCCTTAATTAAGGTACAGCCCCGGCATTTGCCTGGTGTGAAAATGGGAAACCACGGAAAACCATCTTCAGGGCTGCCGACAGTGGGGCTCGAACCCACTATCTCCCGATTACTGGATACGACTTAAGTGTGTGGATATTGATTGGTTTAAAATTCTTACATGTGAACATTCTCAGACTCTACAATATACTTGCGACGTTTCTGTCTAGTAGAAAGAAAGCCCAAAAAGAAGAAATACAGGACAAATGCTTGATAAGAGAGGACGGTGTTCAATTGCAGTTAAGTAAACAAAATCAATTTACTGTTCATGTTAACTCTTCTAACAACATACTTTTAGAATGGGGATACGTATATTTCGCAATCTTTTGTGTAAATGTAATAAATGGGCAGGACTTCGGCATAATTCTGCTCAACGACCAAAAACATTCTCTCGCGTACAAAGCGAGTAAGCAGGTTTTTAGGCCTAAAAGTGTTGGTGAGATTTTGGAGCAAAGTAGACACAATATTGTCATCGCCTGTTAAGGTGCTGGCTTTCTCAGCCCAAATTGGCAGGAAGTACCAGGCGAGTTGGCCGTGCGGTTAGGAACATGCAGCTGTGAGGTTACATCCAGGAGATAGTGGGTTTGAATCCCACTGTTGGCAGCCCTGAAGATGGTTTTCCATGGTTTTCCATTTTCACACCAGACAAATGCTGGGACTATACCTTAATTAAGGCCACGGCCGCTTCCAACTCCTAGGCTTTTCCTATGCCATCATTGCCATAAGACCTTTCTGTGTCGGTGCGACGTAAAGCAACTAGCAAAAAATAAAGACCTATGTGTGTCGGTGCGACGTAAAGCAAAATAGAAAAAAAAAGAATTTAAGTTGTAAAATGACTTCCTTTAATGGAAAGTGAGAGTGGTAAATGATATGATTGAAGAGAACTGAAAAAATCTTCACAATAATATTTTGTTTGTTTACAATTTGCTTTACATCGCACCGACACAGATAGGTCTTATGGAGACGATGTGATAGGAAAGGGCTAGGAGTGGGAAGGAAACGGCTGTGATCGTAAATAAGGTATAGCCTGGTGTAAAAGTGGGAAACCACGGAAAAGCATCCTCAGGGCTACCGACAGTGGACTATCTCCCGAATGCAGGTTCACAGCTACGTGAGCCAAAACCCGCAAGCACTCCCTCAGTATCATGCACATCAATGGCATTACAAGAAAGGAAAAGAAATGCATCAGGTTAACCTCTAAACACTGAGTATTCATGGCCATGAGGAGCGAATTATACCTGTCTATATAATCAGCGCTTTAAGAAATATGTCGAGAAATCAACATTAATTTCTGATTATGATGAAGAGTAACAGTGTATCAACCGATTGGTTATGAAACAAAATTGTCTTGTTAACCCACTTCTATCACCGGGATCATGCTTGTATGATCTGCCATCACGATGCCTATATTCGTATTTTCTTTAACTGGATTTTCTGGATATTCACTTTCAAAGACACGGCCAGTGAAAGAAAAAGGTCTTCCCTTATATTTCCTAAAACATTAATTTCAGTCTTCATGGTAAAGTCCAAAGAATCTCATTCACGCCGACAGGGAAAGAAACCGCGAAGTCAGCACAAGCAGGCCAATCCACATGACGATAAGTGTTACACAAATTATTATTTTATTCACACAAAAATGAATTTCAAATGAACGTACCTGTGATATGATATGCCATTGCCCTTTATGAACCTCCCTGTGCAGCCATAAGCTGCCCAGGATACTAATATTTTACTTAAGAGAAGTATAAGACTTCAGTTTATCGAGAAGCTCCAGTAGTAACAGTGCCAAACAATCAAGCTTTTGCCAAACAGCGTGCTTGTTCAACTTCGCACACGGCTGCAGTGCCAGTGCTACCTCTACTAACTATGTTTAATGCCATTATTCGTGGAAATTATTTTAGATCACAACATGGTTAAACCTCTCATTTATTAGCAGTTTGTGTTGTGGATATTGCAGTTTGGTCCTCGTTTGTGAATCATGGTCAACTCTTCTTATAAAATTCCCTGAGCATTTTCATGTAGGACCTATCTTCCACAGAACTTACCTGTTCGAAGGGCTGTTTGCTTGTACTCAATATCTAGAAGATAATTAATGATGGAAGACTTGCCACCACTCCATGGTCCCATGAACAGAATGAGAGGTTTAGAGAAAATCTCTGGATCTGAAACATATGTAGTTGTAATTAGTTTTTATTTATTTTCAAGCTACAGTGGGGAAAAGAAGAGTTCAAGATATTGTTGGAGAATTTAGACTGGGAGATTGCAATGACAGAGAAGACTAACTGGTGGAATTCTGTCAAGAGGAGAATATGTTTATTGCTAATACTTGGTTTCATTTACTTTCTAAAAGGCTATATACATGGAAATCACCTCGAGATGATCCAAATTGTATTGTCAGAAATCAAATTGTTTCTATCCTGATTGATAAGAGGTAAAGAAATGGCATGCATGTGGTGAAAACCTGCCCAGGGTCAGACCATACTCTATTAGTGGCAGAAGATATCTTTCAATGGGAAAAATTTCTCAACAGAACCAAAAAAGTAAATAAACTTAACTACATTGAGGAGCCGTTAGAAATGTGTGTAAGTAACATTCTTAGTGATGAACTTACGAAAGTACAAGAGTGCAACATTCGTGAAAGTTCAGAAACCGCCAAGGAAAGAAATGCAATTAAAGACTTGGCAGCAGCTGAAGGGAACATCTGCACAGAATTCGGGAAATGAGAACTGAATCAACTAAGAAAACTTGGACAACAGAAGAAATATAAAATCTAATGACGTCATGATGGAGATACAAGAATGTTAATTTAGTGAAATACAATGAAATAAGGAAGGAAAATCAGGGAGGCTAAGAATCTTGAATGATTGAGGGATGCCAAGAAACTGAAGACCTACAAAGCTAACATGATCTATTTAATTTGCATAAAAAGGTGAAAGAACTAGCCAATAAAGTTAAAATTTGGCCATACTACTATTGAATGCAGCAAACGGACTGATTTGCAGTAAAGGGGAAGCAGAGGAAAACTGATTGAAATACGTGCAACATTTGTTTGGAGAAGGAACAAAACCTAATTTCACCATTAATGAGTACAGAGCCTGGACCTGAAATTTTTTATCAGTGAAGTGCAGAAACATCCGAAACAGGATGAGCAGCAGGTCCAGATGATATTCACCCCTTTTTTAAATTTTAACACTAATTTGGAAAATCACCCTGTCCTAGCTTCTCAGATACTTCTCTAGAAAATGTTTAAAAGATTTAAACTTGGTCTCTAATTTGATTTTTAGAATCTTGTAATGATAATTTTTCTAAAATATTCAAGCAACATAAACACAGTCTTCCTGTTCCTCTGAGGTTTATTTTAAACTTAACTAACTCACTGTACTTAAGGAATGTCTGTCATCATCACTCTGAATGTTGTCTACCGTATTTAGTTATCACCTATCCATAATTGTTTTAAAATGTTCTCAGTCTTTCGTACTTTGGCAGTTTATCACTGTCAATACTATTGTCCACAATCAATCTTTTTTTTTTTTTTTTTACATGTAGGAGACCCTTCAGGAGCATAGAATATGTAACATTATGAGATGTGAAGGAATTTTACATTGACTAACTTTCCTTAAAATAATTGAATCTATTTTCTTCTCAATTTAATTCAGCTTAACTTATTCATTTTTCGTTAGCCTCAACTTATAATAGCTAAAGAAAATATGGCACCAATATTAAAATTAATAATCAAGCTGTAGACCATAATACTCTGAGCTTTCCATAATTTGAACTTGGTGATTGTTGCCTTCTTTTTTATTATGTCAGATTTTTTATAATCACTTCATGTTTATCCTACTCAACCTAGATTGTGACTAACAGCCTTGCAAACCTGGCTGTATTAGTATGTAATTTTGATTTGTAATTAATTGGACTGTTTGGTGCTATCCCAGCATTTTATGGCTAATGATGAAGAAATCAAGGAAAAATGTATTTTTGGATGGCAGAACATTAGTCATTCTGTGATAGGTTTGAGTTGTAAGAATTATCTGTACCGTCAGTTTGGCATGCATTTAGGTAGGTAGTACATGGTATAACCCTAAGGATTATCAAAGAATTTCAAAGTAAAATAAACATAAAGTATATTGTAGGCTTAAATAGTATTTAAAGTAAAATAATTCTACATGGAATGTAACTGCTCCCTCCTCTACATTAACTTGTTGCGTGGTTCAGGAAAGAGCCATATAAAATTAGTAATTTTGCATTTCCCTTGAAAATAGTCAGCATTTAGTGAATTAATATTGGATTGACACATTGAGCATTAAGGTGCTTATTTATAGTCTGTACTAGTGGTATTCACTATTTATCTTAGATATCTATTTCAGTATATAACATAAAGTTTCCAAGTACTAGTTTATTTTTGTATGTAAATATTTTACCTCCAAAGTGTCTGTTGCTGAGGTCTCTGTACTTATACAAGACCTCAAGGGGTTTGATGGCATTGTCATACACCTTCTTTAGTTCTTTGAGAGTAATGTCAACGGTCTTCGCGAGGAGTAGCTCTCGTTCAGCAGATTCAGGGTCAAGCTTCAAAATTTGTGCAATATGATCCTTTGGGCGTAGATTGTCTGGAATTATTAGTCCCTGGAAATTCAAATCAAATTTTTCTTTTACATGTATGGTAAAGGGAATGGTACTGGCCACTAAAGAATAACCCTGTATGAAAATAAATAAAAACATGATAGCACTCAAAATAAATCTTGTTAACAGTCGTTAATTGAGAAATATTGTTCACCGAAAGCTGTGCGATTACTGAAACTAAAAATATGCTATCATTTGAGCTCATAGGAGTTTACATGTTTCTTATACTTTGTGGGCTCAAAGTTATTTGCTTTAATAATATCAGTTATATATTTCGTGGATGAAGTATTGAGTTGCTTCTTATTGTCATGTATTTGTGGTCTTATTTGTCATACAAATTTAAAAGTAAAATACATTCATGTATTTTTATATTGCTCTGTTATTGCTTTTAAGCAGATAGTTGAAGAGAAGTGCTTTAAAATTTTATTTTCATTAATTTTTCTTTCCTTAATGTAAAGCAAGCAGTTAGCTACCGTAATGATTTTATTTTGCCTGCGTAAGTGGTTTTAATAAACATCAAAGTGCTGATGTGCTAAAGGAAATTTCTTAAGTAGATGGCTGCTGGGAGCATCTGTAACTTAAAACAGCTCTTCTGAGTAAAAATAGAATATATATAGTATTGGACTGTTTGGTGCTATCCCAGCATATGGTTTTCTGAGTATAAATAGGAAAGTTTTTCTGTTAATGAAATAAATTAAAGCGTTCATGCCTTTGTTTATATGAAAGTTAGTGTAGGAGAAGTTTGTAAAATAGTGATAAATAATAATAATAATAATAATAATAATAATAATAATAATAATAATAATAATAATAATAATGATGATGATGATGATGATGATGATGATGAAAAAGTGAAATGAAATGGCGTATGGCTTTTAGTACCAGGAGTGTCCGAGGACAAGTTTGGTTCGCCAGCTGCAGGTCTTCCGATTTGTCACCCGTAGGCGACCTGCACTTCGTGATGAGGATGAAATGATGATGAAGAGACATATACCCAGCTTCCGTGCCAGCGAAATTAACCAATTATGGTTAAAATTCAGCATGCTAACCATTTAGTCATGGAGCCAGACATAATAATAATAATAATAATAATAATAATAATAATAATAATAATAATAATAACAACAACAACAAATGGTGGTATGGATGTCAGCAAGATACTTACTAAAGTAAGTTCCTCTTCTGGTGTGGTTTCAACTTCAGTTGTTGGAGTAGCTTCTCCTTAAAACAAATAGTCATTGTTAGAAGAAGAATAACCTTCATATACTTAATAATAAATTTATCATCATACTTGTTAGCAGTGTTGATGTAATGGTTATGTCAAAGACAATTTGAGAATGAATCCTTTGGCAGAAAGTTACCCACTCGCTTACACCGGGTCTTCCAATTATTGGATGACCAATTAGCTACAGAAGCTGCGCAGACTACTAGGCTTTTCCTCAACGCCTGCCATGTGGTGGGAGAGGTTTGCCAAACTGCTGCATTGGCCATGAGTTTCATGTCACCTAGTCAATGCTGTTTGAACAGTGAAAATTAAAACTGTTGTTTAATCTTAAAGTCTGTTAACCATACCATCACCATCTGCTATGCTTATAACATCTCGTCACTTCACCCAAAATCTTGTACATGCAATGGTGTTACAATCCTCAGCGCCACAAAGATGTCCCCGACTGTCCTTTCATCAGCTGCAGGCAGCTTGAACTCTTAATATCTTCCGACTTAAAGGTTTTCCAATTAGGTACTTCACGTGTTCAAATTGCTCTGTTGTTTTGCAAGCAGTCTTTTTTTTTTGTCAAGAAAGTCAGGAATTATAGGAATTGCTATTTTACAAATTAGCTTGCTTAACTGCTCATTATTGCTGTCAAAAGTTGGATGTGCACATTAGTAAAGGGGATTTTGACAGTACAGGCAGGACAATGTCAATCAAAGTTTCACACACTCTGGTAGACACAAACTTTGGAACTTTGCACACAAATTGGAAAATTATGTCCATTATCCACACTAATTCCTCAGGTGGATAACACAGCTTATTTGTAGCATCTCTGCTGTAAATTGAATCTGTCAGCGGGGAACTAATTTTACTCTTGCCGATAACACAGTTTAAACTGAGTTTCCTTCTGCTTTTTATGTACCTATAAAACCCTCCAATAGACGTCATTGATGCTTGTTCCATAGTTAATGAATCAAAGACCTGAAATTTAGTTCAAAGGTGAGTGCATGCAAATTACAGTAAACGTAATAGAACATGAATAGAACATAAATAAATATTTTGAATAATATTGAACTTACTTGGGGGTTCATTAGAGCTGTTTAAGATATTAGTCACTGAGCTTGGAATAGTACTCTGCAAAACCTCTGTCCTCTGCACATTCTTGCCTGACCTGATCTTTGTTTCCATTTGTCCTTTACTTCTCTGTTTGTCGGATAATGATAAAAATAAGTCCATTTTCAATATCCTGTTCATGCTGATTGTTACTGCTCTACATTCCAACATATCATTACTTCCTGAAATATGTCTTAATTTACTGAAGAAATTATGTATTGAATCACTGTTGAATGTCCTCGTTAGAAGAAAATGAACTCCAGAGAACAGAAGGTACTTGATACATTTAACAGTCAAAGAAATGGTCAGTAGAATAGCTTCATATGTTTCTTTACTCTGAAACCCAGTAGCCTTCTCTTCACTCGATGTTTCAATTTCCGCCAGGTACACCAGAAATTCATTGTACAACCATGATAGCCTCTTTTCGCTTATGTCAAAAAAGTCCATTTTCTCTTTATGGTGGCATGCACGAGTACTATTTATATCATGAACATTGAACCATTTATTTATGAATTTCAAAAAAGTAATAGTTGTACTGCAATTCTTGAAAGCGTGTGCTTTCAACTAGGAAGAATTTTCCTTTAGATATTCCAGAGCAGTGATGACTTATATAGAGAATACTTTTCACTCTTTTTACATTAATTGTCTCCAAGTCCATAGATACGTGTTTCCTTGTTAGGAAAGGAACAGGATTAATTACTTCCATTGATTTCAGTTCATACAAGTTTTCTATATGCCTTCCTGTAATTTCTTCATATCTTTCTGTCATTATCTTTTCTAGAAATAAGTTTCCAACATTCTTCAGTATGTGGTACTGGTTGAAAGCTAGAAATAAAGGTCTGCTTTGGTCTTTCGGATGACATATTTGTGGTTTTATTGCTTTTCCTTTGGACAGTTGTCTCATAATATTTGCATTCGTTTTGTGATTATTAGTAACTAACCTAAATATTACAAAACCACGAGCCTCCTGTTGTTTAATTACTGACAGCATTAGGACATGAAGTTCAAGGCCAAAAAGTTTTTCTGAGAAGAAGTATGTCACAGGAATTTGATAGTTGGTTGATAAGCCATTTATCAGAAAGTACAATGAATGTTCCACAAGTTCTGTCCTATTTTTTCTTGCACATGGACGTATAATTGAAATAAGTAGTAAGTTAGATAAGGAAAAACATGACTCAACTGTTGACTCACAGGAGATCTGGAATGTACTTGGAAGTAGGTTAGTGTATAAGTAATATTAAGAATTGCTAAGTCAGTAGGTGAATACGGCGATTAGGTAACAAGAATGACGTGCTGCGGATAACAGATTGCTAAATAAGCAGAGCTGGAAAGCAGTGTTCTGCTGAGGATGAAATGTTGACTTTAAGAGGACTGAATAATATAGGGCAGGTCTGAAGGTCATGAGGAAATAAGTGTGTGTAAGAAGTAAGGTAGAGGAGTTTAGATTAAATTAGTCATAGGGGGGCGCTCACATAAGGATTGGTTTCTGCCTGTGTGAGCGTCCACATAATAGACTGTGTATAGGGGTGGCGCTTACGTGAGGATTGATCTCTGCCCATGTGAGCATTCGCATAGTAGAATTGTTTTTAGGAAGTGAGGAGGGAGGGAATGACATGAGGGAGGAATAGGGCGGGCCTATCCCAAAGGTTGTTAACGAAGGTGAATAGATGAAGGTCGAGAGGGAAAGAGAGAGAGACCTGGTGTGCTGGATTCCAGCACGCGGATGGCCTGTAATCAAACGGAATGGTGAGGATATTGCTTTGTCAACTGTGTAGAGGGCCGGACGTGTCGTTCCACGGAGGGCGGCTCCTTTTTTCCTCACCAGGGAGGATGGCCTGGCCAGTCAGTAAGGTAGTTATAAGGGTGGCGCTCACATGTGGATAGGTTAGGTTTCCCGCCCGTGTGAGCGTCCACATAGTAGATTTAGGATTTTTTTTTTTTTTTTTAATGTTTTAAGGGTGGCGCTTCCTTGTGGCCTGGTTTCCGTCCGTGCGAGCGTCCACATTGTAGTCTTAGTTTATTTTTATTTTGCATGGTAGATTTAGTTCTTTCCTCCCCTCCTCCTTGTAACGGGAACATGTATTTGGGCCGAAAGCCTGTAATAAATAAATATCATACCGGGTAATTTGGCCGTGCGGTTAGGAGCGCGCAGCTGTGAGCTCGCATCCGGGAGATAGTGGGTTCGAACCCCACTGTCGGCAGCCGTGAAGATGGTTTTCCGTGGTCTCCCATTTTCACACCAGGAAAATGCAGGGGCTGTACCTTAATTAAGGCCACGGCTGCTTCTTTCCCATTCCTAGGCTTTTCCTGTCCCATTTTCGCCATAAAACCTGTCTGGTTGGTGCGACGTAAAGCAACTAGCAAAAAAAAAATATATACATCTTATCATATTTTCTCTTGCATCTTGAAAAATAGGCACGTCATTGGAACTATATTCACTTCTATTAGCTGAAGTGCCCTTACGACCAAAAAAAAAATGCATCTAGTTTCTTATTGTTCTGTACCTGCTCTTTGATAGACACCTCATCAATAATTAGAGATTCGAATCCCACTATCGGCAGCCCTGAAGATGGTTTTCCGTGGTTTCCCATTTTCACACCAGGCAAATGCTGGGGCTGTACCTTAATTAAGGCCACGGCCGCTTCCTTCCAACTCCTAGGCCTTTCCTATCCCATCGTCACCATAAGACCTATCTGTGTCGGTGCGACGTAAAGCCCCTAGCAAAAAAAAAAAAAAATAATAAAATAATTAGAGAACACATTCTTTTGATTTCATTCAACCTTTCCCATTCTACTTGAACCCTGGCTTTCACTAGGTCTGCTACACCTGTTTCACATGATGTAGGCGTATTACCTATATAGGTGCTCAATGTGCTCCTTGGTGGTAATTTAAACAAATTGCTTCTAACAGAGTTGTGCCCTTTAGGTGATTAATTTTAATTATTATAGGATTTTATTTTATTTCCAAATTACACATTGTTTTAAATAATTTTCTGGCCACCTGGATGATTTTTTATTAAAGTTTACAATTTGAACAAAAATAAACCAACATTTTAGGTTGGAAGAGTTACGTTCATTTATTTCTAGCATGTTTTTTAAACATATGCAGTACTGGTTTTCATACTGGTGCAACTGCTTCCTCTGGTATTCTCCCTCCATCTCTAAATTTTTAACTTCATTTTCACGCCACAGTTTTATTCTTAGTGACGACAAACACTTTGCAGCACTTAAATTACTGTTAGCATTATTTTCCATCTGAACTCCAATGGACTTGCTGTTATGATCTGTCAGATTGGTACATTGTGCATCGTGTGTGTTTTCATCACCTCTTCTTGTTTCTGGCGTAGCAGTAACATCAATTTTTACCTTGAACTATGTACACATCGTCCAACTTCCTCTTCTTTCCACGGTTCACATTATGTTTCACAATTGCTCTCCTTTCTGCGGTTATTTTAAGTGTTTTATGTACAAGATAATCTATGAACACAGTGGGGAAAACATTATGCTTCAGTTTCTTTATCTTCAGCCTAGTGCGCAAACCAGATTCATGAAAATACCGCCCACGTACGAAAGGCGTTCTTGCATTGAAATTGGGTACAAATAGATCTCTAGAAATAGCAGAGCTATTTCTGTCCAAGCTCTGAATTGCATGGAAATGTGTGAAATGAAATTCTCTTTTACTTTTCCGCTCTTACTCCTACAGTATAGCAGACTACAGTATACCATTTTTGTTAACCGCCACCTACAACAATTAAACATGATTACTTTTCTCGGATACATACGTAAGTCTACAAATGCACAGAATAATTCAAAATAATCAAAATAATGAAATGGTTATTACAATTGAATCTACGCAACAGAAATACATACCTTACATTCCTGAAGTATGATTCTTATTCAGTCGAAGCTGATCAATAAGAAACTCATTCACAATCAAAAACACTTTGTTAATCACAAAAACATGTGTATTAACTAGGAAATGCCTACTGGAACTATGAAAGCTGTCGAGGGACATCATACTAGTGCTCCTGTGACCAAAACGTTAACTACGAGCTGTTCGCAGTTAGCATGGAAGTGGAGCCAATTGGTAAGGTGTTATAAACATAGTAGACAGCAGTGACAATACAAAGTGGCAAATATAGGCCCAGTTATTCTATTTAAAACCAATTGTTCACTTACCAGTTTTAATTTCATACACAAACTACCTGTGCTGTCAGGAGATTATTTGAAAAGAAATTCCCAGGTATTCACATTCTGTGTCACAATGCAATTCATTAGTTCATATGTTTTGTACTACAAGAAATGTTCATGATAAGAAGGGACAAAGGCTATGTTCCATACTCACAGAAGATAATCTCGACATTGCACACCCTATGAAAATTTTGCTAAATAATCTCTTGACCGTTTTTCTCAGCTTATGAGCATTTGTTATAGTTTTGTACAAAGGGCTACAAAGTTACTTAGACCCAAGTACATATATGCATATCTTAAAAAAAAAAAAAAAAAAAAAAAAATTGATCTGTTTGGCATTCCAGATGATCACCAGAGTCTAGAAGAAGCAAAGATGTAAATACCTAAAGTTTCACTCTCCATTAATAATCTACTGACACAATGCTTTAAAAGGTGCCATACAAATGGTAATGCAGAATATTCTTACAAATGTTGCATGGGTGAAATTTATTTGGGATTACATTTTGAATCAAGTGCATAATGAAGAAATTTAGATAATTCTGTTTTTGGATGAGGCCAGGTCTCTCTTACATAGATATGTTTATTCACAAAAACTGCTGACACTGGAGTGCCAAAAATCATAATCTGTTCCATGAAGATCCCCTTCACGATCATAAAAGAGGATTGTGGTGTGATGAAGTTGGTAGTGGCAAAGTAGCAGGCCCAATCTTTTAAAAGAAAACGATTAATAGGTAGTGGAAAATACGTGCAAAATATTTTGCAAAATTTTTGCTGAATCAACGAGAGGGATTGTAGTTTGTTTTGGTTTTTTGCAGCGAGACTCAGTGAGAGCTCCTATAGCCAGTGATTCACTTTCAGGTAATTCATGGAGTGTTTAACAAGAGAGTTATCAGGAACAAGATTTGGCCCTCCCAATCTTCCAGTATAAACCCCTGTATTTATTATCTGTAGAAAACATTAAAAGGTAAAGTTTGCTAGACAAATCCATACACTTTCGACAACCAGAAGGATAACATCCATCAACAGATAGATTTCATTTCTGAAAGAGAAGTAAGATGTGATCTAAGTGAGTTCTACATGTATATGGCAAAAATAAATAATGAACATTTTAAAAGAAATTGTGGTGCAAAGAAGTGTGAAAACTCAAAGCAGTAGATTGAATCACAAGCGTAGCTAGTCTAGAAGTAGGGATCTGTCCCCTCCCCTCCTACCTCACCTCCTCTGGCATTGAATTCACGTAAACAAGATCAACCTAAAGTAGTTTTTTGATGTTGCTTGAAATGATACTTTATACATTATGGAAGTTAAGTTCTGTGTTACAGTAGTGTCTGTAATACACTTCATATTATATAATTTTGTGGATTAATTCCCCATACTTGTCTCTTTTTTTTGCTAGTTGCTTTACGTCGCACCGACACAGATATGTCTTATGGCGACGATGGCAGAGGAAAGGTCTAGGAATGGGAAGGAAGCGGCCGTGGCCTTAATTAAGGTACAGCCCCAGCATTTGCCTGGTGTGAAAATGGGAAACCATGGAAAACCATCTTCAGGGCTGCCGACGGTGGGGTTCGAACCCACTATCTCCCGATTACTGGATACTGGCCGCACTTAAGCAACTGCAGCTATCGAACTCGGTACTTGTCATATTAATATAAAACTTGCACTTATAACAAGACACTAATTAAATATAAAATGATTATCTCTTTGGATTTCACTGCACAATAGCTAATTATAACAAATCTTCATAAATACAAAACTAACTGCTCTGCTTGAAAGAACATCATGGACTTGAAGTACTGAGGATAAAATGAGGTATTTACACTGAAAAAGGGAGAAGGGATGGCTTAAAATGTACTGCTACTTTTCTTTTGGCTATGTCCACCAGCTTGCTGAAGGAGGCCTCAATATGCTTCTGAATCTCCCTCAGTGATCTGGTAATAGAGGTCCACTTCGACTTGGAACTTGTTTTAGTCTAGCACAAACTCTGTGTACTAAATTGCCATGGCAATAAACTATAAACTATCGTGGTTGTAGAAAGAACTTCAGTCTGTAGGTCAAAGACAAGCAAGAAGTACTGACGATTCAATAGGGGACAGTCTTCCTATTAGAAACCCCGCCATCCTTAGTGGCTCCAACTTAACACAATGCAGAAAGAAAATGCTAAGTTGTAACATACTTTCAACATAGATGAAATAGAGAGAGAGAGAGAGAGAGAGAGAGAGAGAGATTTATTATTATTATTATTATTATTATTATTATTATTATTATTATTATTATTATTATTATTATTGATTTAAGCCCACTAAGAAGCGCTGGTGACTAGTTCTTCCTCGATGCTCTTCTTTGTTCCCAATGAGATAGATTTATAAACAGTATAGATAAACATGTAAAGTTCACCATTGAATCTGAGGAGAATAAAACTCGGAATTATTTAGATGTGACAGTAATTAGAGGGAATGAACACTTCGAGTACCAGATCGATAGGAAACCAGATGTAATAATCAGTAAAAATTACAACCACCCAGGACAACACAAAAAGCAGCATTCTATAGTATGTTTAACAGAGCAGTCAACATACCATTATGAAGAGGGGGTTTAATAAAGAGCTGAATATCATATACGGAATTGCCAACGGATAACCCAAAAGTTAGGTAAATAGTATAATGAGTAAGATTATTAAGAACTTTTAAAACCCTCCTCAGGAATAAAAAAGAAAGGAAAAGTTTACCACGTTCACATAGATTAATAGACACTCATATGGACTGGCTAAATTATTTACCAAACGCACTATTAACGTATCGTTCAGGACAAATAACATTAACAACAAAATAGCATGAATATAAATAGTCCCTATATTCGGTCAGGGGTTTATAAGTTGACATGTTAGGAATGTAACAAACAGTATGTAGGACAATCAGGGAGGAGCATAACAGTGCGTTATAAAGAGCATGTTAACGTCAGATAACATGGTAGATACTCGACCATGTGAATATGCATAGGACAGCAGTCGCCAATTTACAAACATTGAACGAGATCTGAGTTTATTACATCCATTGATCCATTACAGAAAAAAAGTTAACACGTGAATATACTTGAGAAACTAGAATGTACATGTTATATAGTTTAAGCGAACATATGGCAGAAGAAAACCCATTATTTAAATTGGTAATTCAGTATGCCAGAAAAAGAGGGGGGGGGGAGGAAAAGGAGAAAAGGAAGGACGTAACTGAGTACTTCATTCCGCCCTCCAGCACTATATATTTCTCCTACTTGCTCCCTCCCGATGTCCAACCCGCTCAACCCAGTTTCTTAACAGTCTGCCACCTCATTTGAAACTGTAAGCACATCCGCTGGACCTCTGCATTCAATGTAAGTTGCACTCATTTTATGCTTAGGTTCTTGTTTTGTTGTGAGTTACAGTAGGGCAGTTATATTAGTTATTAAGCTATGAGAATTTTAGATACAATGTAAATGTCACATTCATGATTGAATTTTATTGGATATATGTTGCCATTGATGCTTTCACGGCCCGTACTTATAGACGTGGTGGGTTTATGCCATGTAAAGAAAATAAGGTGAAATTCTTTACGTTTCGCAGAGAACTGTGCTCTGCGTCATCAGAAGAAAATTTTGACTTCCACGAGAAAGGCTTAGATGTTATAATAGAAGTGAAATGGTACGTTCATTCATCACCAGATAGCTTCCTGAACACGGTACAGTGCTAGCGTTCGAAGCGGAAGCTGACGGAATCATCAGAATCGGTCTTAAGAGGGTCACATAACATGTGTACATAACGTATGATATTGACAGGTGTATGACATTGACACAAGCCTGGAATGAAACATCTGGCAATTAGGAACGTACAAATTTGGGAAAGACCGAGACAAAATGACAATAGTGAAGGGACAGGGAAGGGAACTACCTACGTAAATCCTTAATGGCTGGCAACCAGGTATTACTTATTTGATAGCCAGTGTCCCTGTTGAAATTGTTAGAATTTCTACGTATTTCCACAACTAACAAGTAACAACTCTCATTGTTCCGTATTGAAGATGGTGTTAGGCAGAAAATCTCTAGGAATCAAATATCTAGGTGGTGATGGACACGCTCAAAATCACGTTCAAGGATAATGGTTACAGCGATTTGCAGATTCATAGAGCCCTTCATCCCAGAGAAATGACCAAGCAAAGCTCGCAGAAGGAAGAAGTGAAAGGAACTGCCTACTTGCCTTACATTCACAACACCGCAGATCGAATTGCCCAAGGTCCTCCACAAACACAATATAAAAACCATGTTTGGCACCACCACTAAAATTGCTCACAGTCTGGGTAAAACCATGGACAAATTGTCCCCACTTTTACATCTTGGGGTATATGAAATTCCCTGTACTTGCGATAAGGTATACATTGGCCAGACATGCCGGTCCATTGGTACCCGTATCAAGGAACATGAACGTAATATTCGTCTCAACCAGCCAGACAAATCAGCAATAGCTGAGCACGCTCTATCATCGGGTCATGATGTCATGTTCCAAGATGCTTGAGCTTGAGCTCTTACCTACACTAGACACTACAGGTCCAGGATTATACAGGAAGCTGTATAAGCCTGTGCAGAACTATTTGCGCAATAGTTTAGGACTGAAAGTGTTTTGGTGAAACCTTCAACAAAATCTGCAATGTAAATTTTAGTGGCAAAATGGCTCGAAATGAGCTCTGTAGCTAATAAAAACCGTAATTATCCTAAAGGAGTTTGAACACCAGAAAACATTGCTCGAGTGAAGGTGAACACCAGAAAACATTGCTCGAGTGAAGGAAAATATGGAACGAAGTCTGACAAAACTCCATCACCGTTTCT